>NC_056730.1:681595838-681859028 GCF_019279795.1 Protopterus annectens
CCGCCCCCCAAAACACAAAAATACCTTGCCTATTGCCAGCTATTGTTTTGCGGGTGATGTCACCAGCCTAGAAGTATGCCTCTGACAGCGCTGTGCTCAGTAAACTCGGTAGCGCGTTCTGTAAATGCTTCATACTGTAGTGTGTTCATGTAGATAGGCGTAGGTTCGTTCCCCGTCCCTTCCGTGTGTGTGTGTCTCTGTGTGTGTGTGTTTCCAGCTGCCTCTGCGAGTGATCATGCTTTTAGACGCTCCGCTACACATGCCTTGGCTATTGCCAACTATTGTCTTGCGGGTGACGTCAGCTGCCTACAAGTATGCGTGTGACAGCGCTGTGTTCAGTAAAGTCGGTAGCGCGTTCTGTAAATGCTTCATACTGTAGTGAGTTCGTGTAGATAGGCGTAGGTTCGACTCCCGGCCCTTCCGTGTGTGTGTGTGTGTGTGTTTCCAGCTGCCTCTGTGGATAAACATGCTTTTATACGCTTCGCAACACATACCTTGCCTATTGCCAGCTATTGTTTTGCGGGTGATGTCACCAGCCTAGAAGTATGCCTCTGACAGCACTGTGCTCAGTAAACTCGGTAGCACGTTCTGTAAATGCTTCATACTGTAGTGAGTTCATGTTGATAGGCGTAAGTTCGACTCCCAGCCCTTCCGTGTGTGTGTGTTTCCAGCTGCCTCTGCGGATAAACATGCTTTTATACGCTTCGCAACACATACCTTGCCTATTGCCAGCTATTGTTTTGCGGGTGTTGTCACCAGCCTAGAAGTATGCCTCTGACAGCGCTGTGCTCAGTAAACTCGGTAGCGCGTTCTGTAAATGCTTCATACTGTAGTGAGTTCATGTAGATAGGCGTAGGTTCGACTCCCGGCCCTTGCGTGTGTTTGTGTGTGTGTGTTTTTGCAGCTGCCTCTGCGGATGTACATGCTTTTAGACGCTTCGCAACACATACCTTGCCTACCAGCGGCCATTCCTGTACGATTGTTGTCACCCACCTGTACATGTGCCTCTGCTGGTGGTGTGCTCGGTGGTCCACGTAGCGCATACCATACCTGTGTTGTACGTTTGTGCGGTTGGGTATGTGGGGGTGTGGTCAATCACCATGCGTGCCACATGTGTGTGTGTGTCCATGCTCCCAGCTGCATGGGTTCATACGGTATGGCTTTGAGGTTTACACGGAACACCCATATCCTGGCGCCATCCTTGTGTTTGTGGATGGTGGGACGCAGATCGTGTACTGCTTGTGTGCTTCTTCTGGTCGGCGACCTCCGTAGCGTGTTCTCCACGTGTACCCTACTATGGTGTTGTGGGTTGCTGCTGTGTACATTACACTCACGGGCCTGCCGGATGTGCTCGTGTGTATCTCTTTCTTTGTATATCTATGTACCTATGTTGTGGCCGTACCGCTGCTCTCCCATGGACAGCCGTCTTCCCCATGTATCACATATTTGCACGGCTGACACATATAACTGTGGTATGTTGCATATCCACACATTGTCCATGCACTGTCCGTATTCCAGAACACCTCATAGACATCGCTGGATTACATGGCAGACAGCTATCCTTGCTGTCCTTACACTTTACCCATACATGACATACACCTTGTGTGTACTTGCCTATTTATGGTGTGTGTATGTCTATGTGTGCTGTATGCATGGCCGTGTGTGTCCCACTATAGCCATGTGTGCAGCTGTCGCCACTATGGGTATCCTTGTGGCCCGCTGTCACATGTGCACGTCTGCACATACCTGCAGACTGTACTACCCCTGCGACGGCAGCGGCCTTAGATCGGCCGGTGCCCTAGGCTGTGGGGCTACATGGCACACGCCAGCACAACACATGGTGCACCCATCTTGATATACCTACGTGACACGCCTACTAGACAGGTGGCCCTACTAGGGCAGCGGCCTGGGCAGCCGCAGGATTGGCGTATGCCTACGGCCGGCTATGGGCACATCACAAGGCACACGTCTACAGTCGGTGTTTTACGACGTCTAGAGTGTTACACCACAGGAGGGACCTCCTCAGCTATGCTGAAGAATGCGTATGTAGATAGATTAGTAGGTGGAGGTTTGCCAACACACCAGGGCTGACCGATGGATAACTGTTGAGGCATCCTTTGTGAAGCAGGTGGAGCAAACACCCGTAACGGGAATGTAGTGTAGATGCAGATGTAGGGTTAACATACATTTGTCTACTCTGTCAGTTCTGTACCATTGTATTACAGTGATATGCTATGCATATCTTCCATATACATTGTTAGGTCTCTGATTGTTGAGGGGTCGGCATAGTACAATATCATGTAATACGTGTGTTCATAGGATGCCTTCTGAATTGTTGACATACGTGTGTGTCGTTAGCAGTGCGTCTGTGCTTTCTATGCTGTGGCTACATGTTCATTGTTCGCATAGGAAGTGACAAATGGAAGTGTACGGGTGGATACTTAAAGCCTGGATGCTCCCATGTTATGTGTACGTCTCACGGGGCCTACGGGTGATAGCGCATACATGTCTATGGAGAACCTTTGGATACCATGTGTGACCTGCCGTGCACGAAATGTTTACGTTGACTGTTCCATCTACCTATGTGTGACATGGTTTGTGGCCATAGGGTGCCAGCGGGTCTTTATTGTTGAGCAGGTGTTTTCCATGGTCAATTGACATCAATCCTATTAATTCACTGAAGGATGTCTTTCATTGGTGGGAACGCCATAGTTCGACCATCGTATGTCTTTCCCAGCTGACGTTGGTATTGTGCCATTGGTATGGTTCTACAGGTCACCCATCTGTTCTGCTGTATGGAAGCGTGCGATCCCCATTAATGTGCTGGCGGATTAAGTGCCGTATACTCCGGTATCTGCCCAGTGGTCTGGCTTTGTATGGGGAGTGTCTACTGTAGTCCCTATCTGTATTTCCTGGGTTATGCCTTGTAACAGCTGTGGGATTCCCCCAGGTTTGCAGCTATGGGTGCCATCTTGGCCGTACGTTTGTCCATCTATGGGAACTGCCTACTGGACACTAGTATAGGGCTGTACACATTACACAGCTGCATTCTGCATTTTCCGCGGGATGATTGCCATTATTAGTGCGGAGTAACGCATATGCCATGCCCACGTCCCTCACACGGGGCGGGACAACGAATCATCTGCCAATCCACACCGAGACCCATTTTTGCATACCCACGATCCCATGTCTGCAACACTCGACAGTACCCATTGCACATCCTTCATGTGCGGGAATGGGATGTGACCGCACGTCTATTGACACGACGAGCTGGGGAGTCCTATTCATTTGTCCTGCATTTCATGGACACTTGTCATCACCCTTGTACACGCTTGTGGTGCCCATATCTACCTGTGCCGTAGTCACGGCTGTCACTTCTTCTGGTTCGCACGATAGCAGCCTGTCGCCAACACCTATGGACAAATATGTGGGTCCTACTATGGACACCGATGTGCATATGTAAAGTGTAGAACATGTTGGACCGTGTCCATTCGGCCAGTGGTTTTGACTGCCGCTGTATGTTCCCCAGTCGCGGATGTCTGTTTGCCTACCCATATTATGTAGTGCTACGGAACCCGTGTCCTTCCACAATTAACCCATATGGTGTTACTGTAGTCCTGCAGGTTGGCAACTGCTTTAAGTAATCCTCAGAGGTCCCATTGTGAACTATCCGCCACTGTATTGCCTTTATAACACAGCCGGTACATGTAGAACCTATTTATTCATGACAGGATGTTCTTTATGGGTGGGAACGCCATACTTTAAGCATGCTATGACCTTCCTAGTTGACGTTGTTGGAGTGCCATTAATATGTGTTCCACAGGCCGCCCGTATGTTCCGCGGAGTGGAAGCGGGTGATCCCATACACTTGCTAGCAGCTTGGTTGCTGTGTACGCCGGGATTCGCACGGCTGGATGGATGTCTATGGAGTGTGTCTACTGTTGTTTCCAGCTGTATTTCCTGTGTTATGCCTTGCTACAGCTGTGTGATTTCACCAGGTTTGCTATTGTGGGTGCCATCTTGTCCGTACGTTTGTCCAGCCTTGGGAAATGCCTACTGGACACTGGTGTATGGCTGTACCCATTTCACACCTGCATGTTGCATTCTCCGGTGGATGATTGCCATTATTGGTGGGGGGTAAGCCATGTTCTGTACCCACATCCCTCCCACGGGGCGGGACAATGGATCTTCTGCCAATCATCTCCGACACCCATTTCTGCATACCCAAGATCCCATGGCTGCAACCCTCGACAGTAGCCATTGCAAATCCTCCATGTGTGCGGGAATGGGATGTGGACGCACATGTGTGGACTCGACAATCTGTGGATGTCTGTGCATATGTCCCGCATTTCATGGACAGGTGTCATCAACCTTGAACACGCTGGCGGTGCATTTCTGCTGCTGTGCCGTAGTCACGGCTGTAGTTCATCTGGGTCTCCTCGCAAAAGGATAAATTTTTGGGTCCTACAATGGACACAAATGTGCATATGTAAAATGTAGAACATGTTGGACTGTGTCCATCTGGCCAGTGGTTGTGACCGCTGCTGTATGTTCCCAATCGCGGATGTGTGTTTGACTACACATATTATGTTGTGCTACGAAACCCGTGTCCTACTACGATTAACCCAAATGGTAATGATGTCATGCTGCAGGTTGGCAACTGCTTTAAGTAATCCTCAAAAGGCCCAGTAGGACGTATACGCCACTGTATTGTCAATATAACACAGCCGGAACATGTATACCCTATTTATTCATTTAAGGATGTTCGTTATATGCGGGAACGCCAGTGTTGAAACATCCTATGACCTTCCTAGTTGAAGTTGTTCGTGTGCCATTAGTATGTGTTCCACAGGTCGCCCATTTGTTCCGCAGTATGGAAGCGAGTGATCCTCATGTTGTTGATGGCAGATCGAGTGCCATGTACGCCGGTATTCGCACGGCAGTCTGACTTTGTATGGGGAGTGTCTACTGTAGTCCCTATCTGTGTTTCCTGTGTTATGCCTTACTGCAGCTGTGTAATTCCATCAGGTTTCCAGTTATAGGTGCCATCTCGGTCGTACACTTGTCCATCCATGGGAATTGCCTACTGGACACTGATATAGGGCTGTACAACACTCACACCTGCTTTTACCATTATCCGGTGGATGCTTTGCATCATTAGTGGGGAGTAAGGCACGTGCTATACCCGCATCCCTCCCACGGGGCGTGACAACGGATTATCTGCCAAACAACACCGAGCCCCATATTTGCATACCCAGGATCCCATGGCTGCAACCCTCCACGGTACCCAGTACACATCCTTCATGTGTGCGGGACTGGGATGTGGACGCACTTCTATGGACAGGACAATCTGGGGATTTCTGTTCATATGTCCTGCATTTCATGGACAGTTGTCCCCAACCTTAAACACGCTGGTGGTGCATATGTCTAGCTGTGCCGTAGTCACGGCTGTCACTTCTTTTGCGTCGATCGCAGCTGGTCGATATTGCGAATGGATCAATTTTTGGAGTCCTACAATGGACACCGATGTGCATATGTAAAGTGTAGA
Source organism: Protopterus annectens (assembly GCF_019279795.1). Lineage (NCBI taxonomy): Eukaryota > Metazoa > Chordata > Ceratodontiformes > Protopteridae > Protopterus > Protopterus annectens. The sequence goes on from NC_056730.1 coordinate 681,601,387, forward strand.
ACGTGTTGGACTGTCACCATCTGGCCAGTGGTTTTGACTGCTGCTGTATGTTCCCCAATCGTGGATGTCTGTTTGACTACCCATATTATGTATTACTTGGCCTGTCTATGTCCACGAGCCGGTAAGCGGAAATACAGCAAACCTTGAGTCCTGGTCATCTTCATAACAGACATTATTGCATATATATCAGGCCAAACCAGACAATGACACTAAAGATACACTCCACAGTCAAAAGATACTGAGCTCTTTCACCCACTGACATGAGGCATCGTCGGAGTACAAGATACATTGGATAGTCGTCCCTTATACACTTCCTTCAGAGTCAGTTCGAAGTCAATTAATCAATAAACCTGCTCATAGTTAAGTAGACAGTGCTCCAGGTCTTGATGATAACGTGACATATACTAATCAGTGTTGCATACATTACTTAATGGAAACAATAATACACCAACGATGTGTTGATATAACTACAAGATTGGTCAATACAATCAGTCTATTGACACATAGTTGATAATTGTTGTGAATAACCTTAGAATGTAGTGTTCTGCTCATGATTTTGTATATCAATGTGTATGATTGTTGCATTACGATTCCAAAGCGTGGAATCAATGATTACAATTTAATCATAGTTTGTATAAATATTAATGTAAATGAGTCAGAATGTTACATATGAATATGACTGTATTCTAACTATATCAATATGACATGGAATAAACTGTAGTCGTTTACATCTTGTTTTCAAGTGACAAATCTATGTCCATGCGTCATATGTACGGGCCGTCGGACTGCTGTGTGTGAATATATACATGTGAACCCCTCGTTTCATACCTTTCTTTGTTACTGTCTGTGGATTACCTGTGTACACATATCAATTACCATGCCATACCTTTCCACTGTACCGGTTCTGGCATGGTGTACGGCTGGTTGGCCCTTAATCTTGCTGTGTGTTACATTAACCAGTGTCTATCTGGCAATTCGCTGGCGTGTGGTGTGTGACCTTCTTGCTACTTTAGGGACCTGATCCCATAGTTGTGAAGTGCTTCCACTGGCCATATATCTGTCTGTCATCTGGGATCTGTGTAACCAGTCCTTTCAGGACACTTTCTGTTGTTGTTCTTCTTTGGTTACATATATGAGTACTTTGGTATGTTGTGCTATTATTGTGTGTGGAGCATTTCTCCACGGGCCTCTGCTGACACTGGACATACATCCAGCTGGCCTAGCCCGGTCAACAGGTGTGAGCCAACTGAATGCAATTCGTACGGGGGCACCTTCTGACAAGTGGGTCGGGTTACTGATGCATAACCGTCATCAATCCATACTACTAACACATACGTTATACTGTCCACAGTCTATGTTTGTCTCATCACATAGCGTGTGCTTCTCACTATTTCTAATGGTACTTTACATGACATTGCCCGATTCCATACGTTCAGAGGCTAACATTTGTGAGACATGTCTGGTTAACGTGGAGGACACACCCTTAACCTTCCCTGCTTCGAGTGGATCACACACGCACACGCACACTTGCATTTCCTAATTGTAGGCTATGCACAGGCGCACATGCATATCCGTATTCTGTTTATATATGTTTACTGGGTCTGTGTTAGTTGTGACTATTCCGGTAACATATCTCTGATCCGGTTGACGGACGTGTGCAGAACGCACTTACACCTTTATACATGTAACGGCCTTTGCAGCATGGATGCATTACGTACACATTCACATCTATATGTTCTATAGTCGTAATTCAAACGGGACTGCATTCACGTTTGCCGGTTACTGTGACCTCTACACGTTAGCTGTTCGATCTCATTAATATGCATACCCATGGTACTTAGCTACATTTACATATCCCCCCAACACCACCACCCCCACTCACGCACGTCACAGGCATCCATCCTCCTGCTGGGAAAGGTGCGGTACTACATGTTAAACATTCCTTATTCCCTCCCGCTCATGGCCCAGGATGCATATGTCGTGACCGCAGGGATGTTCAGATCACAGGGGCTTATATCCCCTACGCATACCGGCCTTCGATTGTCAGGGTGTTCCTGTGGTGCTTTGGGTTTGGGCTTGTCCGCCCAGTGTACGGAACTGCCCTGACCGTGTACGAATGTTAGATGAGTCACATGGGCACGGTTTGTCCGTGTCTATGATACCTTGCCCCCCCCCCAAACCTTCTAAAGGAATATTTACTTTACCACATTGTGAATCTTTACATTTCATTGCTATATTGTACAGTAGTCATAATCATAGGGTTAATCTCTATATATTATGCTTCATTGATATTACTAGGTGTCTCTAGTTCTTGTAAGATATTGGCACAATCCCTAGAACATATATATGTAGCTTATACACTCAGACATTTGGGGAACAGCATGTTGGGTCTTCCGTCATATATATAGGTATATACTTATTTTTCCATGAAGTATATACATTTTGAAGCAATGTCAGATTCACTCACTGTGTGGAATCTGTAACCCAAGAAAGGTTTCTTAGCTTGTTTGCCTTTAAGGCATTTAAGTAATACTTAGCGCATGTAATTTACTGACCGATTAAGGGTTTTAAATGTAGTAGGTTGGACTGCATTGTATGTATTCTGAAGATGTCTGCTTATGAAGCAGACAATATTTTAATGTATTTTATTTTATTTTACATTTGTTGACCGGGCTAGTCTGGCTGGATAACAGGTCCATTCTCAGCAGAGGCCCGAGGAGAAAAGCTCCACTATCTTCTAGTACATTTCAAACTCAAAAGAATTTATTCAGGAAAAATACATTATTAAAACATTGCAAGGGAGGTATAGAAACAGTAAAGTAACAAGTTTCCTCATTATAAAATAAGAAAGATATATGCGCTTCAATATACTATGGTGACTGCATTTACTTCCTGGTGGCCTCTGAGTGGTCACTAACCGTTTCTACAGTACCTCATTTATGCTTTGGACTTTCTCATCTGTTTCTCTGTGTCTTTTCTATGGGGAATGTCAAGTGTACTCCCTATGTGTATTACCTGTGTAATGCCTTGCTGCGGCAGTGTAATTCCACCGGGTTTGCAGTTATGGGTGCCATCTTGGTCGTACGCTTATCCATCCATGTGAATTGCCTAATGGACACTGGTATGGGGCTGTACACATTCCACACCTGCATTTAGCATTCTCTGGTGGATGCTTTGCATTATTAGTGGGGAGTAAGGCAGGTGCTACGCCCACATCCCTCCCACGGGGCGGGACAAAGGATTACCTGCCAAACGACACCGGGCCCTGTTTCTACATACCCAGGATCCCTTGAGTGCAACAGTCCACAATACCCATCACACATCCTTCATGTGTGCGGGACTATGATGTGGCCACACTTCTATGGACTCAGTACCCTGGGTATTTCTGTGCATATCTGCTGCATTTCATGGACAGCTATCATCAACATTGAACACGCTTGCGGTGCATATGTGTTGCTGTGACGTGGTGACGACAATCAGTTCACGTAGGTGATGACGGAAGCTGGCACGCAGTCAATGAATGAAATTTTTGGGTCCTTCAATGGACACCAATGTGCATCTGTCAATTTAGATGTTGCTGGACTGTGTCCACCTGGCCAGTGCTTTTCACTGCTGCTGTATGTTCCCCAATCGCGGATGTCTGTTTGACTACCCATTCTACATGGTGCTACGTAACCAGGTGATTTCGTACTGTGAACAAATGTCATACATCCAAACATGCTGGTTAGCAACTGCTTCATATAAACCTCAGACATCCCAATAGGACATATCCGTCACTGTATTGTCAACATAACACCACCGGAACATGTAGATCCCCTATGTCTTCATTGAAACATGTTTTCTTCATAGGTGGGAACACCATTGTTTACATATCCCAGTTGACGTTGTGGGTGTGCCATTAGTATGTGTTCCACAGGTCACACATCTGTTCCGCTGTATGGTAGCGGGTGCTCCTCATTCTGTTGCTGGCAGATTGAGTGCTGTGTACGCCGGTGTTGGCACGGCGGTCCAACATTGTATATGGAATGTCAACTGTAGTCCCTATGTGTATTTCCTGTGTTATGCCTTACCGCGGCTGTGTAATTTCCCCGTGTTTGCAGTTGTGGGTGCCATCTTGGCCGTACGGTTGTCCATCCATGAGAATTGCCTACTGGACACTAGTATAGGGCTGTACACATTTCACACCTGCATTTACCATTCTCCAGTGGATGGTTTGCATCATTAGCGGATAGTATGGCAGGTGCTACACACACATCCCTCCCACGGGGCGGGACAACGGATTGGCTGCGAAGCAACACCGAGCCCAGAGTCTACATACCCAGAATCCCTTGACTGCAACATTCGACAGTACCCATTCAACATCCTTCATGTGTGCGGGACTATGATGTGGACGCAGTTCTATGGACCCGTTACCCTGGGGATTTCTGTGCATATGTGCTGGATTACATGGACAGCTATCATCAACATTGAACACGCTTGCGGTGCATATGTGTAGCTGTGACGTGGTCACGACTAACGATCATGTGACACGCAGTCTGCACGAGTAATTTTTGAGTCCTACAATGGACACCAATGTGCATATGTTAAGTGTAGAGCTTGGCGGACTGTGTCCGTGTGGCCAGTGTGTTTGACTGCTGCTGTATGTTCCCCAATCGCGGATGTCTGCTTGACTACCCATTCTACATGGTGCTACGTAACCAGGTGATTTCGTACTGTGAACAATTGTCATACATCCAGAGATGCTGGTTAGCTACTGCTTCATTTACACATCAGACATCCCAATAGGACATGTCCGTCACTGTATTTACAACAGAACACCACCGGAATATGTCGATCCCCTATGTCTTCATTGTAGCATGTTTTCTCCATAGGTGGGGATGCCATAGGTTACATATCCCAGTTGGCGTTGTTGGCGTGCCATCGGTTTGTGTTCCACAGGTCGCCAATCTGTTCCACGGTATGGTACCGAGTGCTCCCCCATTGTGTTGCTGGCAGATGTAGTGCTGTGTACGCCGGTGTTGGCACAGCGGTCCAGCTTTGTATGTGGGATGTCAACTGTAGTCCCTATGTGTATTTCCTGCGTTATGCCTTGCCGCGGTTGTGTAATTTACCCAGGTTTGCAGTTGTGGGTGCCGTCTTGGCCATACGGTTGTCCATCCATGACAATTGCCTACTGGACACTAGTATAGGGCTGTACACATCTCACAACTACATTTAGCATTCTCCGGTGGATGGTTTGCATTATTAGCGGAGAGGAAGGCAGGTGCCACGCACACATCCCTCCCACGGGGAGGGACAAAGGATTGGCTGCGAAACAACACCGAGCCCAGAGTCTACATACCCAGAATCCCTTGACTGCGACAATCGACAGTACCCATTACACATCCTTCAGGTGTGCGGGACTGTGATGTGGACGCCCTTCTATGGACCCGGTCCCCTGGGTATTTCTGTGCATGTGTGCTGCATTTCATGGACAGCTATCATCAACATTAAACACGCTTGCGGTGCATATGTATACCCGTGACGACAATGAGTTCCCGTAGGCGATCATTGATGGCGTCATACTTGTCGTTTTGTAATTTTTGAGTCCAGTAATGGACACCACTGTGCATATGTAATGTGTACAGCTTGTCGGACTGTGTCCTTGTGAGCAGTGGGTTTCACTGATGCTGTGTGTTCAACAATTGCAGATGTCTGCTTGACTACCCATACTGGGTAGTGCTACAGGAACTGTGTTTTCCGATACAAGAACCCAATTGTGTACATCCACTGTTGCAGGTTAACAAACACTTTCATACACAGAGGTCACGGTTGGAAGTTACTGCCACTTTATTATCGGAACAACACCTCCAGGCTGTGTATATCATGTGAACTTTAGGCCGGTCTTACCGGCCATTTGCAATTGTAATTAGCAGACACGTGTCAATACATGTATGATAAGACATATTGCCATGCAGACGTTGATCTATGTTATTTGGACATTGGCTTCTGCCTTTGGCATCCGTTGCTGTGTGTGTTGCCAGTGAACATACACATTGCTTGCTCAGAGGCAGACTACACAATTCTGCACACTACTGTGGTCTCCTTTAAGGACCCTGAGCCAGTGGTCGACAGTACTGCAGCCACTGCATCAATCACATTTGCCATCTACCAGTACCTACAGGACTGCATGTACCAGGCATTCACTTACCCAACTGTTGTTCATTGTACCAATGCCAAGCGTCCAGTGTGGTGTACCCCAGCCATACACATGATGTACAACATGAGGAGGTGGCTACTACAGGGTGGAGCAGACACCTTGTGAGGTGTGACACCCTTGGTCATCATATGTGTAGAGTTACACAATGTCATGGGATTGTCCAGGGCACATTCCACAGATATACCTACATGGACCTGGCTGACAATCATACCACCTTCAGTTGCTATGCTCAACACCTGTGAGGTCACTACCACATATGCTCTGACTGGGTTCACATACAGGTGGGGTTTACTCAACATACACACATTGCCGACATACAGGCTGACAGGTCCAGTGAGGACATCTCCACACCCTCCACCACACATGTGGGGATGTCTGTACCAGCGGTTTGTGGTCACCAAATGTTCTGTGACACACAGGTGGGACATGCTCTCTCCAGGGTAGTGTGAATAGCATCCATGAGACCAGATGGTGAGCCCGCTGTGTACTCCACTATCTCATTTGGGATTAGGACCCACAGTTAGGACAGCTATTTCTTTATAGCCTCACCTCAGGTAGGGTGCCCAGGTTGTATCGCATGACAACTGTAGTCCCACATCACAGGGCCAATGCCTCCACTGAGGCTGGTTATTACTGTCCCAGTACCCTGAGGAGACCTATCTGCATAGACATGGGGTGGGATCATACTGCGGTTCGTACATGACTGCATAGGGGACATACATACTTCGCATCCAACACGGTTTGTCTTGTTCAGGGGCGGTTCATGCCTTTAAAACATGGTTGACATTTTCGGGACGGTCACCCAGGCCATTGTTGGGGGTGTTGCAGTCCATACAGCCTACCTCGTCCTGGCAAAGGGCTTCATAACATTACCCCCCTCGGGTATCGTTAATAAAACCATTGGCTGGGATGTGAACATGTACATCACAGAATGTGTTGTAAACTGTCTTTGTGACACAACCCACATGGTCATAGTTGCTGGCAGCATGTCAGACCAACTGCCTGTCACGAGTGGTGTCCCATGGTGCCATTCCGTGGGTGCACCCCTGTCATACATCTACATTTCCACGGTACAGGCACACACAGGGGTGTTATGGGTAACATTGTTTGTAGATGCTTGCAGAACAGATGCCATACTGGGACGGACATCTGACACAGATATCCTTCGAAGGGGCCTCCCGGATATGCATATCTGCTGTCAGGGACATGTCCCACAGCTAAATGGTACGTAATGCAGAGTCATACCTGTCGAGGAGTAGTAGGTCACCCCTGTCCAGCGTATAGGTGGCTGTCCACACAGCACAGGGGTGACTACCAGGGATCAGGGGACAGAGTTTGTCGGTCACCTTTCATTCAACACACACATTGCTATCGTGGTTCTGTGGGACTTCTACATTGCCCACCTGTATGTGCGGGGAGTCACATCTGACTTCACAGCCCGACACATACACACGGTCACTATATAGCATAGAACTACACTTATTTGCCTAAATATGAGCTTATTGTTGTGGCAGTTTGGTAGCTTATTCTGTTTCTTGTGACATTTAGGTATTTCAGTTACGGAAATAACCGATTCAGGCTACAATTACATTACATACGGGAAATCATTATGACCTACAATCTTAGCACACTTCCCGTTTTTAATGCTTTATTTCGGGACACGTATGCCAATACAGGGACTGCCCCTCGCAAAGTGGGACGGTTGGTGACCTTAGTCGCTACTCCTATGTCGGTGCGGCGTGCTGACATGCTGCTGTACACCTTCTCTGACTATGCACGCTCACAGTACATTGCTGTACGGACACGGTATTACGCGTATCCTTTGTTCCTTGGACAGGTACATTTCGGGCTGCGTGAGTTTTATTTGCTTCTCTGTTTAGTTGGGACGGGTACTTTGTTGCATACTCTGCGGACATTTCATTCTGCACGGGCCATGGCTGCAGCCATTTCTATTCTGGGCGGACTATGGTAGCCAGCACTTTAGGTTGCTCTTCGCCTGCCTGCTTAAACACGCCTACTGACGCATCCTACTTGGGCTTGCTCACGTACACTACGCACGTGCCTGTGGTTACGGTGCACTCTCATTAATATGCATATGGCGCTACTGCGCCGGCTATGCAATGCACCGCCGGCGCAAGCCTTACGCCGGCCTTGCGCCGAGCTTCATGAATCCCGGGGTTAGTCTTTTTTGACATCACAAAACCATGATGTCAGAACCTCATCTTATCTAACGGTACTATTCTCTGGTTTTATTCCTTTGAAATGTGTAATTGCCAGAAAATGCAATCACTGTTAAGAATATTATACAAAAAGAATGTGAAAGATTCACTGATTTAACAGATCTAGTAGACATCCCTTAGTAACCTATATAAGAAAGCACGCAATTTAAAAAGTATATTAGAGCACAACACCAACAACAAGAAAGATAAAATGTATATAAAAAAGAAAGGGACATTCAAATGAGCTGCTTGTTCTCAGTGTGCATTCATTTTGAACAAAGAGAAGGTATATTTAAATAGTAGGAATAGATAGATTCATGGAATTATTTCAACTGCCACTCTTTTTGGTTTAGTATATCTTGCAACCTGGGATGAATGTGAAGATTTTCACATTGGGAAAATGGAATGTAAGCTCAAAAAAACAATTTAGGAACATTGCTATGATATACAAACAAAAAAGGAAAATAATGCTTTAGTCAAACATTTGAAAGAACGTGTAAAAGCTCGGTTCTAATTTTTTGTTCTTGAGGAATTTAAGAATGATATAAGAAGGGGGCTATGGGAGGAAAGAATAGAGTACAGGGAATTGTGGTGGCAAATTACACTACAGGCCAATATACCTCCTTGTTTGAATGAGAATATCTCTATAACCCTCCTATTAAAAATGAGAGCAGCAAAATTATGATCTACCAATATATAAAAACAATATATAATAATTATAAAAATAATTATTATGCGTATACACACTTTAATTAGTTACATGATCTCATGGATGAGATAAATTTTATTCAGTGGTTAATTGGTAGTATTTATACATTTATTGTTATTTTAGTTACTTATAATTTTAATAAGATTTTAAGTGTTTTACACCTGGTTATTTATACAAGGAAAATTTCAAGATTATTAAGTAGTTTTGTCAGCAGAGGAAGCTCTTATACCATTAAATACAGCAGACTATACAGACATATGGTTTTAATATGATTCTAATACTGTTTTATATTCATACATATATTTTATATTATCTGGTTCACATCTATTTATTTAATGGATAGAACTGACAAATGAAAAGTTTTTTAACCATTGTATATTTATTTCTATGTTTGTTATGCTTTTGGAATGTGGTTATGGTGAGGTAATAACACATTAATTAGTTTTAATTAATTGTAATTAGCTTTCACAAGGGTAAATTACTCACAGTATAAAAATAATTGTACTGGTTTGTTTGAATAGATCTGATGAAGTCTTTGTCAAAGAGAAGACAAAAAAGTGGTAAATTTAGTTACGCAGTTACAGTTTGATTCATGGTTTGATTCTTCATTAAAGTTGAGTTTTTACTGTAGGAACTAATTGTGGTGGTCATGGTCATCTGCTTGGTTGGTGCTTATTTATTTATTTTTGGATTTACTGGTTTCTTGTTAAGCACCGTCTGCACATTCTTGAGTTATTGATGAATACTGAGACATGGAAGGAAATAACAGCATTCTGCTTATGTAGAAAAGCAGGAATGAAGAAATGCGACAGAACCAGGAAATGGTTAATGGACTCAACAGTATGCAAAGAGAAGGGAATGGAATTTATGGCATTTCTACACAAGATAAACAGAAAACAGATGGAAATACTTCATTAAGGGCTGATATAGATTTTGAATGGACACCTGTGATATTGAGAGAGACAGAAGGAAATGTTTGGAGAATGGAAAATCAGGAAACTGAAATTCTGCCAGTCCAACAAAATAGAGGTGACTGTTTAACTGTTAATATGGACAAAGTAGATTTAAAAGACTAGATTTTTGTTAATTTTACATTGAAGTTTAACAACAACACTATGAGAGATGCACAATTATCAGACACTTAGTATAATAAAGTTAATAAGTTGTCTGATTTAATGTTCAGATACAGAACATTAGACATTGAAAATGCTTATTTAAAGCAATATGTGAATTTAGGTATTGTGCCAAAAGGACTACAAATTTTTAAATACCCTAATAATGTGCAATCAGGTAGTGACTTCCACAAAGAACATTTAACTATTTTTAATCAGTGTGGGCTAGATATAGTGAAAGCCATTATTTATGAAAATGAAAGGCTTAAGGAATTGATACATAAAGATATTGAGGAAGTGCATAATAAAATTATGAATGACTTGATTTTCACAATTGATAATGAAAAAGAAAAATACTTTAATATTGGAAAAAGAATAGATGAAAAATGTGAAGGCCTGATAAACCGAAAACTAAGGAAATTAGAAAGGAATGTACTTGAATATAAAGAAAATAGGAGTTATTCAAAGCCTAAAAACTTAAAAAAAAGAGAGGAAGTTGACTCTTATAATGTTAGTAGATTAGATGAAAGGAATCACCTTTATGGAAAAGAACAAAATGAGGAAATGGTAGGAAACATTAATGACCCTTTAGAGTACCCAGGCTTTGGAGGTCAGAAAGGTTAAAAAACAAGACCCCACCACAATACCAACAACATTTTTACAACTTGAGAGGAGGGAGAAGGGGGGAGAGGGAAAGGCAGATACTAAACCGTCTGGAAACAATTGTGTCCAGTACAAATAGATTTATGGAATCACAAAATGAGATAACTAATGCTAAATTTAGGTACACTTGTAATAATTTCAACATTTACAATTTTAATAATGTTGAATAGGCAGTGGAACATTTTAGTTTACTTTGCAAAGGGTTGAAGTTCATTCCATAGAAAAAATGGGATCTAGCTAAAACTATCTTGGATTTAAAGATGTTTTTGAGAAAAGTAAACTTAAGCTTAGGGTTACCATAACAATTAAGGGTGAACAAAGATACTTTATGAAGGAAAAGTACATTCAACTCTCTGCTACACCTCCAATTAAAATTGTTGAGGTTATTGTTGACAAAGAAATCAGAAAATAACTTTTGAAAGTCAGATATAGACCCAACTTAAACATTCAAGTAAAAAGAATTTTGGAGGAATTAAGTGTAAATAAGGACATCAGGGTTATGAAACCCAGTAAAGGTGGGGGAACTGTTATAATGGGTGCAATAATTTTTGAGGGTAAAATGAATTAAATTTTAAGTGATACAGACAAATACCTTAGGGCATCTAAGAATGAAATCAATGTTTCTTATAAAAAATAGATATCACTTTGAAAGATATGTTATATGAGGGATTAATAGATGAGAATACCTATAACTATTTGAAGAATGATAAACCAAGAATTTCCTCCATCTTCAAATCCCTAAGGTCCATAAAATGAACTTGACTCACCACTAAGACTGATTGCTGCTGCAGAAGGGTCTAAGACAGCACCATTTGCCAAATACATAGATGTCAAACTAAAAAAGCTATGGGTGAATAAAAATAATATTTCGAAAGACTCATGGGACTTTTTAAGGGATGTCAAGCAAGAGCTTTATGATGACAAAATCACCTTTGGGACAATAGACATAGTAGATTTGTTTATGAGTATCCTCCACAATGAAGCTATGTAATTGTTTGAGGAAGCATTATTTAGAGAAGAAAGGTTGCAACATTATGAACAACTAACTTGTTTAAATTTAATGGATTTAGTTCTGAAAAACAGCTACATATACTTTACAGATGATTTTTTTCAACAAGTACAGGGGGTAGCCATGGGTGCTGCCTGTGCCCCCACCTATCCCAACATAGTTTTAGTGGTCTGGGAAGAAAAATATATCCTTTATTCAGAATACATGAATTGTTGGGTACTATATAGGAGGTTCTTGGATGATATACTTTATTTTTTGACAGCCTCTTTGGATAAGTTAAAAGAATTTATCTTGTTTTTGGGGAACACTACGTATTTTTTAAAATTCACCTATAATAATTCTTATGATGTATTACAGTAGTTAGACATAGTGATTTACAAAATGATTGGAGGTTTTAGTTCCAAGATACATAGGAAAGACACATTCTCCAACTCCTACCTTCATTATGAAAGTGCACACCCATTTCATTATAAAAGGTCAATATGTGCAAGCTAGTAGAATGACTTCCTCAGACATTGACTTCAAACAAGAATGTACTTTCTGAAAGGGTTTATTCAAAAAAGGGGCTACCCCACAAGGTTGATTCATGAGGTTAGGAAAGAAGTTATAGATGGGAGAAAAGAGAGATTTTAACCCATCTTAGGATATGATATTTCATGGCAGGGTATGGAAGGCCAAAAGGTTTAATAAACAGGAATAGACTTTCAGTAAAGCCTTTATAACAGAATACAGTGGAATATTATACAAAAAGAATGGGAAAGATCCATTGGTTTAACAGATCTAGTAGACATCCCTAAGGAACCTGTTAAAGTTATATATAAGAACGCACACACTTTAAAAAGTATATTAGAACAAGACACCAACAACAATAAAGCTAAAATGTATATAAAAAAGAAAGGGACATTCAAATGAGCTGCTTGTTCTCAGTGTGCATTCATTTCAAACAAAGAGAAGGTATATTTAAGTAGTAGGAATAGATGGATTCAAGGTATTAATTATTTCAACTGCCACTCTTTTGGTTTAGTATACCTTGTGACCTGTGACGAATGTGAAGCTTTTTATGTTGGGAAAATGGAATGTAAACTCAAAAAAAGAATTTATGAACATTACTATGATGTACAAACAAAAAAGGAAAATAATGCTTCATTCAAACATTTGAAATAATGTGTAAAAGCTCGGTTCTCACTTTTTCATTCTTGAGAAAGTTAAGAATGATATACGAGGGGGCCTATGGGAGGAAAGAATAGAGTACAGGGAATGTGTTGGCAAATTACACTACAGGCCAACATACCTCCTGGATTGAATGAGAATATATCTATAGCCCCCCCATTCAAAATGAGAGCACAAAATTATGATTTACCAAGATATAAAAACAATATATATATTAATTATAAAATAATTATGTGTATACACACTAACTAGTTACATGGTCTCAGGGATGAGATAATTTTATTCAGCGGTTGATATGTAATATTTATACATTTGTTATTTTAGTTACTTATCATTTTTAATAAGATTTTAAGTGTTTTACACCTGGTTATTTATATGAGGAACATTTTGAGATTATTTAATAGTTTTATCAGCAGAGGGAGCTCTATAGCATTAAATACAGCAGATTATACATAAATATGGTTTTAATATGATTCTAATAACATATTAATTAGTTTTAATTAATTGTAATTAGTTTTTGCAAAGGTAAATGACTTACAGTATAAAATGAATTATTCTGGCTTGTTTGAATGCATCTAATGAAGTCTTTGTCAAAGAGAAGATGAAAATGTGGTGAATTTAGTTAAGCATTTATGGTTTGATTCATGGTTTGATTTTTTATTAAAGTTGAGATTTTACTGTACGGACTGATCATGGTGGTTGTGGTTATATCCTTGGCTAGTGCTTATTTATTTTTGGATTTACAAATTGCCAGACTACCTGCAACCAAAATCATGAGAAATTAATGTAAAAAAAAAAAAAAAATATATATATATATATATATATATATATATATATATATATATATGTGTGTGTGTGTGTGTGTGTGTGTGTGAGACTTTACTATATTGTAATAGCTTTCTCCTTTTCACTAAACTGCCTATTGTATATTGTACTTTCTTTATTTTTTTTAGATATTTCTGTTAAATTCTATGTAAAATCGACACTGTACCTGTCAATATTGTTCTTGTTTTATTGAAGCGTTTCACCCCTGGGCCTCCACTGAAAATGGCCTCACACCCAGACGGACTATCCCGGTCTACAAATGTAAAATAAATAAAATAAATGCACTAATGAATCAGACCACAACATACCTAAATAGCCCATAAATCTAACTATGCTTGAACTAAAATTAAAATGTACCTATTATCATCTTTTTTATAATCAACACATATAAGACATAATTGGACACCAAAGGAATATTTGTTATACATTTCAAATATGCCCAACCTATTATATATGATTCGCTATACTATATTAATTTGTGTGTAAGCAAAACTATCCACTAATGAACTTTCAGCAATAAATATATATACAAATACAAAAGAAGAAGGTGCCCAAGGAAGCAGGAAACAAGCACTGTTAAAAACATGATTTATTGCACAAAACCAAAGCACATAGTAATCCCAATGCACAAAGGTGGAGGTGTGTCCATATTCAATAAGGATATCCACACCTCCAGGCTAGTTGCTCAGCATAATGCATCCAAGGTTATCCAAGTGCAACTAATGCTGGACAAAACTACAATCCAAATTGTAGCTTGCTACAGATGCCCCACCATGCCCCAGTATTCCCACTCCTCTTTTCTTGATATACTGGAAAATATTAGGGTTCAACCAAACACCCTAATAATGGGCAATTTCAAGTACCCCACCATTAACTGGGAAAACTACTCATGTACCAACTCCTTTGCTCAACGCTTTCTGGAATTCATAAATTCCAATGCCCTGGATCATATTATCCACACCCCCACCAGGGGCAACAATATCTTAGACCTAGTCATTACCAACATGAGTGACTGGTGTTCCACACCTGAAGTCAACTCCTCATTGGTCAGATCTGACCATAAGCTAATCACCCTAGATATTCACATCCAGCCCCCATCCCCCATTAAGGAAATCATGGCAAAAAATTTCTCCAAAGCCAACTTCATGCTTCTTAAGACAGATGTGGCAAACTTCATGACACCCATGCAGATGGACAATACAGTTACGACTGCTGAATCCTACACAGATGCACTCTATAAGCACTTACATGAGTGCATGGATTGTGCTATCCCAAACAGAACCAAGATACTATCCTCCAAAAAAAGGAAACAAATCTGGTGGTCCCCTGACATAAACAAACTCTACAACAGAAGGAAGAAACTGTTGCAAAAGACAGTAAAATCCCATGAGTGGTGGAGTTCCCTGGTCAGCCACAGTAAGAAGCTGAGATCCCTTATAAAATCCTCCAAAGCTAGCTACGAAGACAAAATCACCACTGATTCTAGGGACAACCAGAAAGCATTCTATAGCTATGTCAAGAATCTCAATGGCAACACCAAGATCTACTCTGAATTACAGCACAACAGCATGAAACTTACAGAACCAACTGATATTGCCAAGGTCCTGGCAGATAAGTTCAGTGGTAACTTTACCCCCCTCTCACCCCCTAAAGGGCCCATATCTATACAGGAAGAATGCAGAGTCCCTGTAATCACAACTACGCAGGTTAAAGCTGCACTCTCTAAAGCCAAAAACACAGCATCCATGGGACCGGACAACATCCCAGGCTGCATTTTACATGAACTTCAGAACTAACTGGCTCACCACCTAAGCACCATGTTCAATCATATTCTCACATCAGGCTTTGTGCCCACTGAATGGTGCACAGCAACAGTTATCCCACTCAACAAAGGGGGAGCCACCACTGATCCTGGGAACTATCACCCTGTTAGCCTGAAGAGCCTGGTCTGTAAGGCCATGGAATGTATCATCATTGAACTCATAAACAAAGACATTGGTAACTGCCAAACTCTGGGCCCCACCCAGTTCAGGTTTGTGAAAGGCAGATCATGTCTCCTGAACCTGATCGACTGCTTTGAGGCAGTCAACAAAGCTGTAGACAAGGGTAAGGTGGTTCACACAGCCTATCTTGACCTCACCAAGGCTTTTGATACCATCCCCCATTCTGGAATTATAGCTAAACTCACTAAACTAGGTATAAATCCCTATGTCACAAGATGGGTTGCCAATTGGCTCACTGACAGAACCCACACTATAAAAGATGCAGACTCCAAATCTAACTTCAAACCAGTGACAAGTGTAGTACCACAGAGTTCAGTCCTGGGACCTGTCGTGTTTGGTATCTACTTTTCTGAAGTACAGGCCAACAAAGAAGGCCTTTGGCTAATGAAGTTCACAGATGACTGCAAACTAGGAGCCATAGTTGAGTCCTCAAATGACGTGGACATCCTACAGAAGGGCCTCACTGAGACAGATACCTGGTGTCAGAGCCATGGCCTCAAGCTCAATACCAAAAAGTGCATTGTCATCCCCTTTGGTAAAAACTCTGTACCCATAAACTACCACATATCCGGCAGTCTACTTAGTGCCAAATGTGTGATAAGAGACCTGGGGACCCAGGTAGACAGTAGTCTCTCCTTTGATAATCACATTGCCACAGTAGTCAGGAAATCCTTCTACATGGCACACCTCATCACAAAAGGGTTCTCATCTAGGAAAAAAGAGGTCATTGTTCCCCTCTACTGGACACTCATTAGACCCGTTATAGAGTACAATGCCCCTTTTGGAATGTACCTCATAAGACACCTGCAGCAGCTTGAAAGGCCACAGAAGTACCTTACAAAGAGGATTACTTGCCTCAAACAGATGTCCTACACTGACCATCTCAAAAAACTCCAGCTTTACTCCATAGCATATCACCTACTCTGAGGTGATTTTTGCCTAACATATAAAGCTATGTCAAACCCACAGCTGTTGGACATGCTACACCTAAAGAAATCCCAATAACTCCAAGCTACATGCTCTAGAGACCTAAACCTTGTCACCACAATAAACAGGGCATGTTGGAGGGATAGATTCCTGTCCCAGAGACTTCCCATACTCTGGAACAAGCTACCCATCTATGTCAAGCAAAGTTCCTCATTAGCACTCTTCAAGAAAAATCTTGATAAGTGGATGGGAAATAGGAAATACACCCCGGAGATCACTTCTGTGGCTCTGCTCAACAGGGGCACAGAAAAATAACTTTCTTGGGTGGTGTAAGCCAGGGAACCTTTTTGGCTAGGCTTACTTAGGCCCTTGGGCCAATAGCCTAGTACCTACCTATGAACCTGTGAAATCTCAGTCTATATGTTTTCGTTTGGTTTACTTCATTAGATGTGGACTATGAAGTCTTAATGAGGTACGGTGGTGAAAGCATTGAATCAAGAGCACTGTCTTTCTGCTGAAAAGCACCATCACTCCTATGATCCTTTGGGACAGGGTCTTACTTACTCTTTCAGCTTTTCCTGGTTAGGTGCTTTGGTTTTCTGCAATAAATCATGTTTTTAAAAGTGCTTGTTTCCTGCTTCCTTGAGCACCTTGGACTTTTGTTTCGATTGACTGCTGGTGCTTTTAATGTAATTTTTGAGATATATACAAATATCTATTTGTGCACATAAGATAAACCCAAACATCCACTTCAAGGATTCTGTTTTTTTTTTCTGATTCCCTACTGTAAATCTACATTCATACTCCATGTTTCCACCTCTTGCATTTTTTAGCTATTCTTTCTGCTGATTTTTTCCTGTTAAGTTTCCATTATGGCTTGAATATATGCAGTTATGTATTCATATCCATGTATAGCATGAATGTAGGTGGTTATGTATTCAGATCCCTGTATGATATGACTGTATGTGGTTATGTATTCATATTCACATTACTTGTAACATAACTTTGTTACTGTTATTTTTGTCTGTGTGGAGCTTTTCTCCTCAGGTCTCCACTGAAAATGGGCTACCAGCCAAATAAAATAACCTGGTTAACAAAAGACAAATAATAAATAATAACTATATTAAGTAAATACAATATCTATATGAATGAAAAGGAACTATACTTCTCTTTATGTTAAGAAATATAAAACTTGCATATAAAGTTATATCTCCTTATATCAAGTATATGACTGTATCAGCCTACCAATATACCTACTTCAGTGTTATTTTTATTCTCTGTTATTACCTACAAGTGTTAAATAGTAAGAAACACTTGAAAATACATTTTCTGTATGCCATAAACACAAATATAAGTTTATAATAGTGTGTTATTGTCCATTATATAACTCACATATCACTGTATAATTTCACTTTATACAAGAATGTATTACTCTGCAGCTCTATTTCCTTTTACTATGTGCATTAATTACTATGCATACTTTAGTAGTTTCTTTTACTAACTTAATATTTTTAAAATCATATACAAAGTTCCATATGTAAGACATCAAATCTTAACTGACAAGACAATCAGTACAGCAAAGTCAGCGCAGTTCAAATATAGTCAGACATGCATTCTCATACTTTCAAATATACATTCATCTCATTCTTTATTAAAAAAACTAAAGAGGCTTTTTATGAGTTTCATTTAGACCTGATAATCCTTTTTTTCTAAACTTAACATTAAAACTTTATATTTAAAGTTCATTGTTTAATTTATTCTTATTCTCTGCCTCATTGATGTTGTAGAAGTATTTCCTGTTTCACAGTATGTTTAAAGATCAAAGAGTTCTTCCTGAAGCTACAGCAAGTCTATGCCATCCTTTCGGGGCTTTTGTCAGAGAGAAACAGTTTACTATGAAACTCCGAGATCGCACTACAGTGAGGAAACGGATAAATTTCCTGATCCCTACTGTAGTGTGATCTCCGGTCAGAACATCAATTTCATATTAGAAGATGTACACTACCATTCACTAATATGAATTTGAACATTCTCAGAACAGCATTAGAGAAACTGGAAAACACACATGTGACCATTCCAGTTTAGCATAAGTGCCTTTCCACATTTTGATAGCTCGAGACTTGTTCCAAAGCTTGAAAAACATTTAAATATGCTTCAGATCGGAACATTTGTGTTTAGCTTGAGTTTTAAACTTGTAAAATGGTTGTGACCACATCAGGTGAGCTGCTACAGTATACAAAGCCATTTTAGGTTCATAGGTTCATAGGCGGTTACTAGGCTATTGGTCCTAGGGCCTTTATAAACCTAGCCATGTTATAACCTTATTCCCTGATTGACCAAGTTGTATGGTCTATATTTGCAGCACAAGTCTATGATCAGCACCAAATGTCCTTATCCAAGAGGGACACAGATGACACCCTGGGGTAAATTTATGGTTTCCCATCCAGTTGTCTAAGTTACGCTTAAATAGGGTCATTGAGGAGGTCTTTTTTATGTGACTTGAGAGTTTGTTCCAGGGGAGTGACAATCTCCTGTTAATGTCACAGGCTAGGTTAAAATTTCTAGAGCAAGTGAATCTTGTCCCATTTCACTTGCAGGTGTGCAGCATTTCCATTAGGGCAGGGTCTGAAACTGCTCTGTAGGCCAAGCACAAGTCAGTTTTCAGTAGCCTATAAGGTGCAGTGTACAGTAATAGGGTCCTCAGCCTGTCCATGCAGGTTATGTCTTGAAGGCCCTGAATTTTCTTACTGAGAAACCTCTGGGGTCTCTCTAGCTGCTGCAGGTGTCTGGTGAGGTACATACAGAAGGAAGCATTGTACTCTAATAGTGGTCTGATGAGGGATGAGTGCAGGGGGCTATAACATCATTAGCTCTGGATGCAATGCCCTTACTTATGAGAGGCCTTCCTTACCATTGTGGACACATGGTGATCAAAGTTAAGGTTGCTATCAACCTGTGTTTCCAAATCTCTCACCAAAGGGTTTGAACTAAGGGAGTCACTGTTAATATTGTAATTTGAAAATGTATTTATTTATTTGACATTTGTTAACTGGGTTAGTCCAACTGAGCCTGAGCCCCATTTTTACTGGGGACCCGAGGAGAAAAGCTCCATTATAACAGAAACAATAATGAAAAGTACAAACTGAGATTAACCATACAATATATAAATGTATGGTAACATAAAGTAGTACTAATTAGTTACATAAGCAGAGAAAAGCATGTATAAAATAGGCAGACAAGAAGTGAACAATGAAAACCAAGAGTGATAGTATACAATAGTTGTTACAGGACAATTAAATTAAACACATTTACATAAATTGTGGTTCGAAAGTAAAATATAAATATTTACATAGATTGTAGCTGCAATTGAACGTGAGGTATGATCTATGCCGATTAATGATATATGCTGAAAAATAACATCAAAAACTAAGCATACGTGATTTGGGAGACATAAATTAAAAGGCGAATATTTAATGCAGCACATAGTGATTGAAACTGTAGACTCATTTAAGGGTATGTGGGTAGATCCATCTATGAGTTTTTCTAATCTTATCAACCAATTGGTTAATGATAGTTATAGAACTATAGGTCGCATAAAAAGATTTATAAAGTCTAGGAAATCAAAAGTGATGAAGTCATTGTTTGCTAGTTATATTAGACCCAAACATGAGTATGGAATGACAATAATGAAACCCTGTAAGAAAAAAAGCATGAGTAAACTGAAAAGAGTACAGCGGAAATATACCAAGGGCATCCATGGATGTGAAAATTTAAGTCATTATGAAAGACTAAAATATCTGAACTTTTACAATGTCTCTTATAAATATCTAAGAGGTTATCTTATTCAGGTATATAGGGCATCTAGAGACAACTACCTTTGGGAATGTTTGGGGTTATCAAAGAAGTACCAGAGAATCATCAGACAACCTATGTAGAAGACTCTATAGTAATGAGAAGTGTACTAATTGGTTCTCTGACAGAGTAGCTGATACATGGAACAGACTACCAAATAACATTAATGCAAGTACTAATTTAGATATTTTTAGGAACAGCATGGACACTTATTATGGAAACAAGTGTTTTGGCATATTGGCAAGCTAGAAGGGCATTAATGCCCGTGGTCGAAATATTTGTATGTATGTATCTATTTGAGTGACAAATAGAGTCAGGAGTTATCACATTAAGAAGAAATGAGGAAAAAAGTAGAGGATGGAGACAGAGGGTGAGACGGATTAGGTAGGGTCTTGGCAAGGGCAGGACCAAGTGTTTAAATAGGGAGTAATCAAAGTGGAACACCTGAAGATGTACAAAAACCAATAAATCCTAGTACTCCAGCTGTTTTCCAAGGTCAATAAAGGCCACCTCTTATGAATATTGTTCAATTTCATTGTACAAAAACACACACTAAAATCATAAAATACACTGCGTTAATGGACTTAGCACTTTCATTTCCTAACCCGGAAACATCATCAGGGTCAACATTTTCTTCCCACCTTGCCTTTTAAATAGGCCCAACACCTACATCATTGGTCATAAGTTAATTGAAACTCTTTTTTTAAAAAAAAACCTAAACTATATTTAAAAACACTTTGCATATTTGATTTTATGTAACTTTATATAATTTTATGCATTAACACCTTGTAAAATAAAAAAAAAAATGTACATATGTAATACAAAAAATATATATAAAAAATATACATATATTATATATATAATCAAATATATAATCATATTGTACACACATGTGCAAAGTACAACAAAGTACAGAATGAATACATTTATCAAAAATTCAAAACATTTTATAAAATTCCATACTTATATTAATATTTTGTTTATTGTTGAGATTATTAATTTATTGTTTTAGTTTAATATCGGTTTGCTCTAATTTTAAGTGCTGGCACTAGTGAAATATGGTCATTGAGCCCTGGTGGGTTACAAGCATCCAACTGTAATTGCCATATTAACTCCCTTAGTTCCAGTTGTACTTCCCAGTCCCCACCTCTTTCATTTCTTTTAACCTGCTCAATGACCCAAAACGTAAAATCAGCTTGAAGACATGTTACTGTATGTCTGAAAAGGGCATTCATTTTTTTCTTTCTATTACTATCGTACATGTGCTCATATACCCTGTGTTTCAAACTCCGCTCTGTCTTCCCTATATAATACGAACCACATGTTGTGCATTTGGCTAAATAAATTATACTCTTTGACTGACAATTATAATATCCCTTTGGGTAGAATGACATGTTAATATACTCTAATTCTAAAGTCCCTTGGTTATATACAAAAGGACATTGCGGACACCTTCCGCATTTATACATACCAACCTTACTCTTACTTCCTTTTTCCTGTTCTTTTTCAAAAATTTCTTTCAAATTCCTATTTTTTCTGTACCCAAATTTAAGTTTTTTGAGAAAATGTTTATACTGTTAGGCATTGCTGAGAATAAGGTCCAGTTTTTATGTATGATGTTCTTTATTCCCCTTGTGTCTTGGTTGTAAGTTAACACCATGTAAACATCTCCTGTCTCATTTCTCTCACCTTCCTTTCCCTTTTGATGGTTTTCTGCTAATTCTGGACCATTGTTTTGTCCTTTCGTTAATAATGGTATATATTTCTCATTCCATCCTTTCAGTACTTCTTCCTTAATAATCTCTATAATCTCCACAGGGTAACCCCTTTCTTCAAATAAACTTTGTATGTAGTCTAATTCTACCTTGGTATCCTCTTCTTCAGCTGTCATATGTATCGCCCTAATCATTTGACCTTTAATTATATTCCGTTTTTGTTTGATAGGGTGAATACTACTACAGTATAGATATGAATTTGAAAAACACTCTTTCCTATACAGTTTGGACTTAAATTTTTTGTTAACATTATCTTTCAAAATAGTGGTATCTAAAAAGTTTACATGTTCTTCCCATATTTCATGTGTAAATTCTAAAAACTCTGTAGTATAATTAATATATCTTACAAAATTGTCTATTTCTTCTCTAGGTCCCTTCCAAACCAAACATATATCATCCAAAAACCTAAAATATGCTTTTATAAACTGTTTATATCTAGAATTAAAAATAAAAATTTCTCCCAATATAATGATACTATATTAGCCACTATAGGGACACAAGCTGCACCCATCGGTATTCCGTCTATCTGATGGTATAACTCTCGTTGAAAATATATAAAGTTGTTTTTCATTACCAATTCTACGCTTTCTAATATTAGATAAAATTTTCAGCCATCAACAAATTCAAATTCTATCATCATTTCTTCCAACCATTTTAACCCCAGTTCGTGTGGAATCACAGAGAATAAATCTTTAACTTCCACTGTAATAAACTTATATTCCACATCATATGTTAGTTTTCCCATCTTTGTAATGAAGTCCCATGAGTCTATAAGACTATGCAGGTAAAATTTGTGAAAGGGTTTTAACTTTTTATCCACATATATTGCTAAAGGTTCAATTTTGGACCCTCCAGATGATACGATGGGTCTCATAGGTGGATCCATGGGGATCTTGTGTGTTTTGGGAATATTAAATATGCTTGAAATAAATGGTTTTGGTACTCTCAAAAACTCATATAATGTTCTATCTATTGCCCCTTGCACAAGGTTGTCTTCCAAAATCAAATCAATCTTATGGTAGGCTATGTTTACTTTGTTTCATGATACCTGGTTGTATCTGCCTTCCACATTTAAAATTTCAAGCACTTTCCCCATATATTCCCACTTTTACATTATAACAACACCTCCCCCTTTGTCCAGTTTCATTATTCTGTTTTCTTTGTTGTTAGTAATTTTTTTCATAAAACTCATTTCTTCCAAACTAATATTGTTAAGGTACCATTTCCTTCTATTTCTGTAGTATCCTTTAATATCATTACTTACAATTGTTTCAAAATTAAAATATAGCTAAATTCAAATTTCTAAAAAACATCTTAGTATCCAGCAAAGTATTGGCTAAATTCCCTCTTCTAGTTGGAATAAATTTAAAACCTTTTTTTAATAAGTTTAAAGTGTCTTTCATCCATTTCCACTTCAGCATAATTATAAATTTTAAAGTTTTCCATCTCATATATACACCCTCTCAGTGACCATATTTCACTAGTGCCAGCACTTAAAATTAGAGCAAACAGATATTAAACAAAAACAATAAATTAATAAACTCAACAATAAACAGATAAAAGGTTAATATAAGTATGGAATTTTATAAAATGTTTTGAACATTTTAATAAATGTATTCATTTTGTACTTTGTACGTGTGTACAATATGATTATATATTTGATTATATATATAATTTTTTTTGGTATATATTTTTTGTATTAAATATTTGTGCATTTTTTATATTATACAAGGTGTCAATGCATAAAATTATATAACGTTACATAAAATCAAATATGCAAAGTGTTTTTAAGTATAGTTTAGGGTTTTTTTTAAAAAAGGAGTTTCAATTAACTTATGACCAATGATGTAGATGTGTCTATTTAAATGGCAAGGTGGGAATAAAAAGTTGACTCTGATGATGTTTCTGGGTTAGGAAGGTTTAATAGGGAGTTTTTTAGCACTTTTTTGAAATGTTTTAAGTGTGGGTTGTTTCTTACATAAGAGGGGAGTTTGTTTCAGGCCTGGGACACTGAGTAGTTGTATAGGAGTTGGCAATGTTTTTATTGGATTTGTAGGTATCAATGAGATGTTTATCAGATAAAGGAGCAAGAATGCATTTTTCTGCATGTAGTTTAAGTCCATGGCTTTGACACCAATCATTTGTCTGTGTAAGCCCTTTGTGTAGTATATCAACATCATTAGGGGACTCAGTGATTTTACCCAGTTTGTAGTAATGGGTGAACTTAAGCCAGAGGCCATCTATTTTCACTTGGACTTCTGAGATATAGATTCCAAACAGTAGGGGGCACAGCACAGATCCTTGTAATATAGCACTGGTAACTGGTCTGCTGGTAGAGGTGGATCCCCAACTTTGACTGTATGTGTTCTGTTGGAAAGCCGGTTAGCTACCTATCTAGTGGCATATGGGTTAATTGTAACCTGGGTAAGTTTCTCAATGATGCCTGAGTAGGGAATTGTGTCAAAAGCCTTAGCTAAGTCAAGCTAGGCTGCATGCACTGTTTTAACTTCATCCAGGGCATTGTTGACATTCTCTAAGAAGTCTACCAGGTTTAATAAACAAGATCTACCCTTAATGAATCCAAATTGGGTCAGATCAAGAGTTTGAAGGTCACCTATGTCTTTGGTGATAAGGTCCATGATGATTTTCTCCATGGCCTTGCACATATGGCTGGCTAGGCTTATAGGTCTAGTTCTCAGAGTTGGTTGATGGACCTTTGTGCAAGGGAATTACTGTTGCTGTTTTCCACTTTGCTGGGCCAAAGCCAGTACTTATACTGTGGTTGAAGAGAGTGCAAACTGGTTCCACTAGGTACTGTTTTAGACCATTTAGTAGGTAGCCTGGTATATTATCCAGTCCCATAGAGGCTGAGTGTTTGACCATGGAGAGTGAAATTATGACCTGCTCTTTGGAGATACTAGGTACAGTACTGGTGACAGGTATGCTTTGGGGTATGGCTGGTGGGGACAGGAGGATGATGTTTGTGCCAAATCTGCTAGCAGGTTGACAATGTCTGCAGGGTCAATATAAGTGGTATCGTCCACTACTAGTTCAGCACAAAGGTGGGCCTTCCATTTTAGATTTCTGATGTAGTTAAAGAATGCCTTGTGATTATCTTTAGGTAGGGCTGGTAGTTTAGCTTCATAATTGGCTTTAGAGGACTTTACAATATATCTAATTTGCTTTTTCAAGCTGTAGAGGGTGTCCGTCCTCTGCTGAGTCAGTTTCCTCTTGTTCTTAGACATTAGATTCTTCCTCTTGTTGTATAACCTATTTATGCTTGATGTCCTTCAGGGTGGCTTTTTTTTTTTGTGAGGACCTTGTTTTGATCTGTTCAGGTACAGCTGAGTCTATACATTTGTATAGGTGTTTATACAAGGCATTTGTGTACACCTCTGTATAGAAGTCATTGTTGACAGTGGCAGGGGGCTTGAAACTATTTATGCCATCACTTAGGAGGCTATAGTTTGCTTTGGAGAAATTTTTCATCCTTTTTGCTCTTGAGGGGTGTCAGGTATGATCGTTACTTCAAACGAGTCTGATATATGATCAGACCTTACAAGGGAGAGCAGCACACAGGAAGCAGTGCAGAGACTCCCTGCATTGGTGAGTACTAAGTCTAGGACATTAAAGCCCCTTGTGGGGGTGCAGACTATCTGTTCCAGAGCATTTTTTTAACAAAGTCCAGGAACCTTAGGGGGAGCGTGTTTGTGCTCATATATGACTCCCAGTCAATGGAAGGATGGTTGAAATCACCCATGACCAAGGTGTTTGGCTGTATTGTGAATGACTCAAGTAGGTCCAGGTAGGCAGAATGGTTCTTGTGATTCATGGTGGGGGACCTAGAGCTAATAATTACATAGAAGGGGGGTTTACCTACAGTTATTTGGACTTGGATTAACTCTAGGAAATCATATTGTTTGACCAGTCGAGGTGTATTTGTCTTTAATGAAGATAGATACACCTCCACCTTTGGTTCTTTCATGCTTGTTTTGAGGTCTGAACTTGTGGAAGATATTGTAGCCTTGCATGACTGGGGTGCTCTCTGTGACCTGGAACTATTTATTTGTGACTGCACAGACATTGGCATCTTCCAAGGTAAGGAGTGCTTCCAGAGAATGCATTTTTGGATTTAGACTCCTAGCATTA
Organism: Protopterus annectens; assembly: GCF_019279795.1. Taxonomy (NCBI): domain Eukaryota; kingdom Metazoa; phylum Chordata; order Ceratodontiformes; family Protopteridae; genus Protopterus; species Protopterus annectens. Next base: position 681,627,999 of record NC_056730.1, read on the forward strand.
CGCAAAATAATCTTGAGTTTGTCTATTGGATTTTCTTGTATTCTTGAATTTTCTTGTTATGACATTGCCTAAAAAAGGCACTATGAGAAGAGGCAATTACCTTTGCCAGCAACCAAAAGCCAATAGGCAACAGGTGAAGACCATCTCTGGCAAAGAAGCATGGTCTGTCGACCATATCTTCCCAGGCTGACAAGATACTGGACAGATACTGGATTCCCCTAGACTGACACCAGAAGCTAAGCCAATTGTTGAAGTCAATCATTTTTTGTTTATATTGAAGCATCATCCTGGGTGAAAATAGAATGCTGCTTAAGGCTAGGGACATACCTGCCTGGGAAACATAATCTGAGAGTTCAGTCATGTCTCTCTTCGTATAGTCCAGTGAAGTTCTCTCCAACATGGACTATGATAGACTCATAATGGTACTGGTTGTTGAGAGACTTGAGTGCATGTGTGATCTGATGGATCTTGACACTTGACATGCAGCTGACCGTGACCTGCTCCTTGTCCAGCCTGGTGAGGGGGACATCTGTGTGCCTCACTATGGAGTCACCTATGATCAAGACATTTGGTTTTGAGGTGTTTTGCCTTAGGAGCTTATTGGCTGAGATATTGTTGTGTGCATTATTATGTGTAGTGGATTCTGTTGGGTTTGTAGTGTGTGCAGTAGGTTTGCTCTTGGGAGGTCTCTGATCTTTAGGTAGGCTTCTAGAAAGTATCTCCGCATATGCGGGTTTATGTGTTGTGAGCTTGTTATGTGCAAGAGGTGAAGTGTGTGCTGACAACCTATTTGATATCTAGTTTGTTGTTAAGTGAGACACCTAATTCCAAATCCATAGCCTAGGTACATCTCTCACATGTTGTATTTGATTAACTGTAAAGCTGTTTCATGAAAAAAGTATACTTTCCATTTAACATCAAAATCACTCAGTGAAGTAGGTTTACTATTCTATATAAGCCATATACTTTTTAAATAACTAAATATTTAGTAGAAGAGATAAACAATGAAAAAAAACAGAGTCACACTAGACATATCACATAGCATTAAAATATCATTATTACAGAGTTTTCCTTCTTTAAATATCTAATATTTACTTATTATTAGTATAGAACTTATATTTTATACCATTTAATTACACTAAATAGTAATGAGACACTATAAGCTGTTTTTTGAATATGAATACTGCTATTAACCTCAGAAGGACTAGCTCCCTGGCTTTTGTTCATGTATTCAACAATAACATATAGATCAAATTGAATAAGTAACTTAGTATTAAAACATTATCTATACGATCAAATAAAAAAGCCTTTACCTTGTTTCAGATGATACTCTTATTAGAAGTTAATGAGAACAAGTGTATACCAAGAGCTTACAACTCGTCCAGTATAAGTTCATTCGTCTCTATTTTTTTATTTTGTTTTTCTTTTACACTCCATCCATTTCTTGCGGATTGTCTCTTTAAACTTGTCAGTGTCCAATCCCTGTCTTCAGTCTTGTCCCAAAGTTTCTTCTTTTGTGCAAACTCCATTGCTTCATTTACAGTGTTGAATGTTTTTTGTCCCTCAGATAAAAAAAGATCCTTATTTTAGCTGGGAATATAAGCTGTGCTTTGATGTTTAGTTTCTTTCTTTTTTTTTTTTTTTGTTTATTTTAAGGCAACACACACCTTTCTTTTAGTCATAACAGACATTGAATAGTCATTAGCAAACCTTATGGAGTTGTATCTTATTTTTATAAGTGAGTTAGCATAGGCTGTCTTCAGGGCTAAGTCTTTATCTTGACTTGACATAAATTTAACCATAATTGATCTAGAAGGAATATTGCTTTTTAGTGAAGTGTTTGAGAGAGATCTATGTAGTCTCTCAATGCCAAATGACACTGTTTCAGGTAAGTTTAGGGACTTAGGAAGCCATTTATTTAAAAATAAATTCATGTCGTCTCCTTCTTCCTTCCCTGGTATTCCATAGATTCTTACATTATTTCTTCTTGCCCTACTTTCAATATCTTCTGTCTTTTCTATAAGTCCTGATGTATAAATCAGTTGTCTGACCTGGGTATAGGGGTGAAAGACTAATTGAACCATCTAGTAGATAGTTCCTTCTGAAGTTTCTCTCAGGATGGCTGGCGCTCGGCGGATGCAGTTTTATCTGATAAAGCGAATGATTAGAGGTCTTGGGGCCAAAACTATCTCAACCTATTCTCAAACTTTAAATAGGTAAGAAGCCTGATTCACTGGCTTGGAGCCAGGTGTGGAATGTGAGCACCCAGTGACCATTTTTGGTAAGCAGAACAGTAAAGAACAGTATATAGGGTGTCCACATCCATTGTGACTATTATCATTTCCAATTGTATTTTTATTCCTTTCATTTTTAAGAAAGCAATGGAGTCAAAATGAAGGAAAGAATACTCCTAGCAAGACTTTAAACTTACATTCCATATAACTGGATAACGGTTCATAGTCTGAACCACCTCTTGCTACTAGGCAAAATGGAGGGTTGTTTCCATTTTTATGAGGTTTATGGATGCAAAACAATGTGGTATCCTAGAGTGGGAGACTGTCAGAAAGCTGAAAAAAATCATCATCTAGAAGTCATTCTGAGTTAAGTTTAGTTAGTTTGATGTTGGTGACTTTGTAATCTTTTCTGGCTTGCTCAGTATTCACTCTCTTGTAGAAATTCTGATTCCTTAGCATCTCTTCCAGTTTTTGATTGTATACATCAGTGCCTGTGATGAAGATGCTACCTCCATTGTCTGATTTTATAACCCTTCTTGTCTTGTCTTCATGGAGATGATTCAGAGCTGGTGGCTTTTCTTGTATATGGTTAAAACAGTTCCTCCAGCAAGACTTAGCTGGAATTCTATGTCTACTGTCCTTACATTTCTCCTGATATGCCCAGATGGGACCATGAATTTGGGGGAAGACTGTGTTAGATTTCCCCAATTAGGTTTCATTCTTTATTGTGTCTGGTCCTGTTCCTAGATCATTGCCTTCTTCTAGTTGTCTGTTTCTCTACTGTGTCTCATGAAAAAATATTTTAAGATTCAGTCTTCTTCAAAGTTGCTTAAGTACAATGGCTGTGGTATCAATGTTATTTCTATTATGTGGAGTAAAGGTTAGCCATTTTTCAAATACTTTGATCTCTGCATCTGTTAATGGTGTCCTAGAAAGCTTCCAGGTTTTGTTCGTGGAGATGCTAATGGAGGGCTAATTCAATTTCTTCTGGTCCAGTCCTAGCTGATGGGTGCTTTTTTGAAAGGAGAGAGCTACCAATGGATGTGATATTAGAAACAGTGAGCCTTTTGATGGGGACTAAATATTTATATTTAGTAACATATTGTGGAGGTTCTCACTAGGATTGTATCTGAAAGTGACAAAAACTGACATAAAATAATGTACATAGTGTTGTAAGTTGGACTATTGCTGTAAGTAGCGTAAATATAAAAAGTTATTTAGAACATACTGTAAACTGAACTTTAAGACAGTTAGACGCATGGTGTATTAGACAGGGAAAATCTCTGCAGGACTGTGTTAATGAAGCCAACTATCAAATCAAGCTGTGTATGAAGAAGGTATGTAATCCTCTCATCTTAAAGAAGATGGCCTCTCTTGAATGGGGCATGTGACGACCGTGCCCTGGCCCAACAATCAAGGAGCATCAATCCTCACCACTAACACCAGGGAGGTTGTCTCCTAGAGGAGGAAAGGATAAATAATACACACAGTAAAGTACAATTTTCCTTAAGTGCACACAGAGATCACAGTCAGTCTGGGGCTGGCTGCTCCCTTGCTCACCAGGTCCCCAATAAGACTCCCCACTGGTACAGCTATAGGGTCCAGGTCTTAGCCTAACTGGGCAAGATAGAACCTCCAGTACCCTCTCTGTCCAACCAGTGCTTCATGTCCCTGCCCAAGTAACTAACACAACACGTACACACTTTGAGATAAGTATTTATACAACTTCACAGACATTCCTGGGAAAGGTTGACAGAGATTCTCCAGCTGTACCCCTTTACCCAGACTATACAGTAGTAATTACTAACACCACCCAGTTAATAATATCGCTGCTTAAAAGGGTGTCCAATTATTGCTGCACAATATTAATATCCAATGGTAATGTGACTATACAGTCTAAGGCTTATTGGAAGGGCTTAGACAGTAAACTCTATAAATATATAATGTACTCTAAAGCATACTTCATCTCTACACAAACAATCCACAGGTAGAAGTTTTTAAAAATATTTAATAATAAATAATTAAAACACAAGACAAATCTACTACACCACAGAGATATCTAAGAGTTCACAGATCACACAGAAACTTAAAATAATACAGTAGGACAAGCCTGGTTTCAAAGAAAAATACCTAATTAATCTTTACTAGCTTCAACTATTCCTACAAGATATCTCAGTGCTAAAAACTTACATGCGAGCATAAGCAGAGTGCTGATACGTTAGATGTCCAGATCAAAATGCTCCTTGTCTCTTGTGAGAAAATGAATTTAAACATTACTAACAAATATGTCTCTAAGGCCCTCCCAAAATTACATCATTTTTGACACTTAGGTTTTCCCAGTATTCATATTGCATCATCTTAACACCTGGTCTTAGTTCTCAGGCCACAAACTGCATTATTTAGCAATCTAACACCTCCTCAGAAACTTACAACGATACAAGACATTTCACATGTATATGCTAACAGGAAACTAAAGCAGTAAAAGCACCTTCCACAGCTAAATTCTGGTCATAAACTTTAGCCTTAAAACAATGGGCATGAAATCTTCATCCAGCTGCCCTCAGGCCAAATTTTAACATGAAAGGATACAACATGCTTCACTGGGCCAGTAGAGTGCAATGTCGTATTTTGCAGTTCCACATTTCACAGTGTTTTCTTACATTTAAAAACACAAGCCTGTATTTTACATTTATTTATACAGTTGATAGAATTATATATTAAATTCTATTTGAATAGGCTGGCAGCCTTCACCCATCTCTCCCCAGTCATCACATCTCTTCCACCCGGGGAACTCAAGCAAGTTTTTCAAGTGCCCCTTGAGAAACATTGTTTGAGAATGTCAGGTCAATCTGGGTGTACTTCACCCCATTCCCTGTCTTGACAGCCCATCTGCATTGGCATTGTTACTCCCAATGTGGTGCTGCACTGACATATCATATGCTTGCAACCCCAGACTCCATCTTAGCAACTTAGCATTTTGCTGAGTGGCTCTATTTAACCATGTTAGAGGGTTGTGATCTGTCATCACAGTGAATTTTCTTCCATACAGATAAGGCTGAAGTTTTTGTAGTGCCCACACTATGGCTAGACATTCATTTTCTACCACTGCATAGCATTCCTCCCTGGGTTGGAGTCTATGACCGAGATAAACCACTGGCTGCTCTTCTTCCTCTGAAGAAATCTGGCTAAGTACAGCCCCCACCCCATAGTTTGAAGCATCCACCTACACAACAAAGTATTTGCTGTAGTCTGGACTGGCTAACACAGGGGGTCCTTCCAAAGCTTCCTTAAGCTTCTGAAATGCCTGCTCACATGCTGAGGTCCACACTACCTTATCTAGCCTATTCTTCCTTGTCAGGTCTGTAAGGGGAGCAGCTATAGTACTATAATTGGGAACAAACTTTCTGTAGTACCTTGCTGTCCCTAAGAATGCCCTCACCTGCTTTTTGGTAACAGGTGCAGGCCATGCCTGAATAGCTTCCACTTTGGGAGGTTCTGGCCTTATCTTACCACTCCCCACTCTATGTCCAAGGTAGGAGACCTCTGCCATACCCACCTGGCATTTGCTTGGCTTAATGGTCAACCCTGCCCTCTGTAGTCTGCCCAGCACCTCCCTGACATGCAGAAGGTGATCTTGCCAGGAATGGCTGTAAATAGCAATATCATCCATGTAAGCAAGGGCAAGCCCTCCTGCTCCTACTAAGATATGATCTACCAGCCTCTGGAAAGTTGCTGAGGCATTCTTCATCCAAAGGGCATCTTTGTGAACTCATACAAGCCGAAAGGAGTCACAAAGGCTGACTTCTTTCTAGCACTGGGAGTCAAGGGCACCTGCCAGTAACCCTCAGTAAGATCAATGGTTGTAAGATACTTAGCCCCACCTTTGGGAAACCTACCCTGCTGAAAATCTCTATCAAAGCATTTGCCACCTTCTCGGCCTCGATGGAGTACAAAGCCACAGCCTCAGGGTATCATGTAGCATAATCTACAATCACTAGGATATACTTTTTCCCTGTGGAACTTGGGGTACTCAGAGGACCCACAATATCTATAGCTACCCTCTGAAATGGCTCCTCAATCACAGGCAGAGGCATCAAAGGAGCTCTCACCTTGTCTCCTGCCTTGCCTATCTTTTGGCACTGCTCACATGTCCTACAGTACCCTGTTACATATCTGGAAATTCCAGGGCAATAGAAATTTTACAAAACACATGTCTTTGTACGTTTTATGCCCATATGACCTGCAAAGGGAATATCATGGGCCATGGCTAGAAGTGCCAGATGGTAAGCTCTAGGCACTACCAACTGCTGTACTCTCTCACCTTCTAGCCCTCCCTCAGGGGTCCACTCTCTGTACAGTAACCCTTTGTTCCAGTATACAAATTCTCCCATCCCTTGAGAATCAGGTGCCTCCCTAGCTACCTGCCTCACGCCTTGCAGTGTAGGGTCTAAGAGCTGAGCCTGTCTCAAGTCTCTCCTTGTAACCCTTCCCACCTCCCCTTCCACTGGAAGTCTGGCATCCTCTGAAAGTGGTGCCTCACTGTCAGCCTGGGTACTACTACTACTCACCTCTACCTTTGCAGTTACCCTGTCCAAGGGAACATCAGTACCCACAAGCAGCTGTGGCTCACATTCAGTCTCACTGCTACAGCGTAGCTCAGTCCCTGAAGTAACCACCTCAGCAGTCCTGGCTGCATGTATGCAGTCTGTCTGGGTCTCCCCCAGGCTACCAGACCCACATGCTTGTCTCCTAGCCTCACTGCATGTAACTGCATAAGTACATAGTCATCCAAATCCTCCCCTCTCAGGACATCTGCAGGATGGTAGTTCCATACCCTGTTGTCTCAAGACAACCCACTGTTGGCATTTTGTCTTTCCCGCTTACTGGCTCTTTCAGATTTTGTTCCCCACCATGCCTCCGTGGACATCTGTATGCCACATGGCCCCACTGGTTGCATTCAAAAGATTTAACCCTAGCTCCTGGACATATACCTGGACTAGTGGCTTCCCCTGCTACTGGCAGATTCTGTTGGGGAAGTCTGTGCTGCCTACAATGGGTTCCTTTAGTCCCATGAACAGTACTTGGGGTCCCTTTCCTGTGCAGGGCTGCCCTGCTTGCTAGGTATAGGTCTCCCTTGTTCCCCAACTCCTCTAAAGTAGCACACTGTCTATCAGATAACCAGATCCTCATGTCCTCAGGCAAAGTGTTAAGGGCTTGTTCCCTTACCAAAAGGTCTGCCAGCCCTTCAAAAGTGGTGACCTGACATCCACTCACCCAGCTATGAAAATAAGTGCTCAGTTCAACAACATATTCACATACATTTTCATCTGCCTTGCGTCTATGCTCATGAAAAGGTTTCCTATACATTTCAGGTGTTAGCTTAAAACATTCTAACAAATGTATTTTTACAGCAGTATAATCAAAACAGTCAGTGTAATGCATTTTTGCTAAAGAAGTTACAGCTTTACCATGGAGTAAGGGGGTCAGGAACCGTACCCAGTGCCTTTGGTCAACTTCATACTGTTTACATACCCACTCAAACATATGAATGAAACTATCAAAATTATCCCCCTCTTTAAACTGTGGAAGAAATTTACTGACCTTTTGTGCTTCTGGGGTCCGGTTACTCCCTTCCCCATTACCTCCATGACTCTGGCAAAGAGTCAGCATTTCCCTCTCACGCTTTCTCTGACATTCATGTTCTTCAGCTGCTAGGCTCCTCATTCTCTCAGCTGCTTCTAGTTCCAAATGCCTGGCCTCCAACTCAAGTCTCTTTAGCTCCAGCTGGATTTTTAAGTCCACTGCAGAAAAGTTGAGCTGTCAATTCTCCGAGGATATTGTATCTCCACTGTCAGTCTGAATATCCTCCAGGCTGCTGTTTTCTGATGCAGCTGTAACCAGGGCTGCAATCAGGTCTGCCTTAGTCAGGTTTCCATGCACCAGCCCCTAGCCTGGCACATCTCTGCCAGCTGGCTCCTTGTCAGATTTTTCCATGCACCAGCTCCTAGCCTAGCACATCTCTGCCAGCTGGCTCCTTGTAAGCTTTCCATACTCTTCTGCTGACATGCTGCCTGCTCACCCTGACTAACACTAAGCTAACAAAAGAAATAAGCAATTGTGATCTGAACTCTTGGTATACACTGTGTGGCTGTTTTAGAGTACAAAACACTATAAGAGATCACTGTACATAAGCTACAGGAATTCGCTCTACCCACACCAATACAAGACAATTAGTATGTGAAGTAGATCCCACCACTGCCAAACACTTGTGACGATTGTGCCCTGGCCCAGCAATCAAGGAGCCTCAATCCTCACCACTAACACCAGGGAGGTCGTCTCCTAGAGGAGGAAAGGATAACTAATACACACAGTAAAGCACAATTTCTTTTAAGTGCACCCAGAGATCACAGTGAGTCTGGGGCTGGCTGCTCCCTTGCTCACCAGGTCCCCAATAAGACTCCCCACTGGCACAGCTATAGGGTCCAGGTCTCAGCTTAACTGGGCAAGCTAGAACTTCCAGTACCCTCTCTGTCCAACCAGCGCTTCGTGTTCCTGCCCAAGTAGCTGACACATCACACACACACTTTGAGATAAATATTTATACAACTTCACAGACACTCCTGGGAAAGGCTGACACAGGTTTTCCAGCTATGCCCCTTTACCCAGTCTATATGGTAGTAATTACTGCCACCACCCAGTTAATAATATCAGCTACTAAAAACCCCTTAAAAGGGTGTCCAATTATTACTGTGCAATATTAATATCCGATGGTAATGTGACTATACAGTCTAAGGCTTATTGGAAGGGCTTAGACAGTAAACTATAAATATATAATGTACTCTAAAGCATACTTCATATCTACACAAACCATCCACAGGTAGAAGGTTTTAAAAATATTTAATAATAAATAAGTAAAACACAAGACAAATCTACTACACCACAGAGATATCTAAGAGTTCACAGATCACACAGAAACTTAAAATAATACAGTAGGACAAGTCTGGTTTAAAAGAAAAATACCTAATTAATCTTTACTAGCTTCAACTATTCCTACAAGATATCACAGTGCTAAAAACTTACATGTGAGCATAAGCAGAGTGCTGATAAGTTAGATGTCCAGATCAAAATGCTCCTTGTCTCTTGTGAGAAAAAGAATTTAAACATTACTAACAAACATGTCTCTAAAACCCTCCCAAAATTACATCATTTTTGACACTTAGGTTTTCCCAGTATTCATATTGCATCATCTTAACACCTAGTCTGAGTTCTCAGGCCACAAACTGCATTATTTAGCAATCCAACACCTCCTCAGAAACTTACAACGATACAAGACATTTCACATGTATATGCTAACAGAAACTATAGCAATAAAAGTACCTTCCACATCTAAATTCTGATCATAAACTTTAGCCTTAAAACAATGGGCATGAAATCTTCATCCAGCCGCGGTTGGGCCAAATTCTAAAATGAAAGGATACAACATGCTTCACTGGGCCAGTAGAGTGCAATGTTGTCACATATTTTGCAGTTCCACATTTCACAGTGTTTTCTTACATTTTAAAACACAAGCCTGTATTTTACATTTATTTATACAGTTGATAGAATTATATATTAAATTATATTTGACTAGGCTGGCAGCCTTCGCCCATCTCTCCCCAGTCATCACAGGGCATACTGGATCTGGAATAGCAGTTCTGAGTGAAGGGCTGTCATAAGGGAAAATCGAGGAAGACATTAGAAAGAACCTTGATATTTTTCCTGATAATGGGAAACTAGTAAGAGGAGAGTTACTAGAACATACTTATGGACTTGATGTGAGAGTCTGTGTCCCACTTGATGGGGACTATAGCAAAAAGTTTGCTTTGTGTTATGTTTTTTTTCATTCACCTGTTTGTTTGAGAAGAGTCTATACCACTGTTTTTGTCTGTGCTCTGATAAATACTTTTATGAAATCATATAAATATATATATATATATATATATATATATATGTGTGTGTGTGTGTGTGTGTGTGTGTGTGTATATATATATATATATATATATATATATATATATAGATAGATAGATATACACATACATATATATCTATAGATAGTTTGATATAGGTATAGACAGAAAGATAGATAAAATACTTATATTAATGATTAAAATCTTGCTTAATGCAGTGTGTTATCTAGGTTGTTTTACCCTGGGTATTTAATGTATCTGTTTCTCTTACTACTGCATTACCTTATTTTGCCAATGTTGTGACATATATTGCATCTTACTTTAATTCATAATCTATTTACTCTGATCTGTGATATGTCTTGCCTCTTTCCTGAGTTGTTGATGAAATGACATTTGGACCATTCAGCTTATCTATCCATATTGATTTTGTGTGTAATTTATGTGACATTTGTATTAAAGTGCTCTTTTACTTTGCCACTTTCCTACCCTACTTTTCTTTTTCAAACTGTTGTGTTTGTGTGCTATTGGCACATACACAAAATCAACACATTGTTTCAGTGAAAAACCTATATAAATCAGGAAAGACAAACTTAAACTAGTTTGGAGATGAATAAATCTTAAAAATGATATGCTATGGATAAAAAAAACTACTATAACTATACTACAATAATGCAGAAACACGTCTTGTAGAATGAATCTGAAACTCAAGCCTTAATCGTTGTTTGCTTTGCCAACAGTCTCTGGCCCATCTTTTCACATTCAACAGAGCACACTGTTATTGTTTCTGTGATTATTTTAAAATGCTTCCAATTATAATAAACTGCATTGCAAAACATTACAGACTAACTCATTAAATGTTTCCTGTCCCCATCCGTATTATTTCTGAAATGTTTCCTTTCCTCCATCTGTTTTGACACACACAAAACTACTTTACTTTGAACAGTGCTGTGGTATTGTATCATTCATTGCACAGCTGTAGGGTATATGAATTCTATGGCTCATAGCACAACACAGCAAAGATGAGTACACTTCTCAAATAATCAAGACCAACTAATAAGAGTGTTGTGTTTCCATTTCACAATCACCAAATGATTTTTGCAGACATATAAAATAAAATGAGACATTCTTCTTGCTTAGATGGGTAAAATGGGTAAAATTACTTTTCTGTCCTTGTCTGCTGCATTGCACAAAACACAGTTTTCGACTCGTCAATAGAATGAAATTTAGTCATTCAAGCAAATTAGTTGTAGGATGAGCAGCAAAGGACAGTGACCAGGCTGAATAGGAATGTGACAGCAAGTGACAACACAGATATGCCAAGCGACATGCCACATAATAAAGTAGACAGGCAGCTGTGACTGAAAGTGCATCATTAAAGCAGGATTCCAGAGGAGTAGCACTACCATAGCATGCAAGAGTGATGTGTATGAGATTAGAGCAATGTTGTCCCTCTGTAACCAAAGCATTATGCATAACTGTACACAGTGTTGCTGTAGCCAGCAGCAGCCTGTAGCACTTGGCTATAGTTAGGGTAGTATAATACTGCACAGCTCCTGACAGGAACAGCAAAGTGGGTGTGCACATCTAAGTACCCAACATGTCAATCAAATAAAGGAGGAGGAAAAAGGGTACATAAGAAAGTAGGAAAGGGGAATGCAGCAAACATATGTTATCATAGTGAAGTCTGCACTTCTCCCTTATATTGTGATGGCTGTGGCATTAAACAACACCTGTTCCAGGTCAAACCAGGCTTCAACTTTTTTTAGAGGGGCAGTCATACACTCCTGGAGCAGCTTCTAAAACTTCATGTGCAGCAGAAACAGGAAATATTGTTCTGCCTGATATAACCCCCAGGAACCTCAGTAAATCTACATATGGAAAAATATGGTAGACCTATTTGCATGTATGTGTGTTGCTGAATTGCATGTCAAACAATGTATAAATGCACCATGGAGTGGTGCTATATACTTTCTCCAAGCCAGGTGGAAATACATAGATGTCACATGCATCATGCTAAACACATGGACAGAGGAGTTTGCAGTGTAGGTAGTTCATAGACATTGGTGCTATCTGGTCTCATTAGCATTGCCTCCTGTACTGAGGCTTGTGTCACTTCAAAACAAAGTGACATCTCTATCTCATGCAAGACCACTTTGAAATATTTGAATGGAATAAGTGTTAAAGTATCATGGGATTGACCATTACAGAGAAAATGAAGGAAAACTATGTAGGTTATGAGTACTTGCAACTCTGCAATACCCAGGGTGGTGAGTAGTTGTTTATGCAACTGAGATATATGGAACAGTGGGATCCATATGGGTATTCCATGTCAGATATGGTGCACATATTTGTGGTAAAAGAGCACACACATAAAAGAAAACCTGTAGATGCATTGACACACACATATCACATGTATGGTCACCGCACAGTAATAAAGCACAGCTGTGTATGCCTATGGAAAGGACGCACTGGCCACAAGAAACTACATAGGATGTAGCCCTACATAACACCAGGGTTATAGTACCATATATGGGGGGTGCAAAATAGTAACTATAGGCAATATCTTGGTGGTAGCATTGGGGGAAGAGAGTGGACAGTAATCCATCCATGTAAGAGCATGGCCACCCATAGGCAGACAATTCCTGTAGAGATTCACAAGCCAGGTGAATGATGTGCTACTGTATCCCCTCTGAATGCATGACATGTGTCTACTGGTCAAAGATCATACAGACCAGCATGCCAGGGTCCATATCTTGCAAGGCACATTGTTGGATGTGGATACTATGGGAGGCATAATAAGTGAATAAAAAAGGCATAATAAGCCACTAAGACATGTGGCAGAAAGGGCTATTGCTATATTCTCCCCTCAAAAGAAGAATGCTTTGTAAATGGCATTGGACAAGACCAGCAAAGGGGGTGAACCACTAATACTGAAGTGCTGATAGAGATTGATAAGATTTTAATATTGTTGTTCAGGATAGAGGGCTGCTCCCTTATACCAGGTGTTGGCCTGGATATAGATGCAGACATGTGTGTCTATAACTAAATTCATCATGTTAGTATTGACCATTTACTATGGTATAACACATATCTATGCATCAACCTGCACTTCTGACCTCTTAGCACCTGTGGACTACAAGCACAAAGTCCTGCCCAATAATATATGTGTTACACATTACAGTATAGCAATGTTTACCATACATCCTGGTATGAGTGCACTGGGGTATTGCAAACCATAGACATATAGGCTCATACTGGTGTCATATTTTTCATGCAGTCACAGGTTCTATCAGAGGATGGTCCTTCACAGCCTGACAACAGAGGGCTGACATCACCAGGGCTACTGTGGGTAATGCTGATGACTATTTGCAGGCAGAAAAATTTAATGACAAAGTGATACTGTCTGTGCCTGAGTGAAGGGAATACCCACAGCTGGACTAGATAGAGGTTTCTGTAATGGTTTCTGCTGAATACATGGCTTCACCCTCATCTCCAATACTACCCGTAGGATGCAGTCTAGGCAGTTTGACAAAAGGTCCTCTTTTGTCCCTACCAAGAGCAGTATCTGATATGTGGAACTGCCTCAAACATAGATATAACCATCATAAGTGAGAGGCATAGGAGAGTTTAAATCTCAATGACACCCACACTGTGCCTGATATGTGCTCACCACCTGGAGCCAGCCAACAGGTGCTCAGGATGGTGATTTAAGCAATGGCAGCAATGTGGCGATAGTACATTTTCTTCATGGCCTGCAGGAGGACACACATCAACTGCACAGTGATTTGGAGAATCAACACAATGAGGTGATAGTGTTATTGACATCACTGGTGGCAAATGTCTCCATAGGTGCATCCATATGACATATAATCTGCCATTCAGTCATCTTCTTCTGGGCCTATATTATGTCGCCACTGGAGGATCCAGACATAAGGTATATCTGAACAGCATGTCCCACATAAGAAAACATAAAGCATTGCAGTGTGGCACTCCAGCTATGTTCAGAGATTTCTAATATGCTCTACACATCCTAAGGATCTCCCAGCATGGTTTTCTAGTTCAATTCCATGTCTGCCATGGGATTAATTCATCCCAGCCATAGCTATTTGCCATAGTACATGCCACAGTGGTAGTGTAATGGCACCCACACCCTGTTGCCAGAAGAGGTGATCCCCGTTTACCAGAGTGTGCAGCTAATGCAGTCACCTCCCCTGACTCTACTCCACATGGTGGTGTTGCAGTCAGCTGTTACTATATTCTCTCCATCTGTACAAGTAAAAAGTAACTGTGTCATCCAGTATCCTGTCAGTGTTTGTTAATGTCTGATGCAAAGTTTGAACAGATAATGCACTTATCTTCATAGGGTCAGTTTTATAGCATGCATCATATTATTTTGTGTTGTCTGTGTCATTGTCATGGCCCACATTTGTGGACAGATTAATTCATTTTGCCAGTACTGCAATTTATATAGGGCATGTTGCACTGGCTGTGCCTCTGTTCTTCCATTGTCTTTCCCTGTATTTCCTGTCTCACTGCCCTACTACTACTGTTGCTATATGAGTTATGCTTATCCTGACATGGTGATTTTAGCCTGCACTGCCTTTTTATGTATGACCTTGTTATATAGCATTTCACACTCTTCAAATACTGTGACGAATACCTCTAGGTTATATTGTATTGCCCTACCAGTGGTGTTTAGACAATGAAATTCATCTTTAAGAATTTAGAAGACTCTTTTAACAATGTTTCTTGTTTCAGCATGGTGCATGTTAAATGCCACATTTGCAATTGTATGTGGGCTGTGAATGAAGATCATCATCTCTGGATAAGGACATCTGGCATTGCCTGCAATTCGCATGACACTGCATTATATCTACCATGCTCCCAGAATGCATGCCACCTGTATCTATAATTGTTTCTATGTACTATGTGTGTGTAGTTACCAAGAGGATGACCTTGTTGGCAGTCTCCTTACAGGAACTGCTGACATAGGTCAGATGTATCTCAAAAGTGTGAATCATATAGACATTCAAGATGTATGCACACTGCTCAATAGCTTAATTTCAGCTCTCCCAGTGTCAAAAAAAGAAACTAAAATTAGAGTTAGTAATTCTGGCAGCTTGAGGAAAATTCATTTATTGGTCAGTAGGTTCACTGCCTGTATCCAGCAAAGAAGAAACTCAAGAGAACCTGAATGAAAATCATCTAGAAAAGGTGAAGAGAAAATGTTGGCTGTTAAAAATCCTGTAGCTGTTCAGCAAAAATCAGTTCAATGTTCAGCTTTAGTACAAGAGATGGCTTCAAGTAATTTGGAGGAAAAAATAAATCAAATGTACTCAGAGATTATTTAAATAAATTAAATATTTGAAGGAGTATATCAACTCAAATAACAAAAGGCTGAAAAACAGAGAAAGCTTTAACTAGCTAATCAGATGAATTGATAAAAAATGCAAAAATCAGAGGCTAAAATGAAGAAAAGGCTGGCTGAGCATGAAACATTTCAAGAAGTGCTGTGTCAAACAATAGTAGAGGTAGAAAACAGAGTGCACAGAGAAAATCTGAGACTGCTGCACCAAAGAAACTGGAAGGAACAGACTGCATTCATTTTATGAAAGAACAAATAAGAACCTGAACTGGTATTCCACAACAGGATTTGTTAATTGAAAGGGCACACCAAGTGTATGTTCTATGAGAAAGTAGTCAAGACCTGCATTAGTAAAGATGCAATCATACCAGCAAAAGAGTTAATCCTGACAACACTATGGTGCAAGGGAAAAATATTAGAAATTGGAGACAGCAGAGTTTGGAAAATGATTATTCACTGTACACCAAGCAGAAGAGAAACAAATTTATCACAGCAATCAGGGAATGTCGAGAGGCAGGAGTGAGATTCAAGCTGCTGTATCTAGCTGTCTTCAGAATATTTTTCCTGGAGGATCAACAATATTTTTGATGCAGAACAAGTTATAGAGGAAATACAAATGTTTATTCAGCAAAAACTGATCCGTCAAACGGATGGGAACTCTGATTTTCATTCTTTTGTCAATAAAGTTCATAGAGAGATTTTGCCAGTGAAACATTTTCCAATGTTCAAAGGAAATACTTGAGAGACAGAAAGAGAAAAGATTAGGAATTGACTAGAAAAATCACTTGGACTTGAACCCGAGTGTGGTTTAAGAAAATGGAGATGAACAGGAAGAAGACCAGCAACACTGAAATTATTGAATAAATGTGAGATTATAAAGCATCGATCACATCTGTGAAAGATGGTTTTGCAAGAAAAAATGGCTGAAAAGATTGGACTTTTGCTGACTTATGGGTGGATTGTAAAGCATATAGCCTACTTTATGTCATTAATGTTTAGAAGGACACTAAAAGAAAAAAGTTAACTGTAAGTAAAACGATTTTTGTTTGTAACAGTGTTTGTATAAAACATTTCATGATATAAAATGCATGTTATATAGTAAAGCAGTTTTGTGTAGTCAGGGGTATTTTAAAATGCAGGCATGGGATTGAATCTTTTCAGTGATTGTTCTATGTGAAAAAGATGTTAAAGTAAGCAAGTTAATTTTTGGTTGTAAGAAATATAGGCTTTACACTGTAAAAAGAGAAGAAAGGCTGAACAAAAGCAACTTTAAGTTAATATGCTGCAATCTTGGGCTGCTAGGGTGGGGTGTAAAAATGCACTGATTATATTATATGTAGAGATGAGATGTTTTCTCTTGTTTTTGTAATAGTGAATGTGTAAATTAACTTTGTTTTAATCTAAAAAGAAATGTTTGCTGTGTAAGCAAATAGGCTTGAAAAGTAAGAAAAATTAAATTCATGAGAAGTGCTAAGTTTCTTGCACATGCAATGATATTACATTTTTTTTCTTTACAAATGTTCAGTGGGAGTCGAGAAGTCTGCAATTGAAGGAAATTTTATATTATGTTCTGTTCTGAGTGAAATTGACAGAGTCCTTCATGCTTCTGCAGAGTTATTAGCTGATTTTTCTCATTGCTGACTATGTTTCTGAGGAGACAACTTGCCTGCAGGTGCAACCAAATACTCTTGAGAGTTCTGAGCATTCTTTGCTGAGGGAAATGCAAAGCTTAAAGATGCAAGAGCAAGAAGTTCAGTAAAAAGGAAAGTTTGAAATTATTGGAACTGAATAAAAATAGCAGCTTCCTGAGCAGCCTTAATACTTTAATGCATTTATTAGAACAGTGTGTAATTTAGCTTTATTTAAAGATGGCCCATACATTTTTCCATAATGCTAAAATGTAATGTTTTCTGAAAGCATACAAACTGTTTTTCACATCTGGTAGGGGAATAGAAAATAGAAAAGAAAACAGACACCAATCTGTTTATGTGGGATCGGAGGCTGCAATATATATTTTAGCATGGGTAACCTTAATTTTAGATTAGGTAAAGCATGTGGGTGTAGCTGACAATTTGAGACAATTGTTCTTATCTGGAGGGATAAAAGTACAGTTTTGTACACCTATCATAAATGTAGATGTTCGAGTGTCTTCACTGTTGCAGTCATGACTGCAGGGTTCTCCCCTGCCGGCAGGCAGCCCTCGGTCGGCCAGAATCCCAAAGTCTGGGTCCGGCGTCAGCTGTTCAACCATGCTCCCTGACGTCAGAGCGCCAGGAGTACAAAGCTGACAGCCGACGCCATCTTCTCCAGTTTTTCTTGCTCCAGATGTCAGGAGTCCCAAAATGAAAAAGGTCCCATAACCTTTGCAAATACACCTCAGAAGAATGGTGAAAAAAGGAAATACACAAAAGTAAAAATAAGAGGGACAGGAGGGAAACCCAGACTGCAACAGTGAAGACACTCGAACATCTACATTTATGGTAGGTGTACACAACTGTACTATGTTCATCATGTTTCACTGTTGCAGTCATGAATGTAGGGTAGAATCCCAAAGCTGAAAGAAAGGGAGGTGGTCATAAAGAAGAAGGGGCGGCTAAAAGGCCCTGCAAGACTGCAGAGGCAAAGCCTGCCCTAGACTTAGAGTAGAGAGGTAGATTGTAGTGCTTAGAAAAAGTATGCACTGAACTCCAAGTTGCAGCTTCCAAAATGTCTTTGGTATGAACTCAGAACTCTCCTGAGGAAGGCCGCAGAAGTGGCAGCAGCTCTGGTGGAATTAGTCTGTATACTCCCCGGGATTTGCTTTCCATGGTGTGAAAAACAAAATCTGATTCCATGAGCAATCCATTTAGAAATGGTCTGTTTTGAAATGGCTTTACCTTGGGAACTTGAAGCATAAGAAACAAACAATTGTTCTGATTTTCTGATGTCCTTGGTTCTGTTCAGGTAAAAACGTAGTTGTCTGTGTACATCCAAGGAATGTAAGATCCTTTCCCCTTTATTTTGAGGAGTGGGGAAAAAGGTTGGCAAGTGGATAGTTTGATTTAAAGCCACTTTGGAAACCACTTTAGGCATGAAGGTAGGATTAGTCCTCAAAGATACCCTGTCTTGATGAAAAATAATATAAGGTTCCACAGCCATAAGAGCTTGTAACTCTGAAACTCTCCTGGCAGAGGTTAGGGCTAACAGGATAGCTGTCTTCCAAGATAAAAACTTGATGTCAGAAGAGGCAGCAGGCTCAAAAGGAGGCAAGGTTAGTTTTTCCAAAACATAGTTGAGATCCCAAGCAGGAATGGGAGGAGATCTAGGAGGTCTTAAGTTCTTAGCTCCTCTGAGAAACTGTCTCATGAGCTGGTGGGAAAAGATGGGAGGGTCTGTATTATAATGAGCAGAAATAGCAGAGGCATGTATCTTAATGGAAGAGAAAGAGAGACCCTTATGTAAGAGATCTGTCAAGTAAAGTAAAATTAAAGTAATGTTAGGAAGAAGAGGATCAGAATCCTGAGCCTGCATCCAGGAACAAAATCTTTTCCATTTTCCTGCATAAGATTTTCTAGTGCTAGGACATCTGTCTTCTAAAATGACATCCATAACCTGCTTGGGTGGGAAAGAAGAAATCAAAGGCCCTGGATTAACCAGGCCACCAGGCTGAGAGTTCTGACATGAGAGTGTAGAACCTGACCCTGATGTTGGGACAGAAGGTTCGGAGACTGAGGTAAAACCTAAGGGGGCTCCAGACATAGGTTTTTTAGAGTTGGATACGAAAACTGCTGAGGCCAATTTGGAGCCAGCAAGATTATCATCTTGGGCTTGTCCTGTTTTATCTTCAATAAAACCCGTGGAAGAAGAGGAAGAGGAAGAGGCGAAAAGGCATATCCCGAGAGGTTCCTCCAACTGAATGACAGGGCATCCACTTTCCAAGCATCTCTGTGGAAAGTCCTGGTGCAAAAATTCTGTAGTTGATGACTGAGATGGGATGCAAAGAGGTCTATGTGAGGACAACCCCAGACTGCTGTTATCATCCTGAATATTTTGGTGTCCAGCATCCACTCGTGTGGATCCGAAAGGTTTCTGCTCAGACTGTCTGCCAGGAAGTTTTGTTTCCCTGGTAGAAACTGAGCTTGAAGATCCAGATTGCAAGCTAGAGCTGTCTTCCATAGATCCATGGCTAGTCTACAAAGGGGGTAGGAATGCGATCCCCCTTGCTTGTTTATGTACCACATAACTGTGGTGTTGTCTGTCCGTATTAGCAGTTGTCCTGGTTGTAAAAGATTCCTGAAGGCCAATAGAGCTTTCTGAACAGCTAACATTTCCTTTAAGTTGATATGCAGGTGCTTCTGATCCTTTTTCCAAAGGCCCTGCAGACAATTGCCCTGAAAATGGGCTCCCCAGGCATAATCCGAGGTGTCCGTGGTTAGAATCTGAGTGGCAGGAGGCAGACGGAAGGGTTTCCCTTTGTTTAGAGCACATGCCCTGGACCACCAAAGAAATTCCTTTTGAAGGCAAGTAAGGACGGAAATCAGTATGTCTAAACTGTGGTAATGCTGAGACCATACACTTTTTAGGTACCACTGTATTTTCCTCATGTGTAGTCTTGCATATGGTACGAGAAGGATGCAGGAGGCCATGTAACCCAAAGCCTGCAGGAATTTCCTTGCAGATAGTTGAGTTAAAGTTGCCAAGGTTCTGAAAGTTGAAGCCAGCTGTAATTGTTTTTTGGATGTCAGAAATGCCATCTGGGTTGTGGTGTTTAGAAGTGCACCCAGAAAAGTTATCTGTTGTGATGGTGTCAAATTTGACTTTTTTATGTTTACAGAGAATCCCAGGAACTTGAGGAGGTTCTGTACAAATTCTAGATGATGGAGTAAGACATCCTTGCTGTCTGCCTGAATTAGACAATCATCCAGATAAGGGTAAATTTGAATTCCCTTGAGTCTGCAGTAAGCTACTACTGGAGCCAGGCATTTGGTGAAGACCCTGGGTGCAGTAGACAATCCAAAGGGCAGCGCAGAGAATTGAAAGTGCCTCGATCCGGCCTTGAACCTGAGGTATTTTCTGCGATAATGCCTGATGGGAATGTGTAAATATGCCTCCTTTAAATCCAGAGTTACCATCCATGCATCTTTGGACAGCATTGGAAGTAGCTGCTGTAGAGTAAGCATCTTGAATTTTGGAATCTTTAGAAAGGTGTTCAAGACTGACAGATCCAGAATGGGTCTCCATGAGTTTTGCTTCCTTGGGACTAGAAAGAGCCTTGAGTAAAAACCTTCTCCCATCTCTGTAGGTGGAACCAATTCTATGGCATTCATAGCCAAAAGAGCTTCCACCTGGTTTAAGGCCTCCGTCCATTGATGTTTTGGAAGGTCTGGCCATCCGCTTGGCCTTGGCAAGGTATGAAAATGGAATTTGTAACCTCTTAAAACCACATCCAAAACCCACTTGTCTTGGGTTATTTGAGTCCAATTTTGATAAAAAAGAGAGTTTTCCTCTGAGAGGGGCTTCCAGGCAAGAAATTCTTGTAGCCCAACAGAGGGAGTCATTGAGTTTGTTTCCTTTGAGTTTGTGACCTGTCCTCTCCTCCCCTAGGGGTGGAAGCAGTCCACTGTCTTGGTCTATAAGAAGCTTGTGTTTGAGGCCATCCTCTGGAGCATCTATATCTACCCCTCTGAGGCCTGTCTGAAGTGGGAAAGGACCAATTTTTTTGAAGGCCAATTCCTGCTAAATCTAGGTGGCTGTACTTGTAAGAAATCTTTAAACTGTTTGCATGGATTTCGCCTTATCCTCCATCTTTTTAATCACCTCTTCAGCTTTTGATCCAAACAAAACATTATGCTGAACAGGAGCATCCAATAATTTAGCCTTTACTTGTTCAGGCAAATTTTGTTCTTTTAGCCATGCATGCCTTCTAATGACTGTGCCAGAGGCCACAGCCCTACAAGAAGCCTCCAAGGCATCAGATCCACAGTGTAAACCATGCTTCCCGACTTGTTCAGTGGCATGCAATAAGTCATGTAATTCCTTATCATCTGCACAGGCAGAAATGGAAGTAAGCCTTTGTTTTAAAACAGACAAGAGAAATTGCTGGTATTTTAGCATATGAAACTGACAGTTTAAAGCCCTAATGGACAAAGTAGTAGAAGTGTACACCTTTTTGCCCCATCTTTCTAAGGATCGAGAATCCTTTTCAGTAGGAATGGGATTTTTGGCAGAAGCGGCCTTAACTCCCTTAGGACCCTGAGAAATGGTTTCAGGGTCAGCAGAAGGGTTCTTGTATAAAAACTGATGGGAATCAGGAACCCTGTAATATCTATCAGGCTTAACAGGAACAGGAGGAAAAGAGTCAGGGGTTAAGTTAGCCTCCGAAAAGGCATCTTCCACAATATCCAAAACAGGAGGAATAGCCAGGGGTCTATGTTGGGGAAGAAGAAGAAAATCCCTCAGTCTTTTCTTGGATTCCGAATACTCCTGTCCTTCCCAGTGGAAATGTTCCCGTATTTCATGCAAAGTTTCCCCAAAAGAGAAATCCTCAGGGGGAGAAGCTGAAGGAATGGATTCTTCAGCATCAGAATTCTCATAAGGAGGGAAAGAATATTTCTGATCAGAAGAAGAAACTGAGGAAACAGAAGCCTGATCAGAGGAATCATAATAAACATCCTGCCTTGGCCTTTTATCTGGAGGGGGATGTGAACCCCTATTCATAGTAAGTAAATCCTCCGCCATCTTGAGTAACTGTTTCTGTGACTTGGGAGCCAGTTCAGAAGAGGCCTGTGTTGTAGTCTTTGATTTAGAAGGAGTCTTTGCCTTTGTCTTTGGCATTGCCTTTATTAGAAGCTGAGTAGGCCTGAAAACCCCTTCAGAAGCCGGTACCTGCACAGCGGCTCCGGACCCATCTGAAGGAGCATTGTCCGAAGGTCCTGCGACAGAAATATTTAAAGACTATAAGAGCCACACCGACAAATAAACCAACGAAAAAAAGCAGAAATAGCTGAAAAACGGTTTTACTTCAGTTCAAGACAATAAAACAAGTATATTTTACATAAAACGATATTTCTGCTTTTTTTCGTTAGAAATATTTAAAGGCCTGGCTGGCTCCTCATGAGAGTCCATTTGGGCCATCGGTTCTGAAATGGCCGATGACAGGGGCTGCAAAAGCGGCTCACTGACAATGGCCGAACCTGAAGCTGGCTCCGCTTGTGCGCTATCATCAGATTTGGACCTCGGAGCCCTGTCTTTATCCTTGCGACGTTTGTGAACTCTGGTAGCCGGAACCGTATCTGACAACATTTTGTAGTTAAAGCGCCTACCGAAGTAATGAAAAGCAAAATCGTACCTTCACTTAATTGTACATTGATTGAATCTAGCACAAAACCGATAACTAGCTACGTCGTGGTCAGGGCCTAAGCAAGGAATACAGTAAGAATGAAAATCCTTATGAGGTATTTGCTTCCCACATGAAATACAATTATTAACTTTTTCTGACATCGGAGTGGAGCAAGAAAAAAGTTTCCCCAATGGGGTACTTAGCTTTGAGTGGAGAAGAAAATCTTCAGACTGAAGTATATCAGAAAAAATCGTCAGGAGTCAGCCGACTGGCACTTGCGAACTGCTATCACCGCACGGCAAGAAAGACTGGAGAAGATGGCGTCGGCTGTCAGCTTTGTACTCCTGGCGCTCTGACATCAGGGAGCATGGTTGAACAGCCGACGCCGGACCCAGACTTTGGGATTCTGGCCGACTGAGGGCTGCCTGCCGGCAGGGGAGAACCCTACAGTTATGACTGCAACAGTGAAACACGATGAACATCTTCATGTTTTGAAGATGTACATATTTTTCTGTGTTTGTTCTAATTTTATAGGTTATAGAAGTGTCCTGATAATGTATTTAATTCTTTTCCTTGAGGGTTTTCATTAAAAAATTAATGAAAAATGTGACAGAGGTCTAAATGGAGATGACAAGAAGCAGCTGTATAAATGATCAGCTGGCTAAACATTAGTGTGTGCTCGTAACACAAAAGCTGGAAATTCACATTCACAAAAGCTGTTGTGTAATAGGTGGGAACATAACTCCTTATGATAATGGCTATCCATATTATCTTGGACTGTAAATGACCTTACAGGTATAGACAAAAAGATGAGAGTATTGAATTGTATTAAGAAATGCATATTGCAATTAGCAATGCTGCAGGAGACACATTTGTAAAGAAATGATGATATGAATTTGATAAAGAAAGAATTTCTGAATGAATATTCAGCAGAATATCATGGATAAACTAAAAGGTTAGTAATTATAATAATTGCTAGGAGAGCTCCAATTGTGATAGAAGATGGAAAAGATAATGACAGATTGGGTGCAGTAAGGTGCTATTGGCAAGGGCTGAGGATTACACTGGTATATAATTATATTCCACCAAAAGCTGGTATTATGGAAAATTGTGGGGAGAAATAATCAGTTTTCAGCAGGGAATACTACTTATGAATTGGAACTGGAATTTGATTTGAAACAGTGAGGATGTATTTGGTGGACCTAGAAGGGAAAATATAATAAAAGAGAGTAGATTTCTGGAGAACTTTATTAAAATATCTTGTATAGAAGATGAAATTTCAGTTGTTAGAAATTCAAAGAGAATTTACATATTATTCTCCAAGGAACAATAAATGGGAAAGACTAGACACATATTGGATTTCACAGGAACGTGTGCATTTAATTGAAAACTTTGACATACATCCAATAACTGTTTTTGATACTATACCAATAAAAACTAAAGTAAATATACAGGGTAATGAAGTAAAACATAAGATGATGGTGCATTCCCACCTACCTGTTAAAATGTGGGGAGTTTAAGGAATGGGTAGTGGAAATTATTTCAGAGTTATTATGGAAGATAAAGCTATAGTTAGTGAGTAGGATAAAATGAAAATGGAGTTTAAAATAGGGTACATAGCTTTGAGTGGAGAAGAAAATCTTCAGACTGAAGTATATCAGAAAAAATCGTCAGGAGTCAGCCGACTGGCACTTGCGAACTGCTATCACCGCACGGCAAGAAAGACTGGAGAAGATGGCGTCGGCTGTCAGCTTTGTACTCCTGGCGCTCTGACATCAGGGAGCATGGTTGAACAGCCGACGCCGGACCCAGACTTTGGGATTCTGGCCGACTGAGGGCTGCCTGCCGGCAGGGGAGAACCCTACAGTTATGACTGCAACAGTGAAACACGATGAACATCTTCATGTTTTGAAGATGTACATATTTTTCTGTGTTTGTTCTAATTTTATAGGTTATAGGAGTGTCCTGAGAATGTATTTAATTCTTTTCCTTGAGGGTTTTCATTAAAAAAATAATGAAAAATGGTCTAAATGGAGATGACAAGAAGCAGCTGTATAAAAGATCAGCTGGCTAAACATTAGTGTGTGCTCGTAACACAAAAGCTGGAAATTCACATTCACAAAAGCTGTTGTGTAATAGGTGGGAACATAACTCCTTATGATAATGGCTATCCATATTATCTTGGACTGTAAATGACCTTACAGGCATAGACAAAAAGATGAGAGTATTGAATTATATTAAGAAATGCATATTGCAATTAGCAATGCTGCAGGAGACACATTTGTAAAGAAATGATGATATGAATTTGATAAAGAAAGAATTTCTGAATGAATATTCAGCAGAATATCATGGACAAAGTAAAAAGTTAGTAATTATAATAATTGCTAGGAGAGCTCCAATTGTGATAGAAGATGGAAAAGATAATGGCAGATTTGGTGCAGTAAGGGGCTATTGGCAAAGGCTGAGGATTACACTGGTATGTAATTATATTCCACCAAAAGCTGGTATTATGGAACATTGTGGGGAGAAATAATCAGTTTTCAGCAGGGAATACTACTATATGAATTGGAAATGGAATTTGATTTGAAACAGTGAGGATGTATTTGGTGGACCTAGAAGGGAAAATATAATAAAAGAGGGTAGATTTCTGGAGAACTTTATTAAAATATTTTGTATAGAAAATGAAATTTCAGTTGTTAGAAATTCAAAGAGAATTTACATATTATTCTCCAAGGTACAATAAATGGGAAAGACTAGACACATATTGGATTTCACAGGGATGTGTGCATTTAATTGAAAACTTTGACATACATCCAATAACTGTTTTTGATACTATACCAATAAAAACTAAGGCAAATATACAGGGTAATGAAGTAAAACACAAGATGATGGTGCATTCCCACCTACCTGTTAAAATGTGGGGAGTTTAAGGAATGGGTAGTGGAAATTATTTCAGAGTTATTATGGAAGATAAAGCTATAGTTAGTGAGTAGGATAAAATGAAAATGGAGTTTAAAATAGGGTAGACATGAAAGAAAAACAGATATGATTAAGAAGTAATGCACATTATTTAGCGAGGCTGTCAAAGGTTAAAGTAGTGTGGAATAAGTGGAATCTCAGAGAACAAGAAGAGGTGCAACTGCCATGTGCTAAAGAGAAAATAAAGGTGTGTGTGGATAATATGCATGAGTTTAGAAAAAATTGTGTTAAGCAACTATTTTTGTTATAATTTCAGAGCACAAAAACTTTTAGCATAATGCCTTAGGCAACAGAAATTAGAAAGGGTTGTCACCCAACTTAGGGAGCCTATAACAAGAAAATTAATATGAGATTCTGTAGAGATATTAGAGATATTTCAAAACTTTTATGAAAATTTTCAAAAAGCAGAGAAATTTGGAAATCAAGACAGAACACAAATGCTAATATTTATAGAAGGCCTAAGTATTACAAGGTTAGAGGTAAATGAGGCACATCAATTAACAGTTAAGATAGGAGTGGATGAGATAAAATTGTGCTATATAATCAATCTGTAGTAAAAGTCTCGAGGAATATATGATATTTCTGTGGAAGGAAAGAAGTTAGTTTGGAAGAAAGTGATAAAGATCTGGAATGTTTTGTTTGACATCATTGTAAAAAAAAGGGAAGTTCCAACATCTTGGAAAAAACAACTGTGGTGGCTATAATACCTAAAGATGATAAACACCCATCAGACCCATCAGACCCAGCTTCATAAAGACTCATTTTAGTTTTAATTCATGATTATAAAATGTTTATGTCTGTACAAGCTAAAAGACTGGCAAAGGTGTTTTCAAAATTGACAGGTACAGATGAATGTGACTTTGTGGAGGGGACACAAACAATTGGCAACACTGATAGAACAATGATTATCCAGTTAGAAGCAGCATATAAGAAAATTCTGCTGTTGTTGGTGGTCTTGATGCAGAGAAAACATTCAACAGAATAGACTGGGATTTTATGACTATGGCAATGGAAGCATTTGCATTCCGTGATGCAATATTAATTAGGATGATATATGAGGGACTGAAGGCATGAATTAAAGTGAGAGGATTCTACTCTGATAAGATGTGCCTGAACAAAGGAACCAGACAGGGCTGTTCTCTTTCCATTTTGTTATTTGCTTTATATTTCAAGCCAAGGACAAAGAAACTAAGGGAATCTGAAATTCAAATAAATAATTGACATGGTTCACAGGCTCATAGCTAAGTAATGGGCTAGCTGCCCTTGGAGGACATTTTAAGCCTAGCCAGTTTCCTAGTTGGTGCTTGAAATAATCTATTGTATTTAGCTATAGCTTGGCCTTACCCATCCATGGTTGACAGTTATATATTATTCTAATGAGAACAACTGAGAGCATACCATAATTAATTTTGGGGAACTCATGCATGGGATAACACATCTAGGAGCTGCTTATGTCCATTAATAGTACAGGGGGAAGTCCTAGGGTACATTTTTTTGTTTTCAATCCTTAGATCTAAGTTGCATTTGAATATGGACAGAGATGAAATTTGTTTTATGTGGAAGAGGAGTCTGTTCTACAGCAGTGGTATCCTCTGCGAAATATATCTGTCCCTCCAAACCATTCTGTTGATGTTGCAGAAGAAGTTTAGATCCCTAGCCTGAGTATTTCTGATGGCATTTGACTTGCAGATGTGTAAGAAATCCATTAGTAATATGTCGAAGAATGCCTTGTATGCCAGGCATAGGTCAACTCTTAGCAGTCTGTAGGATACTGAGTATAATGACAGAGCTTTGAGTTGGTCCATGTAGGATATATTCTTTAGGTCTATTATGCTTTTTAGTAAGGTATTTCTGTGGGTGTTACAGTTGTTGCATGTGTCTGGACAGATACATGGTAAAGGGGATATTATATTCAATGACTGGCCTAATAAGGGCTGAGTAAAGGGGAACAATTACATCCCTAGACATATCTGCTTTATTTATAAACCGTGCGGTATAGAAGGACTTTTTCAAAACAATAGACACATGTTTGTCAAAAGTTAGGTCACTGTCCACATAGATTCCCAAATCCTGAACCACTGGTTCAATGTTTAGGGGCACATTATCAATGTCAAAGTTCCCTGGGGTAGATGACTTCCTAAAGGATAAATTAATTCATTTTTGGCATTTAGTTTCAGTCCATGATTTTGGCACCAGTTATTTATTTGAGATAAACCTTCCCGCAGAATGGCTAAGTCATCTGGGGATTCAATACCTGCTCTTAGCTTGCAGTTATCTGCAAACTTAGTCAGCCAGAACTTTTTCTATTGGCTTTTATTTCAGAAATGTAGATGACAAACAGGAAAGTACCCAAAACAGAACAATGGGGGACTCCATTGGTGACTGGTCTCTTTGTGGAGGTAACTTCCCCTATTTGGTTATCTGCATCCTATTTTTGAAGCAATTGCCAATACAGTGGGTGACATAGGGGGCTATTCCTAGTCTATGTATCTTTTCTAATATGCCTATGTTGGGAATTTTGTCAAAGCTTTGCCCAGGTTGGGGAATGCAGTGTGTACCATTTTGCCTTCATCCACTGCTTTGCTGACCTGTTCAAAAAATCTGCCAGGTTGAGTAAGTGTGAGCTGCACTTGAGAAATGCAAACTGAGACAGGTCCAGTGTTTTGAGATGACCTATATCTGATTGATTAATTCCATGATAAGTCTTTCCATGTTTTTGCATATGAGGCTAGTCAGATTTAAGGGTCAGTAATTGTTTGGGTCTGTGGAAGTTTTTCCATTATGCAGGAGAATGACTGTAGCTGTTTTCTATTCACTTGGTACAAAGCCTATATGGGGGCTGAGACTGAAAAGTGTTGCTAGGGGAGTGTTATACCATGCTTCATGCTATATAAGATGCATCCAGGGATGCTGTCAGGATCCATCAATGCAGTAATCAAGACAAGTTGGCTTTATTTGCAGATAATATTATTTTATACCTGAGAAATACAGAAAGGCAGTTATCAGTGTTGTGGAACATTTTGAGATAGTTTCAAGTCTTTTAAGAATATAAAATAGTGTAGATAACAAAAATGCTATAACCCATAAATTATGTACCCTCACAAGAACTGGTTCACCAATACACATATTTATGGGGGCATGATAAGATGATGTTTTAGGATTCTGGACTAAAAAGGCTTCTGTAATGGCAGCTAAGGATATGTGGGAAAATACTAAACAAAAAATAACACAAAAACTGAGAAACTGGAAACTCTTATAAATATATATATATATATATATATATATATATATATATATATATATATAAAGAGAGAGAGAGACGTATAGTAAGATACAAGGAATGAAAAGGTTTTAAGTCCGTGGATTTTTATATACAGGATAGTAATTAATATAGTGTTGTAAGAATTTATCAGGAAGAAGAAGAGCAGAGTGGGACAAGTTGATCCTTCCAATCGAACAAAGTGGTTTAGAATTCCCTAATTTAAAGGGATATGTTAAAGCTACACAATTAAGGATCATATAGTAACATAAGCAGAAAGATATAAATCAAAGTTAAAAGGGATAATGATGAAGCAGGGGTGGATTGAAGAAATAAGAGAGAGTGGCACTTTGGATGCAGATCCTTTAAGGAAATAATAGCAGACATGCAGAATATTATATTTATTATATTTATAAAGAAGCAGAAAGCATCATAAGAACTATTCCAACATGAACATGGAGAAAGAAGAGTTAGAAAGTAGGGTTGACTGCAAGTAGGGGTACAGAAAATTGGCAAGAGGGGTATGGAATTTATTGGAGAAAACTGACAAAGGAACCAAGGTATTGGGAGCAAATATCTAGCCAAGGAAAGATAAAAGAATGGGGTGAGAAAACTAGGATTTATAGCAGTGTATAGGAACACATAAAAGGATAGGGGAATTCTAAGTGAAAGACCTGCTGTGCTAAGTGTTTAGTTGAGTCTACAGCAGAAGTCGCTGTTAAGAAAGGGATAATTAGTAGATCATGTAAAATATTGCTAGATAACTATAATAATCAATCCAAGGAGGTTTGAAAAGATTGGGAAGAGAAATTGGGTAAGTGATTTACAAGAAAACAGTGGGAGGGCATATGTATGATTCTCAAGTATGCAACAAAGTCTAGTAGGATTAAAATGTTTGTTTGGAAGTATTTGCATAGGTATTTTTATATACCAAGTAGAATATAAAGATTTTTTCTTCAGATAGATGCCAAATTTTGGAGGTGTGATGAAGAAGAAAGAAGTAAATGGTACATAAGTTTTGGGAGTGTAATTAGTGGGCAGATTTTAAAAACTCTACAGAATACTGTGTCAGAAATTTGGGAGATCAAATGGGTATAACTAAAGAAATAATTCTTTGACCTGGGACACAGATTCTGAATTTACTAGACATAGTAAGGTGTTGTTACATTTAATTATGTTGGCTGACAAAAAACAATTGCTAGAAAAGGGACATCAAAGTCTAAGCCTTGAGTCTTGAGGTACTGACTATTATAACAGAAATAAAAGAATTGGAAGTGGGATCTTTAGAAAAGGGAAGGAACACATTACACAGAAATAAATGGAAATGATGGGAAAATATATGCAGAATAATGTTCAGGAGAAGTGAGGTTTAAGAGAAGGCAGGAAATAATCATATGAACTGCCTGGGAAGAACAAAGACACATTGTAGATAATGCAATGGCATTGCAGACTATTTGGCAGTTCAGTGAGTGGCAATCCTTCCTACTTGTGTACTTTCATCCTTCTGTGCTAGATGGGAACTTAATAGCAAAATGGGTGAAAAATATGGCTCCCAGGATGTCAGAGACACATGCCATCTCACTGAATGCATGTGTGGTGTGCTTCTGAAGCTGATATGCTCCTCCATATGTTGCAAAATGATGTTGAGGAATTGTTTAAATATCATAAGACAAACATGTTATATAACTATCATATTTTCAATAGGTCACCGAATCATTCATGTACGTGGATGTCCGTGTATAAATTTTCTGATTTCACCATATAATAATATATCATGGCTACATCTATTCAGGAAAATAAATTAGCATACCTTACTTCTGCCATTACAGTCACTGCTTTGTAACATATTCCTCACACTACTTGCAGAGGGTGTTGTGCAGGCCTGCTGCTGTATTGCAGTACAATTCAAATCATTATTCTTCTATTACATCAAAAGGACATGGAAGTAACACATGCAACACAGAATGACACTACTGAAATGCTTGTTTAAATAAAGCATGTCTTGTTTTGTATGTATATTATTTTTTACAGTGCTACATCATTAGTTGTCATATGGCATCAATAATATTTATAAAACAACAAAGACAGTGAATTAGGAAAGAATCTAATCCCCATATGAGTTAGAAAAACAACACATATTTCAAAGTTGAAATTAAATATTAGAGGCAAAAGTACTTCGAAGTCTCCCTAAGCTCAACATCACATTACTTGTATACCTGCAGTATCCTGCATGCAATACAAATTAGTTAAATACAGACAATACAACTCCAAAAATGATGCTGTGAATGCCTCAACCAACTGTAAATGCATAGTTATCGCAACTGCACAAAAGCACCCAAAAAGACTACTATAGCACTCAGCTAGTGATATCACATTTAGTCCTAATACTTTCTAGAACTTAAGATGAGTCAGAAAGAATTAGTAATGCATATGTTACCAGTACCATAAATCTTGGTGTCTGTCATAACAATGAGATAAATGTTAACTAGTATGTTCAGCTGTGCACCTGAAAAGCTTAACTTTGCACACAAATTACCTAACATTGTCCAGTGCCATCTCTTCCTCACCCTCAAATGGCATAACCCATTCCAAACCCATTCATCATCTGTTAATCTTCTGAGCAAGCTAGGCAGGCAGCTACTTCTCAACTGTACAGAATTTTCCAGAATGTCCATATTTTTGCCTCATATTTATGGCTTATTCCTCATAAAATGTGTAAGTTTATGTCAAATTGTTACTGACTGAAGTAATTAAGTAATAAGATACATTTGACTTTCAGCGCTCCATATCATTCAATAAATGCATGTTAAAGCAAAACATATTATTTTAACAACTTTCTAAGTTTATAAGAGCAATATGTTAAATCTGTCCTTGATTTTGGACTTTTATTGTCCTATTATATTTGGCTTTGCCCAGAATATTGCAGTAAGAAGTTGAAAGCTATGGTTAGTAAATTTGGTGATAGCAGTCCTGAAGATTTCCATCCATATCTTGGAACTCCTTGCCTAGTGTGACTAATGTCACTGAAATGTGACTACCCTAATAGTGTGCTGATAGCAGGAAGGATAACTTTATTATCTTGTATAGTGATTAGGTAAACACTTATTTCCCCTGTCAGAGAAAAAGAAACAATGGAAATATATGCGTTGCTCAGTATGTTTTAGTAGCAATGTCACATTACATGAAAGAGTGGAAGGTAGAGCTGTTTTGGGGGTTTGTATTCTAAGGTGAGACATTAACATAGAACTACCTGGGGTATTCATAAACAACAAGTGCACTCACATAAGGGGTATTTTGCAGACTCCTTTCTATACATATTTGTCATTAGCATGCTTCATAAAAGAGAATCAACCTAATGACATGCTAGATACAGGAAGTAAAATACAACTGCAGGTGGTAGACAGCATAGAGTCATACACATGTAATGGTCCATACTAATGAGAGGTACTACATGCAGTGGGATTCACTGGCCCTCTCTTAATCTGCTGCTGTGGACATGTCCTACAATGTTCACACAACACTCACATCATGTGCATTTAGGAGTAATATCTGCATTGCTGCACACAGGGTGCATTACTCAAACTTTAGAGGGTGTTCACAAGTTGTGCAGCGCTGTAGTACAGAAACTATAGTATCTACCAGCCCTATGCATTGTGTAGTCATTGGGAACCCATTAGGTGGACTTTTATCAGTAGTGCTTTTCCACATTTGCAGGTCAAAGGGATCTGTCTATGCACTAACCTGACCTAATTAGGAAAGAACAGCAATTATTTTCAAAGGAACAAAACATTTATTTATTTATTTATTTTACAATTGTTAACCAGGATGGTCTGACTGGACACATGTCCATTTTCAGTGGAGGCCCAGGGAGAAAAACTCCACAGTAAAAAAATTTACACAATATGTTAAAAGTACAGTATACAGAGAATTTTCAAACAATATGTTAAAATACAGTATACAGCAGAAGACATAACAAGACCTATATATACATATATATATATATATATATATATATATATATATATATATACAGGAAAAAATAGATACACATAGTTAATAGCAGAATACGTATACAAATTCAGTCAGCATTAGGAGAAGACCTACAGTAGGAATATTAGGAAGTGAGGTATATAAATGGAATAATTTGAGGACTTATTTAATACATGGGCATAGCCACTTAGCCTTTAAGTGTGTTCTAAGTGAGTTTTTAAGATGAGAAGAGAGCAGGAGGGAGATTATTCCAGGTTCTGGAGTGGGAGAACAGTGCTTTTCCTGCAGCATTGTTAGCCCTATTGATACAGAGGAGGGGTTTGTTGGAAGATCGGAGAGGATGATTTGTATTATAGTGGGTGAGAAGTTGGCCTAGTGCAGGATTTTTTTCTGGATGTGTTACCACATTGTAGGCAATGACTAATTGGTGATAGGTTAGTAGCTGGGGAAGTTCAAGCTATTGCAATTCCCTTAGAGACTGGCAATGGTGGGTTCTAAAGGTGGAGTTGTTTGCAAACTTGGCAATTTTATTATAGCATGATTCCTGTCTGGCAAGGTCAAGTTTTCTAAGCTGGGTAAGAATTGGGGCAGCATACATTAGGGTAGACAAGAGGTGAGTTTGGGCTAGGGTAATCCATGCTTATTTCGAGAGGGATTTCCTGTGCTTCTATAGTGTTTCCATTTTTTTATGGGCTTTTTTGACAGTTTGTGAAATGTGGACATCAAAGTGTAGATGTTTATCAGTTTCAACACCTAGGAGTTTGACATGATCAGAGGGAGAGATACTAGTGCCATTTTTGGAAGAAATAGTGAAGGATAGAGGGGTGAAAATGGTTTTGTTGGGGATGAAAAGTAGTAATTTGGTTTTATTAGGGTTTAGGATAAGTTGGATCTGAGTGATCCAGCTTTCCACAGAGCTAAAGGATTCCTGGGTGAGTTGTAGGGTGGGAAGTGATGGAGCTGAACAGATAAGAGTTGAATCATCAGCGTATTGCATAAGTGAAGCATGCTGTGTGATGGTGTGGAGATTATTGGTAAATATGGAGAAAAGAAGTGGGCCTAATATGAAGCCTTGTGGTACACCTATGGTAGTTGGGAGTAAGGGGGATAGTGCACTTTTCCACTGGACAGATTGTTGTCTATTTGTCAGATAGCTTTTAAACCAAGCTATAGGTGAAGGGGCAAAGGATAGGGATGTCAGGGTGTCTAGTAGTAAGGAATGTAAAACCATGTCAAATGTTTTGGAGAGGTCTAGAAATATTGCAGATACAAAGTTATTATTATTTCTATGTTGGTTGATCAGTTTTGTGAAAGAGAGCAGAGTGGTGATTGTGCTATAGTGTTGTCGGAAGCCATGCTGTGTGTGGAAGAGTTGATGGTGTGAGTTTAGGAATTGCATTGCCTGAGAATGTATACATTTCTCTAGTATTTTAGATAAGGGATAGAATGGTAAGGGGTAATAATTTGAGTATTTGTAAGAGTTTCCGTCTTTATGTAGTAGAATAATGTATGATACCTTCCATAGCTGTGGGACATATGCTTCTTGCATGGAGCGATTGATAAGAATAGAAATAGGGTACGATAAGGATTCAGCAGCTATTTTTAGGAAGTTGGCTGGTAGATTGTCAGTGGCAAGGGTGGTAAGTTTCAGTTTTAGGAGATGCTTTTTAATTGTTGAGGTGGGAATGGGTGAGAGCATAAAGGATGGGATGTTGTCAGGGCATTTAGTTGGGTTATATGTAGGGCTAAATAAACCAATAAACCAAAGTAATGGAAAAACTGAGAAAACCGAAAAACACTAGTAACCCAAAAATTCTCCGTTAACAGGATCCAATGAAGGCAGACTCACAAACCAGTACTGTTGTTCTAAAATGTTAATTGTCGTCAAGTATTACTCGTCAACAACCAGAAATAATATTAAATAAATTGATTTAGTTCACATACGATTGAGCGCTTTCATTTCCCAGACAGGAAACTTCCTCAGAGTAAATGACAGTGTTCTAATCACAAATATATATGATCTGGATTTAATTAACTTGTTGCAATTAAGTCATTGTCCCATTAAAAACTGTTAAAGTTGCAGTACTCATTGTGAAAAACATAACCATTGTATCACTATCTAAAATTTATAATTTGTAAAGCCATAATGTTAAAATAGAAAGAACATCAAACTATTGTATGAATATGTATTAAAATATATATATAATAATATATAATACCAAATAATGTATTATAATATGCAAATAATCTCATCAAACAAATTTCATGATGCAAATTTCATAATGTAATATAATGTTAATTTAATTCGTTCGTTTAGCTATGATTCATGAAAATATTTAAAATATCCCCTCATTTTCTACAAATGTAATATATAAATATAGGTTTAAAAAAACACAATAGTTGTCACTATACCAAAATTTTTTTTTATGTAGTAATAATAATAATAATGTATCCATAAGACGTTGATCTTATATTAATAGGTTGCATTAATTGATTAATTTATACACTATTTTGGTTTTATAACATTTCTTTTAACTTTATTAGCCCTTATTTTTAGGGCAGGTAAAAGAGACACGTGATCATTCATTCCTGGTGGTATATTCGAATCCAAACGCAGTTGCCATATCAGTTCTCTATAATTTAAACAATTCTCCCAGTCACCTCCCCTACTATCCCTGGGTAACGTTTCCAAAATCCAAAACTTGAAACTGGCTTCCTTACATATCAATGTATGTCTATACAGAGCATTTGTTTCTTTTTTCCTGTTCACCTCATACATATGCTCATATATTCTTTGTCTGAGATGTCTTTCTGTTTTCCCCACATAATAAGCCCAACAGTGGGTACAGTAAACCAAATATACTAACCCTTTTGTATAACAGGTATAATAATTCTTACTCTTGAAACAAAGTAGAATAGTAGGTATTGATGATTCACCCATATTTGCTATAAATGTACATTGGGAACATCTTCCGCAACGAAAGGTACATTTTTTCCTATTCATATCCTCATTTTTCTGTCCAGTTTTCTCAAAGATACTCTTAAGGTTAGGACCCCTTCTAAAACTGTAACATAAATGCCTGTTAAATATATCTAACCTATTTGGCATACTCTTAAAAATGTCCCATGTCTTATTTATAGTTCTTCTTATTACGTTAGTGTTATAATTGTATGTCATAACAAAAAAAGAGGTAGTTTTGTCTTTGGTTTTATTCAAGACATCACTTCTTCTACGATTAACTGCATTGCTGTCAATAATGTCATTCATTGTGTTAACTTTTGTATTCAGAAGGTGTTTGTATCTCGTCCCCCACCCCCTAATCACCTCTTCCTTGAGAGAAGTGATGATAGGTTCTGGATAACCCCTCCCTAAAAATAATTTGTGTATGTAATCCATTTCTTTTATAAAGTCAATGTACGTAGATGTCATTCTAGCCACACGGACCATTTGTCCTTTTATAATATTTTTCTTCTGTTGTGGAGTATGGTTACTATGATAATGTAAATAGGAATTGGAGAAACAAACTTTCCTAAAAATTCTTGACACATATCTATTATTTGCATTATCCTTTAAAATAGTTACATCAAAGTAGTGTGTCTCTTCCATATTAAATTCGTATGTAAATTCAAGGAACCTAGTAGAATTGTTAAAATATTCCATAATCATGACAATTTCTTCTTGTGGACCCTTCCACACAATCAATATGTCATCCAAAAAATGAAAATATCTTTCTATATTGTTCATAAATGGAGAATTGAATACAAAATGTAGTTCCCAATATAACATGACTATATTGGCAAAAATGGGTGCACAAGCTGCCCCCATAGCTACACCATCTGATTGTTGAAAAATATCTCCCTGAAAGTAAATAAAATTGTTTTTCAACACCAACTCGACATTCTCCAATACTAATCTAAACTCACTGTCATTCAAAAAATTGAATTCTGTTAACATAAATTCAAACCACTCAAGACCGGTACTGTGTGGAATCACAGAAAATAAATCTTTTACGTTCACTGTTAAAAATGAATAATAGGACTCATATTTTAATTTATTAATCTTATTTAATAAATCCCATGAATCAATTAAAATGTGTGGGTATTGTTTGCAAAAAGGCTTCAGTTTAGTATCTACATAAATGGCCAAAGGCTGAGTTTTGGAGCCATCAGATGTCACTATAGGTCTTAATGGTGGATCTAATGTATCCTTATGTGTCTTGGGGATACCAAACATAGTAGACAAAAAAGTTTTTTCCACTTTAAAAAACTTGTATAATTTTTCATCAATTAAACCTTGTAATAAATTGTCTTCTATGATTAAGTCTAACTTTTTGTATGCTATGTTAAGCTCATTTTTAGAAATGATGGTATATCGTCCCTGTACATTTAAGATAGCCAACATTTTAGTTAAATAAGACCATTTAGTCATTAATACAACCCCTCCCCCTTTGTCGGGTTTCATAATTCTAACATCTGAATACTGATTTTTAATTTCTTCCAAAGTCTTTTTTTCTTCTACACTCAGGTTAAAATTATAACCATATCTATTATGATGGTAAATTTCTCTTACTTCCTTAATAACTACTTTTTCAAAATTATTTATCTCATTCTGCAAGGGGTAGGGGGGGTTGTATGTACTTTTTCTAACCAGCTTATCACACTCTCTATTGTTATCATTAGGTAGCTCGCCCATAGAAGCCAATACTTCCAAGTTTAATTTTCTAGTAAATAATTTGATGCCCAAAATAATTTCCGCCAGGTCCATTCTTCTATTAGGAACAAAAGTAAAACCTTTTTTAAATAAAGAAAAATGTCTATCCTCAATTCTGATGTCAGTATAATTGTAAATAAAGAAATCATCACCATCTTGTTGGTTAATAATACTGTTGTGTGTATTAAATGTATGTACCCCACTATATTCCTTTTCAGCCTCAGTATGTACAGTAGATATGTCAAAAAAACAACGACCTATCATTTTCTATCGATATTGGCAGTTTCTCTGATACATCTGTGTTTGTTTGTTCGTGACCTCTGCATATGTAGGCTGAGGGGGCAAATTCCATATCCTTTCGGATCTCCTGAGTCCCTCCTGTCCTTAAGGGATGTAATGATTAACAGACTCCCCATTGTAATTATGTTCTTGTAAATCAATGTTGCCATCTATCTGTGACTCATTACTCCACCCTTTTCTGTAATAACCATCAGAACGGTGGCTGTATAGTAAATACATTCTCCTATTAGAATGATCCCTAAACTGTTCCTTTTTGTGCCCCAATGGATATGCCTGTTGATATTCATAGGCCCTGTCATCTCTAGCTAATTTCCCCATTTTTCTTTTGTGATTTTTAACCATAGTATTGTCAACGTCATTTAAAACTCTAAAATAATTACTTTTGTGTTCTCGTACTGTGAACAATAAATCCTCAGAAATTTCTTTATTAATTTTATCTATCTTGTCATTTAACTCATCAATTAATGTATTGTTGTTGTTGTTAATCATGGCTCTCATTAAGGCAAAACCACAGTTATTTAAAATTTCAACAATTTCTTTCTATAGACTAGAACCCATTACAGTGTCGTTCAGAAACTTGTTAAGCCTAAGACATTTAGGCACATGCTTCCGTTTTATACATTCCATTAAAAACCAATTATCCAGATTTAAATTTTTGTATTTTAAAATATATTTCTTTAACAGCTTACATTTTACAGCATATGGAATGTCCTGTTGTTTTTGTCCATATTCACATAACTCCGAGTTACCAAAACTTTTGATCAGCCAGTCGCTGAAATTTATGTCAGTGTATTTGTCCAGATACGATGTCTCATCTTGTTTGTGTCCTAGGGCAGTTCTCTCATTCGTGCTTCCTTCACCACTGTTATAAAAACCATGTTGTTGTCTAGTGTCCGCTTAAAAAGCTGTATTGGCAACACTAGTATTACCGTGCTTAACCACAGATGGCTGTGCACATGGAATAGGAACATCCGCTTCCTGTAAATTGGAGAACGACTAAGAAAAGGATTGTATAAGCCTAGTGAGTTCACCAATTAAAGATGTTTCATTCTTGGGAGATTGTGAGGCCCCTCGGCTATCCTGTAATTCCATTGCAGCAAATAAACCAATAAACCAAAGTAATGGAAAAATGGAGAAAACTGAAAAACACGAGTAACCCAAAAATTCTCCGTTAACAGGATCCAATGAAGGCAGACTCACAAACCAGTACTGTTGTTCTAAAATGTCAATTTTCATCAAGTATTACTCGTCGACAACCAGAAATAATATTAAATAAATTTATTTAGTTCACATACGATTAAGCGCTTTCATTTCCCAGACAGGAAACTTCATCAGAATAAATGACAGTGTTCTAATCACAAATATATATGATCTGGATTTAATTAACTTGTTGCAATTAAGTCATTGTTCCATTAAAAACTGTTAAAGTTGCAGTACTCATTGTGAAAAACATAACCATCGTATCACTATGTACAATTTATAATTTGTAAAGCCATAATGTTAAAATAGAAACAACATCAAACTATTGTATGAATATGTATTAAAAAAAATATATATATATATATATATATATATATATATATATATATATAAATATATATATATATATATATATATATATATATATATATATATATATATATATATATAAAATATATAATGCCAAATAATGTATTATAATATGCAAATAATCTCATCAAATAAATTTCATGATGCAAATTTCATAATGTAATATAATGTTAATTTAATTTGTTCGTTCAGCTATGATTCATGAAAATATTTAAAATATCCCCTCATTTTCTACAAATGTAAAATATAAATATAGGTTTTAAAAAAACACAATAATTGTCACTATACCAAAAATTTTTTTTATGTAGTAATAATAATAATGTATCCATAAGACGTTGACCTTATTTTAATAGGTTGTATTAATTGATTAATTTATACACTATTTTGGTTTTATAACCATTCTTTTAACTTTATTAGCCCTTATTTTTAGGGCAGGTAAAAGAGACACACATGATCATTCATTCCTGGTGGTACATTTGAATCCAAATGCAGTTGCCACATCAGGTCTCTATAATTTGTGAGTCTGCCTTCATTGGATCCTGTTAATGGAGAATTTTTGGGTTATATGTAGGGCTGTTTTTGGATAGTTGGGCGGATAGTGTTAAGAACAATTCTGTGAAGTGATGATTGAATTGGGAGGCAATGTACTTGTCTTTTGTGGAGTTAGGAGTGGGAGTGGTAGTTTTGCCTGGTTTTAGGAGAGAGAGTTAATGGCATGCCAAAACCTTTGGGGATCTTTTAAATGTTTGTTTTGGATATTGAGGAAGTAATTTTGTCTGTTGAGTTTAGTTTGTCTCTTGGCCTGATTTCTAAGTTATAGGTAACTTTGTTTGGCTTGGCTAGTATTGAATTTCTTCCAAATTCTACAAGCCTTATCCCTTGACTTTAGAAGGGCTCTAGTTTCCCTAGTTAGCCATGGTGCATAGTTTGACTTGGCTCTTATTTTCCTAATTGGTATGAGTCTATCAAGGATATTGATGAGAATATTGTTGAAGTAGTCAATGGCTTGGTCTAGATTTAAGGTTTGTAGTGGTTTCCAGTTACTATTTTTATTTATTGTATTTTATTTTATTTTACATTTGTTGACAGGGAAAGTCTGACTGGATATACGTCCATTTTCAGCAGAGGCCCGGGGATAAAAGCTCCAAATACGGTAATGAAATTTTGAAAACATAGTTAAAAAGGATTTTTGACTATTAAGATTTGACTATGTTTTAGAATACTTTTTAGTTCTTGTATATTTAGTTTATGATCGTCTCTGACTTGTCTAAAAACAATGGGTTTGGCTGTGTTGGTACGTTTCCACAGGACGAAGGTGGGGAGATGGTCACTAAGACCATCAGGAACGCATCCTGTCTGATAGTTTTATTTGGGGCAGTTAAGTAGTATCCAATCTAGAATAGACTGTTTGTGGGTTTTTTTTGTTGATTCTAGTGGGTTATTGGATAAGTTGGGTAAAACTGTAAAGATTAATATGGTTAGTGGGTTGTTAGAGGTACAGGCAATCAGTGTTCCAGTCACCTAGTGAGATGGTTTCTTGGGGGAAATTATCTGTGGCCCATTGTAACATTTCTTCAATGATGGGAGAGTTATTACCTGGGGCAATATAACAGCAGAGAATGATGATAGTTTTTGTGTCATTTATGCTTGGGGTTGAACCTAAGGTTTCGGCATTTTGAAATTCAGGTATGGGGGTTTGTAGAGGTTTGATGTTGATTGTATTTTTGTAGAGGATAGCAACTCCACCTCCCTTCTTGCCCACTCTATCTAGTCTTAGGATATTAAATTCTGGTGGGAGAATTTCTTCATTTTTGCTACTAGGTTTTTGCCATGTCTTGGTAATGGTTAGTATGTCAGGGGAGTAGTGAGCTATAAATATGTGTAGGTAAGACAGTTTGTTAGAGATACTTCTGATGATGACATTCAGAATCAATAGGTCAGAGATTTGCCTAGCAGAGAGTAGAGAGTTTTGTGGTCCAGGGTTTGGGTGTATGTCTACAGATTTATGTAGATTTTAGTGATAAACAGTATGTGTTTAATTGTGTGCACTATGTCTATGTTGGATCTAAATGATGTTTTTCTCGTATGAGATGATTTTGTGTGAGACGTATGAATGTGTAGGATTAAGCTGTCTTTAAATAATGTTGAAGAGATAGGAAAGAAAATGTGTGAGTGTATGTTTGAGAAAGTGTTATGTGGAATGATGTGTTTTCTAGTGATGTGTTTGTATATAAAGATGTGATGTTTGTTAGGTATGTGAGGGTTAGGAAGAGAAATCCTAGGATTAATGGTATTTTATGAGGAAGTAGTTGTTGGGTCTTAGTGGTTTTGGGGTACAAGTATGGGTGTGAGTGTGAATGCATGGCAAGTAGATACTATGCACCTTTATAAGGTTAAGGACCCTTCTAAAACTGTAACAAATGCCTGTTAAATATATCAACCCTATTTAGCTACTCTTAAAAATGTCCCATGTCTTATTTATAGTTCTTCTTATTACGTTAGTGTTATGGTGTATGTCATAAAGCAAAGAAGTAGTTTTGTCTTTGGACAAAACTGAGACATCACTTCTTCTACGAATTGGCATTGCCCATCAATAATAATGTCATTCATTGTGTTAACTTTTGTATTCAGAAGGTGTTTGTATCTCGTCCCCCACCCTAATCACCTCTTCCTTGAGAGAAGTGATGATAGGTTCTGGATAACCCCCTCCCTAAAATAATTTGTGTATGTAATCCATTTCTTTTTATAAAGTCAATAATGGAAAAGATGTCATTCTAGCCACCACGGACCATTTGTCCTTTTATAGTATTTTCTTCTATTTGTAGGAATTAATAGGATTTACTATGATAGTATGAAATAGGAATTGGAGAAACAAACTTTACAAATTCTTGACACATATCTATTATTTTGCATTATCCTTTAAAATAGTTACATCAAAGTAGTGTGTCTCTTCCATAGTAAATTAGGTAGCATGAATTCAAGGAACCTAGTAGAATTGTTAAGAAATATTCCATAATCATGACAATTTCTTCTTGTGGACTCCTTCCACACAATCAATATGTCATCAAAATGAAAATATCTTTCTATATTATTCATAAATGGAGAACTGAATACAAAATGTAGTTCTGTCAAACATGACTATATTGGCAAAATGGGTGCACAAGCTGCCCCCATAGCTTCCACCATCTGATTGTTGAAAAATATCTCCTGAAAGTAAATAAAATTGTTTTCTTACCAACTCGACATTCTCAATACTAATCTAAACATGTTTCAAAGATTGAATTCTGTTATGAATCAAACCACTCAAGACCAGTACTGTGTGGAATCACAGAAAAATAAATCTTTAAAGTTCCACTGTTAAAATGAATAATAGGACTCATGTACACAATTTGTAATCTTATTTAATGAAATCCCATGAATCAATTAAAATGTGTGGTGGTGTGGGCAAAGGCTTCAGTTTAGTATCTACATAAATGGCCAAGGCTGGTTTAGAACCATCAGATGTCACTCCATGGGTCTTAATGGTGGATCTAAATGTATCCTTATATGTCTTGGGGATACCAAACATAGTGATGAGATTTTAAAAGCTTGTGCCATTTTTCATCAATTAAACCTTGTAATAAATTGTCTTTACATGATTAAGTCTAACTTTTGTATGCTATATTAGCTCATTTTTAGAAATGATAATTCTCTCGTCCATGTACATTTCAGATAGCCAACATTTTAGTTAAATAAGACCATTTAGTCATTAATGGCCCTCCCTTTGTCGGGTTTCATAATTCTAACATCAGGCCTTTGATTTTAATTTCTTCCAAAGTCTTTTTTCTTCTACACTCCAAGGTTAAAGAATTATAACCATATCTATTATGATGGTAAATTTCTCTTGCTTGTAATAACTACTTTTTCAAATTATTTATCTCATTCTGCAGGGGTAGGGGGTTGTATGTACTTTTCTAACCAACTATCACACTCTCTATTAATTTATCATTCGTGCTTCAAGCCCATAAAATAATACTTCCAAGTTTAATTTTCTAGTAAATAATTTGATGTGAAATAATTTCATAGGTCCATTCTTCTAATGGAACAAAAAGTAAAACCTTTAAATAAAGAAAATGTCTATCCTCGAATTCTGATGTCAGTATAATTGTAAATAAAGAAATCATCACCATCTTGTTGGTTAATAATACTGTTATTATTGTATTAAATGTATGTACTTACTATATTCCTTTTCAGCCTCAGTATGTACCCAGTAGATATGTCAAAAACAACGACTACTCATTTTTCTATCGATATTGGCGAGTTTCTCCTGATACATCTGTGTGTTTGTTTGTTGGTGACCTCTGCATATGTAGGCTGGGGGAGCCAAATTCATATCCTTCCAGGATCTCCTGAGTCCCTCCTGTCCTTAGGGATGTAATGATTAACAGACTCCCCCATTGTAATTATGTTCTTGTAAAATCAATGTTGCCATCTATCTGTGACTCATTACTCCACCCTTTTCTGTAATAACCATCAGAGCGGTGGCTGTAATACATTCTCCTATTAGAATGAGTCCTAAACTGTTCCTTTTGTGCCCCAATGGATATGCCTGTTGATATTCATAGAGGCCTAGTAAATCTCTAGCTAATTTCCCCATTTTCTTTTTGTGATTTTTAACCATATTATTGTAAATGAACAAAAACTCTAAAATAGTGCACATTGTTCTGTTACTGTGAACAATAAATCCTCAGAAATTTCTTTAGTAATTTTATCTATCTTGTCATTTAACTCATCAATTAGAAATGTATTTGTTATTTGTTAATCATGGCTCTCATTAAGAACAAAACCACAAGTTATTTAAAATTTCAACAATTTCTTTCCTATGGAGCTAGAACCATTACAGTGTAAGTTCAGAAACTTGTTAAACCTAAGACATTTAGGCTTTTATTAAGCTACGTTTATACATTCCATTAAAGAAACCAATTATCAGATTTAAATTTTTGTATTTTAAAATATATTTCTTTTAACGGCTTACATTTTTGGCAGCACATATGGAATGTCACTATTTGTTTTTGTCCATATTCACTATAACTCCAGTTACCAAAACTTTGATCAATGATGTGAAATTTATGTCAGTGTATTTGTCCAGATCGATGTCTCATCTTGTTTGTGTCCTAGGGCGA
Organism: Protopterus annectens; assembly: GCF_019279795.1. Taxonomy (NCBI): domain Eukaryota; kingdom Metazoa; phylum Chordata; order Ceratodontiformes; family Protopteridae; genus Protopterus; species Protopterus annectens. The sequence goes on from NC_056730.1 coordinate 681,672,832, forward strand.
GTTCTCTCATTCGTGCTTCCTTCACCACTGTATAAAAACCATGTTGTTGTCCTGGTGTCACGGCAAAAGAAACGTATTGGCAACATAGTATTACCGTTAACCAACCACAGATGGCTGTGCACATGGAATAGGAACATCCGGCTTCCTGTATGGGGTGGGAGAGCGACTAAGAAAGGATTGTATAAAAAGCCTAGTGAGTTCACCAATTAAGATGTTTCATTCTTGGGGTGTGGGGCCCCTAGGCTATCCTGTAATTCCATTGCAGCAAATAAAACCAATATAAACCAGAAGTAATGGAAAATGGAAAACTGAAAAACACGAGTAACCCAAAAATTCTCCAGTTAACAGGATCCAATGAAGGCAGACTCACAAGCCAGTACTGTTGTTTCTAAAATGTCAATTTTCATCAAAGTATTACTAGAGTAGAGCAACCAGAAATAATATTAAATAAATTTATTTAGTTCACGATTAAAGCTTTCATTTTCCCAGACAAGGAAACTTCGTAGATAAATGACAGGTGTTCTAATCACAAATATATGATCTGGTTTAATTAACTTGTTGCAATTAAGTCATTGTTCAAATTAAAACTGTTAAAGGGTGCAGTACTCATTGTGAAAAACATAACCTCGTATCACTATGTACAATTTTATAATTTTGTAAAAGCCATAATGTTAGAATAGAAGCAACATCAAACTGGTAACATGAATATGTATTAAAAAAAAATATGTATATATATATATATATATATATATATATATATATAAATATATATATATATATATATATATATCTATATATATATATATATATAAAATATATAATGCCAAATAATGTATTATAATATGCAAAATAATCTCATCAAATAAGATTTCAATTTTATTTCATAATGTAATATAATGTTAATTTAATTTGTTAGTTCAGCTATGATTCATGAAAATATTTAAAATATCCCTCATTTTCTACAAAATGTAAAATATAAATATAGGTTTTAAAAACACAATAATTGTCACTATACCAAGAAAATTTTTTTTATGTAGTAATAATAATAATGTATCCATGAAGGCGATTGATGTATTTTAATGGGTTGTGTTAATTGATTGGTGCCACATGTTTTGGTTTATAACCATTCTTTTTAACTTTATTAGCCCTTGTTGCTGGGCGGGTAAAAGACACACATGATCATTCATTCCTGGTGTTTGTTTGGAATCTAAAATGGGTTCTGCCACATCAAGGTCTCTAATTTGTGAGTCTGCCTTCATTTGGATCCTGTTAATGGAGAGCATTTAGTTGGGTTATATGTAGGGCTGTTTTTGGATAGTTGGGCGGATAGTGTTAAGAACGATTCTGTGAAGTGATGACTGAATTGGGAGGCAATGTACTTGTCATTCATGGTGTTAGGAGTGGGAGTGGGAGTTTTGCCTGGTTTTAGGAGAGAGAGTTAATGGCATGCCAAAACTTTTGGGGATCTTTTGAATGTTTGTTTTGGATATTAAGGAAGTAATTTTGTCTATTGAGTTTAGTTTGTCTCTTGGCCTGATTTCTAAGTTATAGGTAACTTTGTTTGGCTTGGCTAGTATTGTATTTCTTCCAAATTCTACAAGCCTTATCCCTTGACTTTAGAAGGGCTCTAGTCTCCCTAGTTAGTCATGGTGCATAGTTTGACTTGGCTGTTATTTTCCTAATTGGTTGTTAGTCTATCAAGGATATTGATGAGAATATTGTTGAAGTAGTCAATGGCTTGGTGTAGATTTAGGGTTTGTAGTGCTTTCCAGTTACTATTTTTATTTATTTTATTTTATTTTACATTTGTTGACCGGGAAAGTCCGACTGGATATATGTCCATTTTCAGCGGAGGCCCGGGGAGAAAAGCTCCAAATACAGTAATGAAATTTTGAAAACATAGTTAAAAAGGATTTTTGACTATTAAGATTTGACTATGTTTTAGAATACTGTTTAGTTCTTGTATATTTAGTTTATGATCATCTCTGACTTGTCTAAAAACAATGGGTTTGGCTGTGTTGGTACGTTTCCACAGGATGAAGGTTGGGAGATGGTCACTAAGACCATCAGGAAGGCATCCTGTCTGATAGTTTTGTTTGGGGCAGTTAACTAGTATCCAATCTAGAATAGACTGTTTGTGGGGTTTTTTTTGTTGATTCTAGTGGGTTCTTGGATAAGTTGTGTTAAAATGTAAAGATTAATATGGTTAATGGGGTTGTTAGAGGTACAGACAATCAGTGTTCAGGTCACCTAGTGAGATGGTTTCTTGGGGGAGATTATCTGTGGCCCATTGTAACATTTCTTCAATGATGGCAGAGTTATTACCTGGGGGAATATAACAGCAGGGAATGATGATAGTTTTTGTGTCATTTATGCTTGGGGTTGAACCTAAGGTTTCGGCATTTTGAAATTTAGGTATGGGGGTTTGTAGAGGTTTGATGTTGACTGTATTTTTGTAGAGGATAGCAACTCCACTTCCCTTTTTGCCTACTCTATCTAGTCTCAGGATATTATATCCTGGTGGGAGAATTTCTTCATTTTTGGTACTAGGTTTTAGCCACGTCTTGGTAATGGTTAGTATGTCAGGGGAGTAGTGAGCTATAAATGTGTGTAGGTCAGAAAGTTTGTTAGAGATACTTCTAATGTTGACATTCAGAATCAATAGGTCAGAGATTTGCCTAGCAGAGAGTAGAAAGTTTTGTGTTCCAGGGTTTGGGTGTATGTCTACAGATTTAAATACATTTTTAGTGATAAACAGTATGTGTTTAATTGTGTGCACTATGTCTATTTGTTTGTGTCTTTCGGCTTTTCCCAGTTAGGGGTCGCCACAGCGGAACTCCGGTCCGCTAATGATTGGCAGTTGATTTTTACGTACCGGCTTGCCAGGCCTGACACACAACCTTCAACGAAGGTACGCCCATTCATGCATGTCTCCACACAGAAGACGCTCTAGCTGAGGATCTAAATGATGTTTTTCTTGTGTGAGATGATATTGTGTGAGACTTATGAATGTGTGGGATTAAGCTGTCTTTAAATAATGTAGAAGAGATAGGAAAGAAAATGTGTGAGTGTATATTTGTTTGAGAAAGTGTTATGTGGAATGATGTGTTTTCTAGTGATGTGTTTGTATATAATGATGTGATGTTTGTTAGGTATGTGAGGCTTAGGAAGAGAAATCCTATGATTAATGGTATTTTATGAGGAAGTAGTGGTTATGTCTCGGTGGTTTTGGGGTTCAAGTATGGGTGTGATTGTGAATACATGGCAAGTAGATACTATGTACTTTTTAAGGTAGAAATTTAATAGGGGGTGTGTATGAGAGGTCATTGATTGGAGGAGGGTGTGGTCAGGTGATCTGGGGTTAGAATAAATGTAGAGGTAGTGGGGGGTGGGAAATGCAGGCAGGGTAGGGGAGCAGGGTGAACCAAGCATAGCGAGGTGAACGGAGCGGGGCTACACCAGTACTCGAGACTGCACAACCTATCTATAGGGCTGGTCAGGACAGAACAGTAAAAGGAAGATACCTCTGTAATTAAACAGGAGTGGGAGGGAAATGTGCAGGTTTAAGGTGGGGGATGGGGGTAGACACAAAGTAATACAAGGTTATGAGTCAGAAAAACTGGACTAGGCCAGCTGCTAAAAAGAAAACAGGAAAACCAAACTAAGTCAATTCCACGTCAGTGTAGTGCAGTATCTTCCTAATAACTACAAATCTTATGCTACTAATCTAGTACAGTACAGTGCAGTGAAAAAGACCACCACTTCTACAGGGAAAAACAATTGAAGTATGGGCTGCAGGTACATAGGTAAACTTTTTCCAAGAGAAAGTAGTTTTAAGTAATTGACCTAGGAGTAAATAGGAAGAGAAAAATGTGGGGGGTCAGTAGTGTGCACGCGTACAGTGAAAGGGGAAAGAGTCTTCAGTTTAGAGGACAGATTAAATACAATTCTAATATACACTAGTGTAGCTGAAAGCACTTTAGTGTTCCACAGATGCAGGGTATCACAGTGCAGGGCAATGAGACAGCCTTGGGTTGATTGGAGGATGGCCAAGACACAGGATGAAACTTTTGCTGAGGGGACTGGAAGTAAAAAGGAAAAGGAGGTAAATATTAGGTCTGAAGTTTTAAAACACTCTGATTACCAAGTAACTGAGCTAGAGAATGCAGGGGTGGAGCAGCATACCTTATAAGAAATAGCACAATTCTATGAACAACACAAAATGCAAGGATAGCAGAGAAAGAAAACAAAACAAAATAAAAAAAATCAAAAAGGTAACTGCAGTTGATACCAAGCTATTATAACATACACTACACTATTATGTACTGTTAAAAAGGTTATGAAGAGAAAATAGTAACTACTAAGATGCTACACACAATTTAACATTCTCCACTAAACGTCAGGAATAACAGTGGTATTCTACAGAAACAAGTAACTACTAAGATGCTACATGCAATTTAACATTCTCCAACTAACAGTCAGAAATAACAGTGATGTTATGCAGATACAGAGTCAGTTGTATTATCTCTCGGAGGTTAGTATAAGTTCTACTCTAATTGCCAAACATTTTACTGATCTAAAAATACACAAAGCAGGTGACAATATTGACATTAGTGAATAAAGCAGCATTTTGCCTGTTATTTAAAGTCACAATATGGTATAAATACAATTCTATACTGGCATAACAAAAGCACTCATATGCAGGGCAAATAGAGTAAAGGAAAAAAAAAATCAAAAACACTCTTGAACTGCAAATCCAGAAAACAAGTGATCAAATAGAGCTGTTACCAACTAAAAAATATGCATGACAAAAAATGCATACAATGTGTGAAACTTCACAAAAATAGCAATAAGAATCACAAAAACAATACTAGGTAGTACTTACATGCGAGCACACTACTGCGGATTCTTATGAAACAAGGCAGAAAAGCTAAGTCAAAAGATGGTGCCTTTCTACATCAGATTTTTTGATACTTCTGAATTAAGCAGGAGTGGGAGGGAGTTGTGCAGGTTCAAGGTGGGGAAGGGGGTAGACACAAAGTAATATAAGAGCAGCTACCAAACACCAAATAACAGCAAAATACAACTAGTCAGTGATCCAAAAGTTTTATTATATATGTTTCAAAGTAATACAAGGTTGTGAGTCAGAAAACCTGGACTAGGCCAGCTGCTAAAAAGAAAACAGGAAAACCAAGCTAAGTCAATTCCAGGTCAGTGTAGTGCAGTATCTTCTTATTAACTGCAAATCTTATGCTACTAATCAAGTATACTGTGGAGAAAAGGACCACCACTTCTACAGGGAAAAACAATTGAAGTATGGGCTGCAGGTACATAGGTAAACTTTTTTCAAAAGAAAGTAGTTTTAAGTAATTGACCTAGGAGTACAATAGGAATTGAAAAATGGAGGGGGGGCAGTAGTGTGCACATGTACAGTGAAAGGGGAAAGAGTCTTCAGTTTAGAGGGCAGATTAAATACAACTCTAACATACACTAGTGTAGCTGAAAGCACATTAGTGTTCCAATGACGCAGGGTCTCACAGTGCATTGCAACGAGACAGCCTTGGGTTAATTGGAGGTTGGCTAAGACACAGGATGAAACTTTTGCTGAGGGGAACTAGTGTAGCTGAAAACACTTTAGTGTTCCACCGATACAGGGTCTCACAGTGCAAGTCAATGAGACAGCCTTGGGTTGATTGAAGTTTGGCCAAGATACAGGATGAAACTTTTGCTGAGGGGAACTAGTGTATCTGAAAGCACTTTAGTGTTCCACCAACACAGGGTCTCACAGTGCAGGGCAACGAGACAGCCTTGGGTTGATTGGAGGTTGGCCAAGAAACAGGATGAAACTTTTGCTGAGGGGAATACGAGCACACTACTGGGGATTCCTATGAAGTCTATGAACATGGCTGAATCCAGGGCTGTGAAACAAAACTTCCTACCCAATAAATAAATAAAATTCCAAGAATTAAATATGTGATTTCTCAAGAGAAATGTGAAACACTTGTAGAGGAACATTTTCTTTGTGGTGTAAAAGTCACATACATTAGGACATTAAAAGTGAATCCACTATACCAGGATCTTAGAGCCTCAGTCCAAAAATATGTTTGGACAAAGTATGCAAAGGATGAGTATCATGATGGACAGTCCTGTTAAAGATAAGAGAAACAATGGAAAAATAAGAGTTTTTTATTTTAATATGAATACACTAAAGCACAGAGATGTAAACAGATAGTTTTATAATTCATTGTACAATGTAAAGCTGATACTGCAGTTTGTAGGAAATAAGGATGTTTGATGTGGAACTTAAGATTTTGGGGAAAAAGGAGGAAGATAAAGATGAAGAAGAAGAAATTGTTTCTTTACCAATGGCAGACACACCTAGTTTAAAGAGCCCACATTACTTAATCAAGCGAGAGAAGTCAAATCACAGAAACTTGGTTTTAGACGTATAAGTGATACAAACATGAAATAAAACATTTCAAAGCACAAAGCAGTTAAAATCCGTATTTAGTTACCATCACAGGACTTGAACTATAGAGCACTTTTCTTATATGTTTGTCATTTTATCCCTTTAAATATGAAGCAGCAAATTACACTGACTTTACGATTTTTGCATATTGGCAGATCTACCATCATCCACCCACATTAGGGAACTGTACTACCCCACCCGCATTGGGGAACTGTACTACCCCACCAACACTGGGGAACTGTACTACTCTACCCTAAACTGTAGTACCCCATGTACCTTGAACTGTACCACCCAATTGGAGAACTATACTACCCCAACCACCTTGAACTCTACTACCTCACTCCCACTGGGGAACTGTACTACCCCACCCACCTCGAACTGTACTACCTCAAACACCATGAGCTGTACTACCTCACCCATCTCAAACTGTACCATTCCACCCATCTTAAACTGTACTACACCATCCACCTTGAACTGTACTGCCCCACCCACCTCAAACTGTACTACCCCACCCATCTTGAACTGTACTACTGCATCCACATTGGAGAAGTGTACTACCCCACTCACTTTGAACAGTACTACCCCACCTGCCTTGAACTGCATTATCCCACCCACATTGAGGAACTAAACTACTCCACCCGCCTCAAATTGTACTACCCAACCCAACTCTTAAGCATACTTCTGCCAGGTTCATGTGTTGTCATAGAAATGATGAATACTTCTTTCGGCTTTGAAATCAACTACTCACATTTTTGCCCGGAGTTTGCAGGACCTCAGAGTTAGAGTAATTTAGCAGCAGGAAGAATCACAGGGTGTAGGGACATCATAACATAAATATACACTTGTTACTTAGATGAACTGCATTGATATGTTTTCTTAATGTAATTTCTGCTAAGGCAGTGCTGCTTGTATTATGTGTGATTACTTTTGTCAGTTTTTTTTATCTGTACTTTACATGCAGTCAGTCTGTTGTGAGTTAATACAGTATGGCCATCTATATGAAGTAGATCTTATCTGGTGTGGTAAATGTGGGCAAGAGAGCCTTATTGTGTAATGGGGAGACAGACACTCATTTCTAAAGATAGGAAAGTATACATTTTATAATCAGGAAAGGATTTCATTGACTACTTTTCACTTAATAAGGTTACATATCCATCTAGTTAAAACTGTAGATTTCACTTAATGCAAAAAATTGAACAATTCTTACTTTCTAAAAAGTTAGGTTAATTGTTTTGGACAATTTTAATTGTGATTTGAACAGATGGGCAAAGGTGTGTGATAGAAGTAGATATCAAGTATGGGAGTGAGGACTGTGTTAATGTGTGCATTTATTAGAAAGATCTACTAGGAATGTTGATTTTATTATTTTCTAGAACTATTAGTTACTTCAGCAATAACCACTGATGGTGTGGTATGTTAAGATTTACCCACGGTTGGCATGGTTTAATCACGGGGGCAGTTCTCTTTGTGATGTAGGTAATTTGTACCCCACTCAGAAGACGAATGAGGTTAACATTAAATATTCCCTAGTTAGCGGGACATCAAAAAGGTTACAAAGTTTTGTAGTTTGAAACTGCCTGTATGACAGCGTCTGTTGCTACATCTTGCCTTTACTGGGGAATACCCAGTTCAGGGGTGATAAGGGTCATGGCTGATATTGGAAAGGTCTGGTGGTCAGCAAGCACAGTTGTAAAACGTGTAAAAAAAGAATGAATATTTGTAAGGGTACTGTTGCTACTGCATGTCTTAATAGGGATAATGATTTTTATTTTCCTTTTCAAAGCTTATAAAGGAAGAATTATGCTTAAGTCTATGACTCTGATGTTTTTACAATATTAACATTTTCAATGAATTAAAAATCCAGAACAGTTCTATAAAGAAAACTTGATAACAGATGTACTTTTTCCCCAAGACATCTGCAGATATAGATGATCCCCAGGATTCACGAAGCCTCCGTGTAAGAGTTATAACTCTTACACGGAGGCTGCAGTTAAACTGAGTGATGTCAGCATGCTCTGCATATTCATGAGAGCATGCTGAATCACACCCAAGTCGAACACGGCCGTGTAAGACAGTAGGGGGCGTGTCCGTAGGCTGAGCCCTGCAAGCGGACACGCCCCCAGAAGTCAACAAGTGTCCAAAGTACACACCCACAACAGAGCCCACGCAAATGTGAATAAACACAACACAACACATGCCCCTACAGACTATTAAACATAAAAGAAATATAAATGTACATGTAATTTTTTTTAAATTGTAAAGATGTTTAACCGTGAGTGCGCTCGTTTGCGCGGGCGTGCCCGTAGCGCAGCTACAGTCAGCAGTCAGTGGGAAAGCATATAAGAACTACATATGCAAAATAAGCCAGGAAGCAATAGCGAAGCGGTAGAGATGCTGGCTGCAAAGTAGGCATTCATGGTTCGAGCCCCCACAACACAAATTTTTTTTTTTCTCAAAATAAGCAGGAAACAAGTCCCTGACACATATATGTACACATAAAACCAGAATATATGTAAAATGCAATGTAATAGCCTATTTATATTGAATAAATGTGAGCCAAAAAATTAATATAAACTGCCAGATATGCCCATAGCTGAGCTACAGTTTAACAGAGTGAGATTATGTGGCCGTAGATAAGCAGAGGTTTAACCGGTGCAAAATGAGTGCCTGTAGCCGAGCAGTGGTTTACCACGCTAAATATATGTGCCCCTAATTCAGCTAAGCGGCATATGCGTGCCAATAGCCAAATCAGTGTTAAACTGGCCTACCCCGTTTGCGCGGAGGTGCGCACCGCGCAAACGAGCTAACCGACGGTCAACGTTGAGCAAGCCGTATCCAAAATGCCTTTACACAGACACACCCCTCAACATGTCTAGACAGTCCTGAAAAATAAAAAGCAGTGGCCAGGTTCGAACCCAGGATACTATACACCAAAGTCAAGGTACAGAACCACTCAGCCATGACAGCAGGTCATAGAAATGCTATCTCAGCTCATATATAGGAATGAATACAAACAACAGCATGACAATGCAGGTTTAGTGAAGTTGATACAATTCCAAACTGTCCAATCACAGATATGTGCGGGAAAAACGGACTATATAAGCCCCATAGGCGGGAATACACAGCATAAACGATTGTAGAACAGACCTGCAGTTAGAATGTCAGGTGTAGGTGAGGGTAGTCGCTTCCGAGCGCAGAGGTGGGGTGTTGAGGAGTCCAGGTACATGGCCTGGCTCCTAGTCCATAACCATGAGGCCCAACTCATGCAGGGCCAGGTCCTTTGGGGAGCGTACAAGGCTGAGGCGTGGGACCAGTTGGCTCATGAACTCACCAGTGCCACAGGAATTCCTAGGACAGGTGAGCAGGTCCGTCACCACCATGCGGACCTGAAGAGACGTAAGCAGGACCAACTGAACCGTTGGATCCAGGAGGCCCGGCAATCACCCAACGCCCCACCACTGAGTAAGTATAAATTAATTATGTCTGTAGAAAGTTAAACTACCTGAAATCATGGAGATGTGTATTCCAACATTACTTCATTTATATTACAGCTGCAGGTGTCCGTTCTGCGAACCGCAGAGCCTATGCCGATAGGCTGGTGCGGTTGCGCCACCAGGCAGGTCAGTAATCCACAACTAGTAACTGTAAATATGTATAAATGTATGACAGTTAGCATAAGAGTGCAGTGTAGCCAGGAAGGAATTAAGTTTGCAACTCACAGAGTGTGAATGTTTATGCAAGTATTGCCTGATTACAACAGTTCCCAGCCTGTAAGATGAAACTAATCATGAGACTGTCCAACACATATTTGTAAACAAAACTGCACTGCCTGTAAGAAATTAGTACACAAACAGCAGCAGCAGGTAGAGTATAGCTGCAGAAGAGGATGAATCCACCTGTGTGAGATGAATACATGTGGAAACCCTGAAACATGACAGAAGTGAGAGTGCTGGAAATAACTGCAATAATTCTGTTAAAACATGTCAATAAAGCCTAGAAGTACCAGTTTGAATAGTAAAATGAAAGCAAGTGAGAGAGTGTGAGAAAGTGTCAGGAATACAGCACTACAGTAGTAATAACCTCTGAATAAAGTATACTGCAGTCAGGACATAATTAAATGCATGTGAGACCCAAAATCAAACAGAAACATCTGTTCAAAGTGTTGCTGCATGTGGAATGTGTACACCAAAATCTGTATATGCTGCTCCCAGTCTGAAATATGCAGATAGGATGACTGTCCGACATTCTGAACATCCACACCTGTCCACAGTTATAGAACTAACAGTCAACAGGAGATGTATCTGCACAAATTTCGATATGCCTCGTGTATGAACAGCAATAAAATGTAGACTTATGTTGCAGTAACAGTCCCATCTGCAAGGTTAGGCAGTTAATATATAGGACACTGTAGTCAGAACAGTAGTGTGTATATAACTGTAGCTATTAGAAATGTACAGCATATGTGGGTGTATCTGAAGGTGTTAATAATATGTCTGATTTACCCCACCCTCTAACCATCTATAACCCATTCCACGGGAAAATGGTATGTGTAATCACAATTACCACCCCTGGACATCTGTCCTGTTGGGTCATATATATTTGCATGTCTGTTGATGCATCCGCCCCGTTCATACATCCACACCTGATGGCCTGTTGCTATCAACCAACCCTGCATGTTGTTGGACTGTGTATTACTGTTGAAATTATGCATGTGCTTTGCATGCTGTTCAATGGTGTGAATAACTGGGTGTGTGGTTAATGGGAATACTAATGCATGCTGTTAAAACTAACTGTGAATGGTTTCTATATGTCACTAACCCAAACTGTAATGACATAATGCAAAACATAGAACGACAGGGAAGGCGGGTTCCGGCGGACCCACCTCTCCCACCTCAGCTGGCGAGTGCACCTGGCACTAGTGCCGAGTCCGGACCCTCCTCCGGTGGCCCTGTGCCACCTGCGGGTGGAAGCGCTGCAGGGGACGGGGCTCGCCCCCTCTGCAACTGTGGTCGGACGAGCTCCACCACTCACCCTCCGTAGCCTCCCGACTGTGGTGCGTAGGGAGGTTCTGGACTCTGTCCTCGAGCCCCTCGCCAGCTCGAGGCACGGGTGGCGCAACTAACGGGCTTGCCCGTTGCCCGCCTACACAGCCCCCAGCACAGCCGCGTCCTGGGCAGTGAAGGAACAGTGGCAACTGCCTATGGGTGGGGATATCAGTACCACTGTTGCCATCTGTGGGCTCATGGGCTCTGGACATCCCAACCTCCGTCCCCGTCATTTGTGTAACCCCCACACGTGTCATACACGCCCCTGTATGCGTCTTGTTTGTCTTGTCTGTTAACCTACCCAACCTACCTCCCCAGCTGTACCGACTACCTTCACCTGACATACCACTCTCACCTGAAAAAAAAAAAAAAAAAAAGGGCACTCTGTACCCACAAAAAAATTACGCCCCATACATAGCTGCCCATTCCGCACACATGTCCACTGGACATGGAACCCATCAATTCCAATTGGCTGTACAACAGGTATTATTGTTGTCCTGACACCTCTCTCAGTGGTGGAAGGTTTCAAATGTCACACCAAATTATATACATATGCACAGCTGTTGCTGCTGAAGAAATGGGCAGCTATGGGCCTTACCTACATCCCTCCTGCACATCCCAAGCTTGTTTCCCTACTGTCTTACCCTCTTTGTGAACCCTTTTTCACCACTTTCCTGTCTCCGCGTTTTCTTTTCTTTCAAAGAAAATAAGCTGGGGTGTGCGCTTGTGCTTGTGAGCTAACCGCCAGTGCGCATGCGTGAGCTCCGCAAACCAGCGCTAACGCGGCTACAACTGCTTAAAAGTGCCTTAGTCACTTTGATTGACAGGTCCTGTACTCAGTTCAAAAGCAAAATAAAATCCCACTGTGAGTCGAACCCGGACCTTGGCAACTATAGTCTGCATGACTTACCACTAAGCCATGACTCTTACATAGAAACACTGTGCTAGAGTAATTATATCATTTAATAGTAGGAATGAATGTAAAGGGAATATAGCTGTGTAGTACACAAAGCATGACATTTAGACTCACAAACAAAAGTGGTGGATTTCCATAATAGTAGTGTGTGAACAGAAACAGCCATGCTAGCTGGAAGCTACAAGGTAATAATGTCACAATAGCACCTTGCAAGACACACACATACTCACAGCAGGTTAAGCACTGCCCATACCCCACAACCCCTTACAGGAACACATCGGGACCAAGTAATAACATATGTGGAGCAAAGGGCCAAAACCAGGGACACAGTACAAATGAAGTTACAACAAATGCAGACAGTTCAGAAAGTAACAGGGTCTACACCTTGTGGGATGTTTGCAAGGGTACGCAGTCTGGAACATGAATGTTTGTCACCATATCCTGACTTGAGGCCAGAATGACCTGCCAGATAAAGGTGTGCATGAGATGATGACCGAATTATGAGGCAGACATGTGGACAGCCTGCAAATATCTGTACACATGACGGGTACAACACCACCATATTTGAATAGCTAAGACCCTAGACATAGCAACAGTGAATGTCGTACAGGGACGCTCCACAGACCACATGTGAAATGTACAAACAGTAGGCAGAAAGGTGTAACACATGCAATGGCAACTATGGGTTCCCGAAAGTATTCACCACTCGCATGGCAGAAAAGGTGTAGTAATACCTATGCCCATGATAACCCACAGTCACACCTGCAGCATACCAGACATATTACTGGGTGCACACCACTGATAAGTACCATTCCATGAGGCACATAACCGGTGAACCTGAAAGCCTCTGGGGCCTGCTCAGCAGCATACCCACATATGCTAACAGATGTCAAGGCCCACACCATGGCCAGACCACACTGCAAGCTGTAAAACCCTAGCAGATATAGCAAGCATTCCAGGGTGTGAATGTACATGGGAAATAGGAAAGCTACAGCAGCACACAACAGTCAAGACACCTAGCAGGCACACCAGTACTGACAGTGAAGGGCAACTATCGAAGACGTAGCAACAGAATGCAAGCAAAGGTGAAAGGAAAACACACACACACACATGCACACATCAACAATAGTAGTAGTTGTTAGTGTACATACACAGTCAGTACAGGAAACTGGAGAAATGAATGGAGGAATGTTAACCCACAACCCACAGAGTAAAATTAGAGATACCAACCTTTACACTCACAGAATGTTGTCCACAGCATAACAGCATGGTCCCTGCCATTAACATCTGAAAGGGCCACGCCCCTTCCACACACCCTTTTATAGCACAGTTCTGCAATCACAGTGAGAACTGCAAGCAGTACACAACAGGCTGCATGCAATTAGCAAATGCTGGCTAACAATTGGTGCAGAGCCCATCACATGGGCATATGCAGATACCTACAAAAGTATGCTGCAGTCCATGTCCACGCATGCAATAATTACATTGCACCTGGAGAGAGACAGAGAGACAGAGAGACAGAGAGAGAGAGAGAGAGAGAGAGAGAGAGAGGGTGAAAGGGACAACCACACCCAGAACGATACTGCCAATAAGCAGACAGACAGCAATCACAGCAACAGCTACCTGGAAGCTGCAGCAGTGAACCTGAGCAGCAGGACAGTGAGACAGACATCCGCAGACACAGCTGTGACCAACACAGGTACTGTAAAGTAATACTATCAAGGTGTACATACTGTGAACCCTCCATATGTGTTATTGGGCTGTATCCATATGTATATGAAGATGTGTAATGGGCAGGGGATATACAGCACCTATCAGTGAAGGCTGTACATACAGTTATATGTGTCAGCAGCTATGTGCACATATATATGTCGTGTGATTGTAGGTTGTACTGCCATGTACTAATTACATTACAGAGCTATGTATGCTTAGCAGTAAGTTAGTGTGTGTATACAGTAAGGTAGACATATATGCTGACATACCTGTCCAACATATGGCTATGTAGTCATGTCAACATATGTATGTGTAGATATCCTATATGTACATGTGTACATATGATATCCACATATGTATACAGACATACAGAGAGAGAGATGTAGGACCACATAGACAGATGCTGATAGAATGTTGTAGCGACATAACTATGTAATGCACACATGCAGAGGTAGAAATATGTAGATACATATACATAGACAGACTAATCTGACCACCTACAGGTGTGATTGTATATGCTGACCTGCAACACAGCCTGCCCCCCCCCCTGTCGCACACACACCCTCTGTGCCCCCCCCCACATCTACAGCAGAATATGTACAGCAATATATATATCTGTGCAAATGCATACACACATATGTACATGTATACAGACATAGACATATAGACATATCTGAATACATAGATATATGTATAGAGAGAGAGTGAGAGAGATGTATACAGAGCTGGAGTGAGGCACATGTGTACAGATGTATTGCAACTGGTGCCTGGGGACTAAGGCACGGAGTGAACAGCAGTGTCACATCCGGAGTATCATACCACAGTCCAGTCCACCTACACAGGTAACCACAATATAAATGAGTGTCCGCCCACCACTGCATGTGTCAGGGGTGGTCAGGGTCAGACATGTGTACAATAGTGGCCCCAATGAAAGTAACAGTGGCACACTATCCCTGGAACAGCTGCACATGGTATGTGTCCACCCACATGGTCGGTCAGGCATGGACATGTAGGTCAGTGTACTCCCCACAGCACGTAAGGTATGCCATGGTATGGACCTCACACGACAGCAACAGATATGTAGAAGGACACAGTGACATGTACAACACGGTGACCATGCACCCAAACACAGTACCATTGCACAGTGACTGTCACCACCATAGAGTACATGTATGCCGACCACGTACAGGTTACCACCCCCAGATGCACATATGGAGGTCACACCCATGACAGATGTCCAACAGGCAGTGTACCACCGGTCACCATACACGACCCACCTGTCTGCTGTGTGTCGCCTGTGCCACTGCAATGTAGTGCACATGTGTAGGTACGGGTTCAGACTCACTGACAGGACACACCCTGCAACACACCACACAGTGTTACGATGTGAGACTCCCCATGTGTACATGTCACACATACCCCTGCTGCATGTCACTGAGATAGGTAATATGCCATATGTGTCACCCTGTGTAACTGTGTGTCGGCAGCAGGTACCATCACACCACATGTGTCACAATTGTCAGGTTAGCAGAACAGTACGCTGCTGTGGACACGGGGGCATTAGCATATTGCACAGTATCGGATTACAATGTCATGTATTGTGTTGTATTGTAATGGTATGGTGAGGTGCCTCCTGCATGGAGTGGAACCACTGGTGCTGTGCTCCAGTGTACAGGTACGTACCCTGTAGTCCAGGTAGTGTAACATAGCACCTGTATAGGTGTGTTTAGTGCCTGTCAGAGGGTATGTAGCATGCAACTGGGGATACCAGCAGGTCCCGTCCATGTCGTGTAGTCTGCTCACCTGAGGGTGTCTCCCACCTGGATAACTGTGATGGCATTGAGGTTAGGGTCAGCAGGGATACCCATGCCTTAATACAGGGGGAGGGTGGGGTGACACCTGCACTGACCCTGTCCGCCAGAATGTGGTCTAGCTGTGGTGTAGGTGTAATATGTGTAGTGTACTAACCATGGGCATAGAGGATGGTCCCTGACCAGGTCGCTAAATAGGTCAGGTAGGCCTCCTGGTCATCTGCAGTATCACGCTTGATGTCCCACTCAACATTGCCCATGTGGTCAGTGTGGTGGGAAATAGATCCTTACCAGTGCTGCTCAGACATACCCTCCCTTCAGAGACTGATGCTCTGTCTCGTAGTAGCTTACATCAAGTGTGATACAATCAGTATATGGCTGTGGTTCGACGGACAGGATGCTGTCCCTTTGTGGACAGTGTCCTGGACACATATGGGAATGCATGAGCCATGTGGTCTTGGAGATGTCTGTAGAAAGCAATTGTGTAGGGGTCAGCATTGTCTGATGTCTCTGACACTGGCCCAGTGGTCTGTAAGGACACCATATCAGTGTTACAAAGTGTAACGTCTGTATCTGTAATGTTGTGCACTGTAGCCATCTGTGCTGGTGGTGGAGGTGGGATATGTATATCCAGGGCAAGCAGGGTGTTGTCAGCTCACAGTAGTCGCCGATGTACGCCATACAGTACCCAGACACAAACACACAGAGTGAGGAGGTGCGCCTCACCGGAAGTGGTGTTCTGACTGCTGCTGTCCAGTAGTATGTCGTACGTAGCCTGGTAGGTACTGTACAACAGTTGATGGCCGAGCACCGCTACCTGGCCATCTACATGTGTATCCACCAATAGACAGACAGCTGCCACATATGTGTGATATGTGTTATTATGACAGTCAAGTAGCATGTGTATTATGTGTGCCAAGGTCTGCCAACATAAATTGCTGATACCATGTTTTCTTTATTCCCAGGTATATGGCCCACCGAGACACGCAACCTACTCCGTGGCTGAGGATGAGGAGATACACCAGAGCCTGGTGCGGGACTATGCAACACTCTTTTCCCGCACCAGCCAGAATCAGCAGGTGAGGGCTGCACTGTGGCAGGACCTTGTCCAGCGGGTAAATGATATAGGCATGCATAATCGGACATATGAGCAGATGCGACATCACTGCAGTGATTTGATTAGACATGTCCGGCAGCGTGCATCAGATATCCACAGGCAACAGGTCGCCACAGGTGGTGGGGTGGCTACACATCCTCCACTCACCAGACTGGAGGGACTGCTCCTGAGTGTAGTGGCTCCAGTCCACCTGCAACAGCAACAGCAGCAGACATGTGTCATGATGGAGGCTGGAGCCGCACAGCAGCAGGACACTGAACGTGCAGGTAATATGTCACATGTGTAGTTGACTGTTGTGTACACTGGGAGTTAATGCATGTGTGTGGTGTGTCCTTTGTTTGTAGCTGCAACCATAGTATTAAATGTGCAAGTGTGATATCCGCAATATTAGCTGCAAACCGTTTAAAGGCGACTGTGATTCACCTGACCTGTATCATACTCCGTAATATTGGCACAGTTGTGCCCACTAACATTAGTTTCCTCCTGTCTGCAGGACCCTCTGGTATCACTGCAGTGCAGCCTATCCATGCTGGTGAGTGTCTATTTACTTTACCTGTTAAGATGTTGTTAGTAATAGTACCTTTTGGCACACTTAGTGGTGCCCCTTGTATGCATGTAGGTGTGTCTGTGTCTGTGTGTCAATATCACGCATACTGAGTACTGTTCAATTGTGTGAAACTGTGTGCATGTGTGCAAGTGTGCATGTGTGCACCTGTGCATGTGTGCATGTGTGCATGTGTGCATGTGTGCATGTGTGCACCTGTGCATGTGTGCATGTGTGCATGTGTGCATGTGTGCATGTGTGCATGTGTGCACCTGTGCATGTGTGCATGTGTGCATGTGTGCATGTGTGCATGTTCGCATGTGCACATGTGCCTGTGCATGTGTGCATGTGTGCATGTGTGCACCTGTGCATGTGTGCATGTGTGCATGTGTGCATGTGTGCATGTGTGCACCTGTGCATGTGTGCATGTGTGCATGTGTGCATGTGTGCATGTGTGCACCTGTACATGTGTGCATGTGTGCATGTGTGCATGTGTGCATGTGTGCACCTGTGCATGTGTGCACCTGTGCATGTGTGCATGTGTGCATGTGTGCATGTGTGCATGTGTGCATGTGTGCACCTGTACATGTGTGCATGTGTGCATGTGTGCATGTGTGCATGTGTGCACCTGTGCATGTGTGCATGTGTGCATGTGTGCATGTGTGCATGTGTGCATGTGTGCATGTGTGCATCGCTGGCAGTGTGAAGACATTGTAAACTGTGTTTCCTGTTTACTTCCCGCAGGTTCTGTTGCTGCTCTGGTGTTATCTAGCAGGGAAACTGAGTCAGGTGCCGTGGGTACTGCTACTGATGACATTGTTGTAGTGGCACAGGACGGTATGCCAGGGTCCGCCATTGGTCAGCCAATTGACAGTACACAGCTGTCAACACCATCCATGCACAGTTATCCTGCCATTACACCCTTGTCACCACTGTCCCTAGGTGATGGACAGCATACAGTGGGCATCGACCAGGGTAGTGTGGTACCTGCGGCACATGCTTCCCCACACAGCAGCCATGGGCATGGCCCACACATGGTACCACACAGACAGTTGTGCACGCCTTCTCGTGGGAGCATCCATGGGCGTACTGCCCCTGGCAGGCGATGCCCACAGAGGACTTACAACCTCAGCTATGTTCCGGACTGTCATGCAGGCACAGTCACGTATGGAACGGTACACCAGACAGGGTCTGAGGGAGCTGACAGCATGTCGCACAGGCATGACTGGCGGTAGGCGTGACATTGCGGCCGCCATCCGTGATTTCACCAGCGTCGTAGACAGGCGTTGTGGGGACATCTTAGACCGTCTCAACAACTACATGCCCATGAGCCAGGGTGATGGTGGGCGGTTGCGTCGTCGACGTGGCCGTATGCCAGCGACAGCAGCAGCTGGCAGTCGGCGTGGGCGACAACAGGGCGCGGCCGCCCGTAGTGCCAGCAGCAGCCCCAGCAATGCTGGTTCTGTGCTGTCATCAGACCGCCCCAGGAGACCACGTGCACGTGGCTCTGGCCAGGGCCGACAGGGCTCTGTGTCCAGTCAGCGAACACCTGCTTCCGATGACAGTACCCAGTCTGGTTTGGTCCCGGATACGGTCCGTAGCACCCCTGCAAGGCACAGGTACCGTGTCCGTGCCCAGCGACACTGATCTGTATGGCCTGGCAGGTACAGTCTGTGGCTGTCCACAAACACCAGTAAATGGCAGCCACGAGGTGGAACTGTGTGCATCCATACACACATGCAATATAACAACACCTAGGGCTAACGCATACACGCACACACTGCAGCAACACTGCCCCACCTTCTACTGCTGTCCCTCACAAACACACATACACATACATGTCAATTGGTGGTATGGGTGGCTGACCCAGGTATACCAGGTTCACACCCTGTGCATATGATGAAACTGTGCCACCTCCTGCAGTCTGTAACAACTGTGCAGGTACAGGTTAACATGTTACTGATGCACAGGGTGACCACATAGATGTGTAGTGATAGTATCATGTGTTGTACAGTACTGTGTGCTGATTCCATTGTGGGTATATCACAGCATGCCTGATGCAGTATTTGTGTGATTGTCATGTCCTGTTGTCTACACCCATGGTAAGTAACATAGTGTATCCTCTGCACATGTTGGCATACTAGTGGTAATGATGTCAACAGCAGCCTACATACATAGGTAGCACAGGGGATGGGTAATGACTGTAGTAGCACACAATGATGGACATGTAAATTGCAAGTGGCATGTTGGCCACACTGGACTCTGCAATGCAGATGTGTGAGGACGTTGATATGTGTGCATAACTACACAAGTGGTGCGGGACACATAGGTGCACAGTACCACTGCATGCACACACCTCCAACCATACTAGACAGCCCCAACACACATAACAAACTGTCACGGGAGGGAGAGTCCCCATACATGTCAGGGATAGTGTGGTGGCAAGCCAGGGAGCATAATTCCTACTAAGTATGGCACCACTGTGAGAAGGATCGGTGTCTGTTATTTGACATGTGTATTACTGCAGGTACGGGCACATGGCTTTATCCCCAGTTATTGTGCATCCTGACAGTACATGCATGTTCCGTACACTTGTGTGCACTGAGACTGGACACTGGCCATCTGACCAGTGTGTTTCCATTTACATGTGCATAAGCGCCTGCATATGTGCAGTGTTACCTTATGGAACTGGTACAGCTTGTTTGTTGTACAATGGAGTACATGGAGCACTGTTCACTGTACCTTTGTTTGCATGCATGTTTGCTTGCAATTACCCTGGAATACCGATCACACCTGCAATGCATAGTTATAGGGCTTCTGTGGACTCCTAGTGCCATCTGTGTAGCCTACTGTATGTATGGCCGTGTCCCACTTGAGAGGTTGCTACTGTTTGACCTGTTTACATGTACATTGACTGTGACACTGTGCATATGACCTGCCTGACATGTGTCCACGTGAGCGGTCATGTATGCTACTGCTAGGTAGTCACAGGCACTACACCTTCGCACATCCATCCCCTGTTGGACTACCTGCTTTGCTAGGGACAGCCTGCACCTGTCACCCCTGGCCTATCGGATGTTGGCAAAGCCTCTTGCTACCCCCATAGTGGCTATGTTGGCAGGGCTCACATGACAAACCCACCTTCATAGGTATCACAAGGGTTACGACACTAAGAGCAATGCTGCACAACGCCAGGTGTCTAATCCTCCACATGCATGCACCCAAAAAACTCCTTTGCAGGGGAAACATCGATATGTGTGCAGTAACAGATGCCTGGTTTAGGGCTACTGGGGGCCCACCAGCACTACTGGGTGTAACCGGGTTGATTCCTTTGCTACAGTCAACAAGGCCATTGCCGAGGGGAAGGTGGTTCACACAGCCTACCTGGGCCTTGCAAACGCCTTGGCAACAATACCACACTTGGCCATACTAGGCAAGCTCACCATCCTGAATATGAGCCCGTATGTCACTAGATGGATTGCACAGTGGCTCATGAACAGAACACACATGTTTAGCATTGCTGGAGCCATGCCACACCACATAACAGTTCCAGGATGTGTCCCAGAAGGCTCAGTCCTGGGACCCTCTTGTTAGGTACATATTTATTGGAGGTACAGGCCAACACGGATGAACTGTGGCTGTCCAGAGATGCAGATGACTGCAAACTGGACAACATAATCGACTACACAGCTGGCACAGGCATCTTCCAAAGGGGCATCAGAGCAACAGACAACTTGTGCCAGGCCCATGGCCGTCTGCTGAACAGTGTGTAGAAGGGGACTGTGCATACTGTAGTCTGTTCACCTAGTTACCAAAGGGACATTGTCCCCACACACTCACCTCCTCAGCCACAAACACACACTTGCCAATTGCAGGATTCAAACCCCTATCTGACTGTTATGACACGTGAGACAGGCGCATTAGCTGAGCACGCTATTTGCATTACTGGGAGTTTTCTCTTCCCCTGCTATACTTATGGAGTGCTGAGATCATCAGTATTTAGAAAAGGGTATGGGCATCCTGTAGTGTCCTATCCTATTAGCCAAAGGGACACGTCCCTCGCACACTAACCCCTTACACGAACACACACACTTGCCATTCACAGGAATCAAACCCTACCTAGTTATGTTATGACACTTGAGACGGACGCATTAGCAGAGCGCTATTCGCATTACTGGGAGTTTTCCTTTCTCATGCTCTACTTATAGGGTGCTGACATCAGCAGTGTGTAGCAAAGGGGAGGGGCATCCTGTAGTCTGTTCACCCAGTTTCCAAAGGGACTTTTCCTCACACACTAACCCCCTGACACAAACACACACACTTGCCATTCACAGGAATCAAACCCTACCTAGTTATGTTATGACACTTGAGGCGGACGCATTAGCAGGCGCGCTATTCGCATTACTGGGAGTTTTCCTTTCTCATGCTCTACTTATAGGGTGCTGACATCAGCAGTGTGTAGCAAAGGGAGGGGCATCCTGTAGTCTGTTCACCCAGTTTCCAAAGGGACTTTTCCCTCACACACTAACCCCCCTGACACAAACACACACACTTGCCATTCACAGGAATCAAACCCCTACCTAGTTATGTTATGACACTTGAGGCGGACGCATTAGCAGAGCGCACTATTCGCATTACTGGGAGTTTTCCTTTATCATGCTCTACTTATAGGGTGCTGACATCAGCAGTGTGTAGCAAAGGGAGGGGCATCCTGTAGTCTGTTCACCCAGTTTCCAAAGGGACTTTCCCTCACACACTAACCCCACTCAGACAAACACACACTTGCCATTCACAGGAATCAAACCCCTACCTAGTTATGTTATGACACTTGAGACGGACGCATTAGCAGAGCGCGCTATTCGCATTACTGGGAGTTTTCCTTTCTCATGCTCTACTTATAGGGTGCTGACATCAGCAGTGTGTAGCAAAGGAGAGGGGCATCCTGTAGTCTGTTCACCCAGTTTCCAAAAGGGACTTTCCCTCACACACTAACCCCCCTGACACAAACACACACACTTGCCATTCACAGGAATCAAACCCCTACCTAGTTATGTTATGACACTTGAGACGGACGCATTAGCAGAGCGCGCTATTCGCATTACTGGGAGTTTTCCTTTCTCATGCTCTACTTATAGGGTGCTGACATCAGCAGTGTGTAGCAAAGGGGAGGGGCATCCTGTAGTCTGTTCACCCAGTTTCCAAAAGGGACTTTTCCCTCACACACTAACCCCCCTGACACAAACACACACACTTGCCATTCACAGGAATCAAACCCCTACCTAGTTATGTTATGACACTTGAGACGGACGCATTAGCAGAGCGCGCTATTCGCATTACTGGGAGTTTTCCTTTCTCATGCTCTACTTATACGATGCTGACATCAGCAGTGTTTAGTAAGGGTATGTGCATCCTGAGTGTTGTTTCCTGTTTGCCAAAAGGGACATTTCCCTCACACAAACTTACACACACTGACAGACGCACACGCACGCACACACACACACACTGAGCACTTGCAGGATTTGAACCCCTATCTAACTATGTCATGACACTTGAGACGGACGCATTAGCGGAGCGCGCTATTCGGATTACTGGGGAGTTTCATTTCTCCTGCTGTACTTCTAGGGTGCTGACATCATCTGTGTTTGGAAAGGGGAATGTGCATCCTGTGGGGAAGCGGACACCAAGCACACTATGGCTAAGCTGTCATTCCCTAGGGCAAACAGCCTATTGTTGACCTCTACACCATTATGTTTAATTGTCAAATGCACATTATTTGTTGCTAATAGACTGTTTGCATATCTTTATTGCCATAGCATTCCCTGTTGGTATGGACAACCTCTGCATCTGTGGAAACTGTTTGCATATGGGAGGGATCCACTATATCACATATGTCTCTGTAGTCATTTCACTGTGTGCACTGGGCAGACTGCTGTAATGTGGTTGAACCCTGGCATAACACATAACAATACCAGATACGTGTGTCCCACTGCTAAAACAAGATGTGGACTAAGTGTGTGAGCATGCCCAGTTCAGCCTTCCCATGGCATGTTGTCAAAGTGTGTGAGCATGCCCAGTGTGATTATTCCATATGTTGGACTCTGCAGCCCACCACATTTGTGGATGTGTGTGAACTTCACAAACTATCACCCGTTCATGGTTGTGGGTTGTGTGTCATGTTGTGTAGTTACTGTACAACTGCTTTGTGTGTCAACACAACAGGATTATACTGTGCCTGCAGTGTTTGCATGGTATACTTTGTATGCAGTCGTCAACATCCTTTCACACTGACATAACACTGTAGTACTGTATAGTGTACTGGCAGTACTTTGACTGTGGTGGACAGTAACCTGGGCTTTACTGCTATCACTGCTTTACATTCTGATCATGGGCACTACAGCCTGGTCGGGGCCAGTTGTGTACATCTGACCATGTTGCATTCTGTTCTGATATGCACTACTTACACCAGACTTGCCCAACATTGTTAGTGTATCCCACAACATAGGTGTACAATTGCATACACTAGCGTTGTGCCCTAGTCCATGTCTAATGCAAGTTGGAGAGTGTGTTCGTCCTTCCACACACATTGTAAGTGCAGTTTGCCATGACCAATGTAATGGTTGGTATACTGTGCCTCTGTCTACCTGTGACATGACAGTGATATCCTGGATGAACCTACCATCTCCCGTCCACCCATCAGGATTCCTATTGAGGAAGGTTGATAAGTGACTGTATGGGTAGCCTGTGCTGAGGGTTCACTCATGGGTGGGGGTGGCTTCTGTGTTATGGATCACACAGTACAGCCTGTCCCATGTAAGTCAGTGCTGGGGTTCAGGTCTGTCATGTGCATAGCTCAGTGCCATTCAGATTGTACTATGTGCAGCATTTTGATTGATGCCAGCAACACATGCAGAACATGGCATGTGTGTAGGCTGATTGATACTCCTGATGTGGTACTGTTGGGGACTTTACAGTTGATGGAGGTGTCTGCTGAGGTACATCCCACAGGGGCTATTGTAGTCGATTGACCCACTGATGCAGGAGGACTGCAGAGCCACAATGACCTCTCCTTGTGTAGATCTGACATCCTTCATGATTAGGTGGGTATATGGTATGTTTCTGTAAACACTACAGCACATGTTTGTCCAGTGCAGGATATCTATCACCCTGTGTCCCCAGGTCTCTCATTACATGTTAACTACATAATGGGTTAACACCTATGTGGTAATTGGTGGACACTTACTGTATATCCACGGGGGTTGCCTATACACATTTCTGCACTTAGCTTGCTGACATAGCTATGGCACCAGTTGTCTGTTTGTATGTGGCCCTTTTGTAGGATGCATGTGTCAGCTGGTGGATCATATGTGGTGAGCGGTTTGTAGTCCTCTGCGAACATGTTAGGACACAGTCCTTCCATGTTTGCCTGTACCTATGGGACATATATACCAGACGAGGGGGATACCAGGTCCAAGCCTTGTGGGATGCCAGTTATATCTGGTTTGTAGTCTGACATGGCTGAAGCAGGTCTGACCATGTCTGTTCTGTCCTTGGTCTGGTTTGCAACCCCTCTACTGACATGTGGGTTTATATTTACACTGGTGAGCCTATCTATACTGAACATGTAGGGTATTGTATAGACGCCTTTGCAAGGTCCAGATCCACTGTGTGGATCACATTGCCCTCATCAATGACCTGAATGACTGTTTCAATTGGGTCCGACATGGTTAGGGGCAGGATCTGCACTTGAGAGGGCCACACTGTGTTGGGTCCGGTGTCAGTAGGTCCCCGACATCCATATCTCTGTGGTACATGCTGCTCCTTTCCATAGCTGAGCAATCTGGCCTTCTCAGGATTCTGGGGTAGTACTGTTCAGTATCCACTCAGGCAACACCTTTGTTGAGAAGGACCACTGTTGCTGTACACTGCTCTTTGGGTACATATTCTGTGGTACGGCTGGCATTGAGCAGTGGTGTGGTGTGGCATTCCATTCATCTTAGACTCCATGTTGCACATCGCCCAGGTCACCATCTCATACCATTGCTGCTGTGTGTTTTGCTTTGGAGATGTTGTCTGTTACCTCAGCATCTGCTATGTCAGGGGGCCAGCTGTCTGCTGGGATACATATTCTGCATACATGGGGGTGTGTGGGTTTGCACTGCACCTGTCGGGATGTATGTTGGCAATATGTGTGTGTGTTTGTGGTGTTTGTGTGATTCAGTCCATATCTGTGAATTCACAAGATGGCTCCTACCATCAGTTGTGTAAGCCTTCGGATTATCCTTCATGTCCTGTGCAATTTGTATCTACATAGGTTCATAGGTTCATACTAGGCTATCCACCCTGGGCATTTGTTAGGCTAGCCAGAGTGTGTGTGGCTTTTGAGACCCCTTGCTATCTGGATATTATGGCCATGTATTGTTTGCTTAGCTGTGCCTCTGTCTGGACATCACACAGTGAAGACCCCCACTGTAACTCTACAATCATCCATCCACTTGACACGATTCCTGTTGAACAATGTCAGTGAGGGGCTCTGCCTAACATGGGGTGGGAGTCTGGCCCAGGGTGTGAGGAACCTCTGGATTATGTATCTGTCCCACCAGCACATCCTATTTCATCATGTGTTGGAGTTGACATCTCTCACTCTCGCAGCTCCAATGGATATGTGTTGTCTGGGGTGGAGCAGGTCCATCACTCCTGTGTTAGGCATGGCCTCCTACAACAGGCATGCAATGCCTCTGTGTGGGCAGTCTGCAACTGTAGTCAGCTGGGGTGTCTACAGCCTAGCAGCATATGACATATATGTATGACACTTTCTCCTCTTGGTAAGGTAGCTTTGCAGTCTTCCTAACTGCTGCAGGTGTCAGGTAAGGTAGATCCCACATGAGTCATTGTACTGGTTTATCAGTGTGATCGGGATAACGTATAGGGTCACAGTGGCCTCTGTTGCCATTGATGTGACTCCTTTCCTAATACAGTGTCACATGTACACAGTCTTCCTAGCCACATTGGCAATGTGGGTGTCACATAACAGGTTACTGTTCACCTGTGTCCCTTGGTCCCTGGTTACACCTTCCATACATTATGGTTTACCACCTTTGTGGTATTTCGTGGTACCTTGTCTGGTATTCGGTGGGACATTCATACTGTCCAGTGTGTTCCAGGCGGTTGGGGGGGGGGGGTTATTGTGTGTGAGAGTGCGGTCTGTAGCATACTGCAGACTGCACAGCAGTCTTGCCTACAGTTAGTTGCACGTGGGTGGACTCCACTGCCTTGTACATTGTCAGTTACCTGGACATCTGGGTGTCTGTGCTGCCTATGGTTACTCACCTCCTTTTAGGTAGTGTTCCATGTTTTGGGGCCATGACACATGGTACATGGTATAACCTGGTAGTGCTGGTGTGCTGTCAGGAGCCTTGCAGCAGGTTTCTGTCACTGCACAGAAATCGATGTTCTGTATTCTGGCGATGGCCTAGGGGGCATGCATATTGGGGTGTACACATCTGGCATTGGTCATCATTTCCCTTATGTTTCTTCCCACTTATGTTTTCTCGGGTGGCGGGTCAGTCTGTTCAGCCTTGCCTACAAAAGGCTGTGTGGAGGTGGCCAAGGCCTTATCCACTATTCAGACGCCCAGGGGTAATGGGTGCAGGCCATACCAAGGGCAGCTGCATGGATTGTCAAGCATGACATCCCGACCTGACAGACATTGGATCCCCTTGGACTGACACCAGTAGATGTGCTACTTGCTATGACTGATCATTCCATGTTTCTACTGTGGCATTATTCTTGGTAAGGGTGAGTTGCTGCAAACGGTGAGTGTCATACCAGCCTGGACTACATAGTCAGATAGCTCATCTGTGTCTCTTTACATGTAGGCTAGGGCAGTACACCTGGGGTCATTCACACCAGCATGGACTATAACTGCATCATATTTCTGTTTGCTTTGGGTGACCTTCATATTTGTGTTATGTGGCATGTTGTGGCGGCCTACAGGCAGCTTACTGTACCCTTTCCTTTGTTCAGTCTGCTGTGCGGGACAGCAGTGTGTCTGACTATGGAGTCACCTATTACAACTGTATCAGGCATGTTGTTTCTCCTTCTGGCCTGTGACTGTTTGGCACACCAGCTTTGTGTGCTATGTTGTGCATGTGCTATGTTTGGTGGATGTTTCATTGGGTGTCTGCTTTATTGGCCTCTGTTGGTGTGCTATGTGTGTGATTTCTGCCTCTGGGAATGTCTTTCTGTGTTTATGTGTTTGGTTTGCAGTTGTGGTAGGTCTATGTGGGTATGTATTTGTGGTGTGTGTGGTTACCTTCTCCTACTGACTTGTTGTGGGTGTACTGAGTTGGGGGAGCTCTGCCTCCGGTTTGGATGGATGGTTGCATCTCTCACATATATTTGTATTTCTTGGGTGGAGTTGGTGGTTGTCTGTGTACTTGGGGCAGGTGTGACACTGGCACAGGGTTCACAGATTCCACTTGTTGAGCCTGGCCTTACTGGATTGCATGTGTGGACAGATTATATTGCCATACTACTGATCGGTGATTACGTCATTGTTCATGCTTGCTCTATCATGTAGTAGCTTCCTCTTTCTCTTGCATGTTTTAGTTAAGGCTGGAGTCCACCATGCCAGATTTAGGCACTGTGTCTTGTTTTAATTTGGGACTGCATAATCCAAGCATTCCTGGCGGTGTTCATGGCGTGGCTGTCTTGCAGGTTCTGGGGCGTGGCCCATATTTTGCACCTCTGGCGTGAACTCGCATGGCTTCTACAACATTTTAGATGTGTCCACATAATGCTTAGCATATGTTTTCCACTGTGTTACCGGACAGGGACTCTGGTCAGGGTTTGTATATCCAGTGTGATTACTATATGGTCTGGTATTGCCAATGTGCAATACACTTCTCATCTTAACATCCCGTACCCATGTTTCTGATTATCACATCCAGTATGCTTGCCCCTCTTGTGGGTGTGCTACGTTGTTCCTGGGCCTTTTGGTTTGTGGTTTAATGCCCTTTTGTCCTACACTGTTGCAGCTGGTATACTTCTCCCAGTCTATGTGTCTGGGTATTTGCAGTCAGCAATTATAATGTGGTTTTCAGGACTTGACATATTCATGTATTCCAGCATGGGCGCAATGCAGTTTCTGGTGTTGGGCCAGTACTCTGTGGCAGGCTATACGCTGGTGGGCGGTTTTAGCCACTGTTACTTGTGCATGGCTAGTCCATGCTGCTTTTTCTGGTGGTACCAACATGGGGGTGTTGTTATCCTTGTCATTGTTGATGGTCACCCTCCTTTTGTAGCTTGTTCCACGTGTTGAGGATGTACAGCACAGTCTGAAGTGTGCCCTGGTGGTGTTAGGGTGCTGTTGTGAGCCTTGCCTCGGTATTTTGTTACAGCACAGTTATCAACATTCTCCATACTGGGTGGGCTTAGTCTGCATGCATCTTGCTGTTTGACCTTATCCCTTATCTGATTCTTATCCCTTCTGGTACCTAGGGAGATAGGTTTGTGTTTTGCACCTTCCTATTCAGGGCTCACTGTGCATGACAACAGCCTTTGCCAGTATCCATACAGCCTGCACTGATAGGTGCATGCCAGTCCTGGCAGGTGGTGCATCATGTCATGCTCAGCATGTCATCCCAGACTGGCACACAGTTCGTCCCCTTTGCCTACCTGCATTACTCCGGTATTTGTTGCACTTCATCATCTCGTTGTCCTGTTGTAGCATGCTGCTTGTTGAGGGTAGGATGTTAGACGGGGTCCTCAGGAGTGCATATGGTACTTGGTGTTACATTACTTGACACACAGCATTCATGCCTCAGGTGGTGCTGCAGGGCTGCCTCTGTCGGATGCACATATTACACTTCCCTGTACATGTTTGTGAACAGGTTGTGTCACATTAGGCATCCCTGTTACTATATGGTGAGTCGGAGAGGGGTATCATTCCCAAGGTTCCTACTGAGCCAATGTATGTGCTATCGTTGCCTCTTTGCCAGAGCCAGGGCATACTGGGCACGCCTCCTTCTGCCTACTGGGGCAGGCTCAGGTTGTTCCTCCTCCGAGTCACGCTGTGCCTGTGGTGGCCTTGGCGATGGTGGGGGCTGTTTGGCCCAGCCCTATGGTGATCCTGCTGCAGCTGTTTTCGCATGATCATATTATGTAGCATAGCACATACCATGACAATTTGGGTACATGTAGTTGGTGTGTACTGCAAGGCTCCACCAGATGTGTCGAGACACGGAACCGTGACTTGAGCAGCCCAAACACACGCTCTATTACATTCCGTGTTTGTGCGTGTGCCTCATTATGGCGTTCCTGTTCAGGTGTGTGTGCATTTCTGATGGGTGTCATCAGCCACGGCTCCAGTGCATATCCAGCATCCCCCACTAGGTGTCCGTGTGGGATGTCGCCATTGGCAAATGTCTGGTACAGCTCGTCAGATGCCAGATGTGGGAATCGTGGTAGCTCCCAGGACAGCCGGCACACACATTCATTATTATGCCCTGGGCATCACACACGACCTGGCAGTTGATGGAGGAAGCCCTTGCGGTTTATGTAGGCCCTACCCGCTCTCCTGCTGGTGCTTTGATGCGTATGTGCGTGCAGTCTATGGCACCCAGTACCTCAGGGTATTCCGCTATTTGCTGGAAGAGGCATGTTGCTGGCCAATACCTCACGGGCATTGGGGAAGTATACATGATCACCGACATGTGCTGACATGGCATCCAGGAACTGGTGCAGTACCCTGGAAGCTGATGCCTGTGATATCCCCATCATATCACCAGTTGGTCTCTGGAAGGTACCTGTTGCTAGTATTCTTAGGCCAACACATACCTTGGTTTCCACTGGGATGGGTTCCCCTCTGTTGGTTCTGTGTGTGAGGCGTGGCCTGCACAGCTCCACTATTTGCTGCAGGAGGTCTCTGTCCACTCTATAGCTCTACTATCTCCAGCTCATGTAACCCATGGTAGGTGACCCTGGGCCTGTACACTCTTCTCCGTCTCCTCACTGCGGGTTGTCTGGCACCATCTGCATTGTCACCACCCTCAGCAAGTCGCCTATGTCTCATTATGACAGCTATGGCAGCCCCTAACATTTCTGCTCTGAGTTCAGCTTTTCAGTTTTCACTTCTGATAACTGAACTCCTGTCTTGCAGTGTCTCTTGAGAGAAACATTCTGCACTGCTGTTTGCAGAGTTTTAAGTGCTGGGCTGGCCTAGTATTCTGCCTGTGTAATTGCCTGCATCTAATTGTTTTCACCTGCTAGCTCCAGCAGTATTCCCTGCTAACTTCCTAGTACATCTGTTGTTTCCTTTTTCCTGCTGTTTCCTCAGGGTGGGGCCGTGTGCAAACCAGCAGAAACAGGCTCACAGTGGCTTACAGCGCGCACACATACTTACACAGTTCAGAATCTGCTTATTCAGTTTTAGGCGCGTGCACGCCAGCGCAAACAGTGTTAAACAGCTCCCAACACGCTCCCACATGCTTAGTCTGCCTTACACGCGCACACTGCCTTACACGCAGCGCACACTGCCTTGCGCACACCGTATTACTCGCGCTTCACGGCGCGCACACGTGCGCATACACGTCCAGCAAGAAACTTTGGTGTAGGCAACAGTGTACACCTTCCATTTCTTGGCTTTCTCATGTTTACTTGGGGGCACACCTCCTCCCTTGATGTCTCTCTGACATCTGTCATGTAACTCTACCTCCCAATGAGTTCTATCCCTTTCTAACCTTCCCCCCTGTGATGTCACCTATCTCCTACTCTGTTCCTCCCCCTTCTGTAACTCTTACACTACTCAGACTGTGCTCATTTGCTATGTGACAGTGGTATTCAGTATCCTTACCCTAATTTGCATCAGATTGCCTACTAATGCTTAGTTACATCTCTTACACTTGGCTTCCCCCCTTGGCAACCACTACACGGTGGCCATATTGGTTTTCCTATGCTGGTCCCTCCATTGACATTCCATGTAATTCATAACACCTACATTTGTAGGTTTAAAACCTTCGTTTTCATGTTTTATGCAGCGCAGCCCGTTTGCGTGGGGCTGCGCTGGGTTTACACATCGGCAATTGCCGAAAAAAAAAAAAATGATTTTTATTTTTTTTGCATGGGGTTGCATTGCCAATGGCCACATATTTGGCCATTGGCATGCTGCCTATGACATATGCACCCTTTATTTGGAGCTGACATGGCTCCATTGCGTGTTGCAGAAGCGTGCTCAGTTGTCAACTGAGTACATTTCTGCAGCTAACACGGCTCTTACACGGGCTGTTCTGGGCTTCCTGGATCGCTGATCAGCCTCATTTGCATGCTATTCGGATGCAAGTGGGCTGATTAGCAGCCGCCCACTCCGTGTAAGAGCCGTGTTAGACTAACTCTTACACGGACTTTGGGCTGTTCCTGGATCACGAAGGCTACATGGAGTCTTACACTACTCTTAGACTCCGTGTAAGCCTTCGTGAATCCGGCCCGATGTCTTGTGATGGTAAAAATAAAGTGAATGCAAAACATTTGTCTGCACTTTGAGCAAATTGGATTTTATTGATAAGTAAGATGAAATTGCATTGGTGGCCTGAAGATGGAACTGAGAAAATGAGAACAGCATGTGTCTTGCTTGAAGTGCGTAGTAAATAAATCCAGGTGATTTATTTTTGGAAACACCATTTTTTGAGTGGAATATTGTATAAAAATTAACATAACAGAAGAGTGGCAAGATGATAGACTGGAGAGAAAATGGGAAAAAATGAAATGAGTATTTGATAAAACTTTATTTTTTACCTGAGTTGTTATTACTAGAGTTGCATAACCTGTACCTTAATGTTCTGAATTAAAAAGTATTGTGTGTTTTTATGTGGACATTTAGGGAACAAAAGCATTAAATCCTGTAAGAATAAATGAGCATTAGTTGATAAATCATGGCAGGTATGCATAGTAGACCTGACTGCATTTTATTTATTTTTTCCTTGGTAAAAATATGATACAGGAAGTGATTTTTTTATGCTTATAAGCAATGACTTTTGTGAATAAACAACTATCAAAAGCATGATTAGAAAGGACATGGTAAAAATATGAATAGTCTTTGGACTCGTGTAAGGTGTTATCATTGGGAGTGAGTATGCGTGAGGGATCGGATCTCAGCACACTGTTATTTATACTGGTGATGGACGAATAAATAAACAGTTCAGGTGGGGCATATCCTCAATGTTGCCATATGCAGCCAATGTGGCACTACAGACAGCAACTAGAAAGAGGTTCTAATGCAAAACTGAAGGCATGTGGGATGAAATGGAGTACAGCTAAAACAATGGATGTAGCAGTAAATGGAAGAAATCAGAAGAAGCTTAAAACTGAGATAGGTAAAATAGTGGTAGAGGTTAACAACTATGTGGAAAGTGTGGTTGAGGAGAAGGTAAATCTGAATGAGGATCTCAGTCCTGCACTCTGAGGTGTTGTAGACAAATGGAAAAATGTGTCTAGGGTTGTGTGCAACAGAGGAATGTCAAGGAGATTGAAAAGTACAGTATTTAAAATGGTGCTGTGACCAGTGTTTCTGTATGGCACAGAAGCCTGGACAGTGCAGGTAGAACAGCTGAAGAAGCTTGAAATAATGGGGATGAAGTGCTTGAGATGAGGTGCACATTGGTGGGCAGACAAAGAAATAAGGACATTAGAACAGAAGCCAAAGTATCTCCACTCAAGTAGACCGGATTACAGTGGTTCAGTCAATGTGCAAAAAATCAGAATACAATTTGATAAAGCAGATTTGAGAGAGACAAGAAGAAGGCAATAGGAGATGCAGACATCCAGGCAAGAGATGGCTGGATTACATGAGAAAGAACTTTAGACATTTGGGCATGACTGTTGAAGAAGGTAGGATAATGCCTCCATATAGGCGACAAATGGCGATGATTGATATGACATCTTCATCACATGTAAAAATGGGAAAAAGAGGGTTAATAATGATGATAATAAATATGATGATTAGAAAGGAAATAAAAAGTAAGGATAAGAGAAAAGGAAAATGAATGGCTTGGGGCCTGATTCTTTCAACTGGACATCTGGAAATTAGATATGGCTGAAATTTTAAATGATAATAGAGGTTTAATGTTATGAATTATTTTTTATTTATTTACTTATTTATTTGTTTATTAACATATTTATTGTACTTTTGTGACTGGGTAAGTGAGCTGGTGTGGCTACCCTTTTCATGAATGTCCAGGGCTTAAAAAAAAAGTCAATGAAATGACCAAATGCAGATAATACATTACAAACAGTACACTAAGATAAAGGCATTCACTGCATATTGTGGATAAAACAAGGTAATACTGTATCAATTAACATTATTGAAATATTTACATTTATATTGTATATATAGGAGTGAATCTTATTCCATCCCAGAGTTATAATCATTGAGCATTGAAATGAGCAAAGACAAGTAGTTGTTACAATGACAAAGAAGAATACTCAGCAAGGGACATTATCCAGTATCAAGAACACAACTACCTACATATTTCTTAAAAAAATGCTCTTTCAGTTTTGCCTTAAAACCTACAAAAGTTTTTTTTTTTTTTTGGGGGGGATCTTATTCCAGAGTAAAGTTGGTTCCATGTAGTTGTTGCAAGTTTAGTAAATGAGTTCTCACCTAGTGGTGATCTGAAAGGTGATCTAACCAGGGTGATGCTTTCAACCAGACTACCCTTGAGTGGATACTTCTCCTGTCTTATAAAGAAGGTGATGTTTAATGGAGTGGGGGCAATGACAGAGAACTGCAGTTTTGAAAATGAGTGTGCTTAGTGTCATTATGTCTCTGCTATGTACTGGAAGCAATTGGAAGCACTTTAAGTGGTCACAGTGATGGATCTGATTATTTGCAAATAAGATGAAGTAACACATCTCTTTTATGCTTCTTGAAGATTATGAGTATTTATGTCAGATTGGAGTGAAGAGATCACACGAGCATACTCAGTCTTAGAAATGAAGACATATCTAGTGATGGATTGAGGTGCAACTGATTACAGGAGGTGAGATATTCTGTGGCAAACCAGTTGAGCATGTATCTTACTAACTATATTATCTGTGTGTAAAGACAAGATAAGGGTGGGTCACAAAGAACTCCAAGATATTTTTGATGGGTGACATTTGGCAGCAAACTGATATGATCACATGTTAATATCATTAGTGGGAAATATGTCAGTTTTTGGGAAGTATTGAATAACATAACACTGAGCTTGCTGGAATTACCCATTACTGTACCATCAGAAGTCCAGTTGCACAGAGCAGGAAAGTTTGCTTGCAGGGTTCACTTCAGTTCAGAATAGGATTTCTTGAAGGCTAGGAGTAATATATCATTTTTGTACATTACTTTGTTCAGCTGTGGAAGGTCATAAGTGAGGTCATTAGTGAACAGAGAGGAAAAGTGATAGTTTAAAAACTGACCCCTGACAGTGTTCCAATGTTTGCAGTAGCTGGCTCAAAGTAACAATTACTAATATTGACCTGGAGGGTTCAGTCAACAAGGTAAAATTCAAACCATTACATAGCATTTGCCAAATCACTGTCATACACGTGAACAGTTCTAACTTCAAGACAGCTTTTAGACTATTCCATAGAATTTACCCAAATATGAGTTGGCATAGTTTTTAAGTGAAAGGCTATAATTTACAGTTTTGAAGGTCCCAGCTATACTGAATAAGAGTCTTGCTGTAATCGGACTGCCATTCATGTTGCAAGAAACCTTACTGGTAGCAGTGTATAGGGCATTCATTGCACTGAAGACATTACAGAAGTCGTGTTGATAGTTGCATAGAAAATTATAACTGATTATTTGGTAGAAAACATATTCATATACGTTTTTTCCAACAGTTTGGTGAGGAGAATACATTTGAAAATAGCCTGTAATCCTTGCATTCTTTGATAGGTGATGAAACTATGATGGAATGATTAAAGGATGTGGGATCTATGCTAGTTGCTAGTGATTGGTTATAGATATAAGTAAGTGTTGGGTGCTGCCATTTTTAGAAGTTTGGATTAATGTGCTGAACTTAGCTCAAGGATTGACATCTAGCTTTAATGGTAGCCTTTTGGTTTCTTTAACTATTATCCTTTTTAAAGTAGAATGTGGCACTGGACTCTGCCAGGGTACAGAGTTGTGAGGAGAGTGCTTCATTTATTAGACTCTGTGAAGAAGTATGGACTGAAAATATATACTGCCTACATTTTAGATTGTTTCAAGTAAGAAGTGACAAGAAAAAAATGGGAGAATAAACTTCCACTAACTCAAAACCAGTAACAATCCAAAATGTGCAAGGAAGAGCTCCGAATGCAGGATGTAGTCAACCTTTTATTAAAATAAATGCTACAAAAACAGACTTCATCAGAAATACAAAGCACATTTCCTCAACTGTCTTAAATAATCCAATTAATTACAAACCCACCAATCAAGTTCTAAGCTTCATAAATATTAATGCATGACATGAAGATATGTAAAATGTCACCACAATTACTTATAAATACTGAATTACATATAATATTAATCATGTGTATTTATGCATTATATGTAATTCCGTATTTATAAGTAATTGTGGTGACATTTTATATATCTTCATGTCATGTATTAATATTTATGAAGCTTAGAACTTGATTGGTGGGTTTGTAATTAATTGAATTATTTAAGACAGTTGAGGAAATGTGCTTTGTATTTCTGATGAAGTCTGTTTGGAGATGAAAATGTGTGACAACGTGTAGCATTTAATTTAATAAAAGGTTGACTACCTCCAGCATTTGGAGCTCTTCCTTGCGCCTTCAAGTAGGAAGTGCCTATACAATGATGGAAAAGAAACATTAGCATTATCTAATGTTGAAGTAACACCTGTGTAGAGTGCATCTGTAACTTGGCCTATTAGTTGCTTTAACAACTTCCAGAAAAAATGTTTTAGGTTGGCTAATGAATGTCCTTGAGACAGGTAGCCTTATTAGAGTTGGTAGTTATTCTGGTTTCCTTTAAAATATCTCTGGGGCTTGTGTTATTGGTTGGGTTTTATTTCCAAAATCTCTAGGAATCCTCCCTTTGTTTAATTAGTTTTGTTAATTTGTCTGTTAACCAAGGACAGCTTAGGCCTCTAAGCCTTCTGCATAATAAGTAGAAGAGTTTGTCTTCTATGTTAGACAGTTTATTAATGATGTAGGCTAGATCAGTATTTAAGTGCTTTTAGTATGGATTATTGACCAGTCTATTGACTGAAATAGGGTCCAAGCATATATTAATTAGATTCATTAATTACTCTGTTTTGTAATAACTTGTGTTGGCTTTTTAATGAGTCTTAAAAGACCAATAAGGGAGGATTGGTTAACAGTCACTAAGGTTATTAGTAAGGACTTTGATCTGTAGGCATCTGTGTTTTATATTGTTTTTTGTAAAGTTTAGTGCAGAGCCTCTATCAGTCAGCTGATTAGCTCTGGTTATTTTTCTATTTGGTAAAGTTCTAGTTGTTGGAGATGTTTATCAAGTTGGCAAGATTATGAACCAGAGGCATTCATACTGAAGTCGCCTAGCAGGATATATTTAATTTAAAACAGTTTGTAAGGTTGAAATGGATGAGGGAGAAGGTATGTATACAGAGGCAATATGCAAAGGGTGTTTTTACCTAGTGTTAGGTTGGCTTGAACTCATTCATTATTTCTGTCAAGATCACTGCTGGATTTAGATTCCTTTATAGTATCTATGGAGATGTTGTTTCAGATTAGTGAATGTGCTTCTACTTCTGGACTGATATGCATTCATTTATCACTATACACGTAATTAGAGAATATGCGGTATGACAAAAGAAAAATCCATCTTTCTTTCAGTCAAGTTTCTGTTTCTAGGTAAATACTACATTGTCAGTCTGCAGACTATTACAAGGCTAGCCTATATTCAGTTGTCAAAACTAAACCCTGTACCTTATATAAACGAGGTAAAGACATTAACCATTATACCAACCCCTCCCTTCTATAATGGATCCACTGCAGATTAAATAAACAACTTTATGCATGGAAAGCAGATGTAATAACCAGTGTATCACAGAACTTTTTTTTGAGATTGTGATAGAGTTGTTCTGACATTAACCATGCTTCTATATTAATCCACTTCCTGTTTATGCTAACAATATCATGACATGTGATTTTAAAGTCTTTCCTTCTAATGCATTTTTAGGAATACTTTGTAATTAGATTTTGGTCTGGGGCTGAGGTAGATATCTCCTGATCTAATTATTCCAAGCAACATTTAGTAGAGTTTGAGGAGTAACATTTTGAGTAGTAATAGTGAGTTATTGTGTTTTTATTGTAGAATTACATGTTAAAAGCTGCTATTTCACAATATAGTTATATATTACTGAGAATGAAAAGTCCTCATAAACATTTGGTGGTGCAATATCAGAGTTCTGGTTATATTGTGAAGTGATGATATTGATACAATATGTGTTTGGTCAATTAGCAGACTATGTGTAATGTAAAAATAGGATAGTAGTGATAAAACCAAGGAAGTTATAA
Organism: Protopterus annectens; assembly: GCF_019279795.1. NCBI lineage: Eukaryota > Metazoa > Chordata > Ceratodontiformes > Protopteridae > Protopterus > Protopterus annectens. The sequence goes on from NC_056730.1 coordinate 681,710,988, forward strand.
GGACAGAAGTTTTGAGATAGGACATTATGCTTGTATGTTTTCTATTTTAATGTAGAGAATTTCCAGATGAAGATTCAGCTTGTTTGGCTATATTCTAGAAACACAGGGTTTTAAACCCAGCTGATGTCCATAACCATTAAAGATCCTGTGTTTCTAGAGTACAGCCAAACAGTCCACTTATGCTGTGCTGACAAGGTCATAAAAAGGCCAAACCGTGTATGTCCGCAGCTAATGGCATTTGGCTTTGTTGGCCTAAATCTGTCCATAAAGACTTAAAAAGTAAAAAAGTCATGGACATTCAGAAACCGTATAGCTGAAAAACTTGATGTCCTTAAGGAGTCATTTGCATATAACCCATGGGCCTCTGTTACAGGAGGTATAAGGTATCACACAGTGAAAATTGTAGCTTGGCTAGGTTTTTCTTGCAGATTTTAATAACTGGTAAACAGAGAGAAGTGAAGACTAAAGAGTAGCTATAGCCTGCTGCTGAATATAATAGTTAGTTGTAATTGTAGGCAGGGGTAAGTCTTTGTGTTAGTTAGACTTGTTATGGAGAAGACATTAACTGATAAAGAAATGGCCTGGGGCTTAAGAAAGTTAGATTTAATGTTGATGAGAGTTGTATTGGGGTAGGTTTTTATGCAGAGGAAGAGTATTTTTGTTAGGTGTAAGGGGAGAATCAGACAGAGCTCCCTGAGAGGCAATTGAATTTAGAGAAAATGTTAGGTCTAGCTTAACTGCCACTAGGCCAGAAAGCTTTTGTGAAAAAAGATAGTATTAGTCTATCTGCCAGCTAGACTGGGTAACAGTTGTATGGAATACCTACCACTTCATATTAATATAGTAGTAAAGAAAAGCACTAAGACTTGCTTATAAAAAATAAGTAATTAGAAACAGTTTACAAGTCATTACCAAGAATAATTTGTATCTTCTGTCATCAATAAATATGACTAAAGGGTAATATAAAACATGAGAGTACCAATGAAGGTCTGTTTCCTATACCAATGTAGCAGAAATGTGAAGAAATGATTAGATGCATGCTATTTAACTGTGTGCATTTTTAAAGTATGGAACATGTTCATGATAAAGAGAAACAGAAGTGGTTAAGGACACTATCATACAAAAACTAAAAACAGCATCTGCTTGGGCACTGGAATACCATTCATGTCACATATTTCAGTTGTCAGCATGTGAAGATCCATTTATTTGGGGAGTGAGGAGGTGGGCAGTACCAAGACATGCGTATTATCTCTCATTAGGTTTAGTCCTCAGCAACAAGAGATAGCAGAAGCATGCTTCTCCACTGTCCGGAATATCATATTTTTGGTCTGTTCTTCATAAAATTTATGGTTTTCTGGCAAATCACTGAGGATTGCAGTCACTAAGTATTGGAAAATATTTGGGTTTCAGACTTCAGATTATTCAGAAAATGCATGGTAATGAAAAACCTTCTGGTCCAGCAACTTTCTAAGTTTATAAGAACAATATTTACAAGCTGTTCCTGATGTTGGGCCTTTGCCCCCCCTCCCCAGAGTTTCTGCACTAAGAGATTGACAGATATGAACATAGGTGTTATCTAAACTGCTGTTGTATGTCTTACCTTATTTACCATACCACATAACTTTGTTTTAAGTTCTTTAGTTGTCAGACAATTCTATAGCTGAAATAGAATTGGTCAACAAAAAGAGGACTGATTCCCAGTAAAGATTTTGATAAGGACTGTTTATCACCTTGAAGTATTTTTCAAGCAGAAACATTAAAATTTCAGATGAATCCATGTCAGGAACACATAATAATGAGGGTTATGATCGGAAAGACCCAATCATAATTCTTTTTAGTGCATGGAGCTTTACCTTCTCCCATGCACTACACAAGTTACAGAGAAAAACATGTTGTAGCACCACTTGTTTTACATTATTAAAAGTTGTAGCACACTTACTGCTACTCCACATAGCAGCATAACAGAGCTGCAAACTTCTTTCAGACTTTTTTTAAGGTAGGAAATAAATTTCAAATAAAGTGTTTAATGGCTTCCCACTGCTTTTCTGTGATGGCTGCAGACTGTTATAAATGCAAGGGGTTAACAAAAGTTATGTACATTTCTAATGAAATATATATGCTTAACAAACCTGTTGGAGTATAATCATGGAGCTCTGTGCATAACATTTACACTGTGGCACAATATGTGCATGTGGCATAAAGCTCTTTCCACCTTGGTATATAATGTTCTCATGAAGTGCAATAAAATTAATCGTATGCTCTTTACGGGTCTATATTATGAGGTTGAAAGACGAGTTCACCAAACACGTCTTAATCGACACGTAAATATTGATCTTTTCAAATGCCGAACAACCACTTCAGCAAATTTTTTCCCAGGGGAAAAAATCTCTTGGTTATACACAAACAAACCAAACTTTCAAACCCAACAGAGTGGTGGGCTTCGTCCCCCACACTTCCCAATGTGGCACCCCCCCAACTAAATATGCCAACTCTGAGATCACACTACAGTGGGGAAAGGGGCAAATCCCTGGTGATGGCCAAGTGATTTTTTCCCCTAGGAAGAAATTGGCTGAAGTGCCTATTCGGCATTTCAAAAGGTCGATATATACTTGTCGATAAAGACGTGTTCAGTGAACTCGTCTATTGACATCATAATATCGACCCCTCTGTACCAACACTAAAGCACAAACTTTGTGAGTATAAAACATAAAGCCTTTAATCATTTACCTTGCATCTTCTTGGGAAAATAATGGTCAAAATATTATTCTATGTATTGAGCAATGCAGGGAACAAGGTCTTCATGGAGGTCTATATGTGTATGGAGGTCTATATGTGTATTATGTCTACTGTATTCTTATCTGAAATGTTTACTGATCTAGTACAAATTCTGCACCATATATGTAGAGTATCCACAAAATTATGCACATGCCATGTACAGAATACTCTCGAAATCGTGCACATGCCAAGTATGGTTGCCAACTGTCCAGAATTCTTCCAGACTCTCCGGAATTAAGGGACAGTGTCCAGAAAAATGGAGAATGCCTGTATTGTCCAGAAAAAATGGTGCACATTTTCTTTTAGTTTAAAAAAAATTACGTTTTTTTTTTTTTTATGGGCATTCTTCTTTAAGAACATCCTTTGCGTCCGGGTGCAGACGACGAAAACAGCTTCTGTGTGACTGCTGTTTACGTCTGTCTTTCACGTGTGCATGGAATTTGAATTAGAAAGAAGAGGTTTGGACTGTATGCTGAAAAGCCCCAGGCAAAGCATGAGTCCGGCTGGTATTTGCTCTGAGTTTTCTCTAATCCAGTCATAACTGTGGAGCACTCAATGTTTTTCTTTCCCCCTCAGCTTTAACCTATAACTGAGGTAAAACTCCTCTGTTTTCTGAGTTACTTTGGTAAAGATTTATGATTTTATTGCACTTCCTTTTCCGGGGCTGAATAATAACCAAGTGTGATTATTAGCATTCTTATTGGAGACAATGCCAAGTTTGGTAGTAGTTTAACTGTTCCATTTTTAGGATGACTTTGTAGTAGAACGCCAAAATAGTGCTTCTTGTAACACCCGATGAAGAAAATTCAGCCAGTTCTTGTTGTTAGATGTAAATATGTGAAATATTTTCTAGCAGTTTGCGTTTGCTAAGCCTCAAAAGAGCATGTTACTATATAAAGAACTGCAACATTTAGCATTTTTGAAGAATACATAGTAAAGCAAATCTAAATATTCATTTAAATGTTTAGGTATTTAATAACAAAAGGAAATACATCATTTTGTGAGTTTTTAAGTTAAAGCTTCAGTAAAATGAGTTGTCAGACAATCTTATGTTGAAGTATTTCCAAATCTAAGCAAAAATAACTTGGCATTTTACAAAGAACAGTGCACCACTTTGACTGATATTTGCCCTGGGGATTTTCTTACTGAAGCTTCTAGGCTGCTGGTACTTATGAGTAATTGATGTGCTGTTTGCCTCTTGTTTGTTTTGCTTCATTGTTATTGACTTATGAGTTATTGCCCTGAGGGGGACAGAAGGGAGGTGGATTTATTGGCAAGCATTAGTCTTAGATGGAATGCTAGTCCATTGCAGTATACATGAGTATGGTCCTGTGGCAGTACACAGAATGAAAATGATATCAGACCTCTGGGCCTGGAAGAGTCTCAGAAGTAGAATGTAAAACTGGTTGCCATTGCTAGATTTTAGGCTTTGTCCAGATTTCTTGCACTGAGTTTGAGATGTGTGTGAGAGAGTGAAATACCCTAGTGAGGCTTAGCAGGTGGTTACTAATTTGCTTAGGCTCAAGCCCTGTACCTTAGCTACAGGAAACAAGAACCTGAATTCTCTACCCCAGCTACCAAGCTGCATTTTTCAAGGAACTGAGCTTCAGGTGCATTTTTCAAGGAATTTAATTTCGAGTACCTTTTCAAGGAATTGTGAGCTTCAAGGGAAACAAAGATTACTGCTGCTTATGCTAAGTCTGTTTACAATGTACAACTGTTTTGTTTAGCACTACTGTGGTTTAGAACGTTAAAGCAGTATTAGTAGCACAACAGGTAGCATACTTGTATATTGTATATAGGTTCATAGGTTCATAGGTAGGTGCTAGGCTATTGGCCCTGGGGCCTATACAAGCCCAGCCAAAAAGGTACCCTGGCTTTTGCCATGCAAGAAAATTATTTTCCTGTGTCACTGTCAAGCAGAGCCACAGAGGTGATCCCCGGGGTGAATTTCCTATTTCCCATCCACTCATCAAGATTTTTCTTGAAGAGTGCTAATGAGGAGCTTTGGTTGATATAGATAGGTAGTTTATTTCACAGTATGGGAAGTCTCTAGGACAGGAATCTATCCCTCCGGCATGTTCTGTTTATTGTGGTGACAAGGTTTAGGTCCCTAGACCGTGTAGCTCGGAGGGATTGGGATTTCTTTAAGTGGAGCATGTCCAACAGCTCTGGGTTTGACATAGCTTTGTATATTAGGCAGAGATCACCTCTGAGTAGGCGATATGTGACAGAGTAAAGCTGGATTTTTTTGAGACGGTCTGCATAGGGCATCTGTTTGAGGCCGGTAATCCTCTTTGTGAGGTATTTCTGCGGCCTTTCCAGTTGTTGTAGATGTCTTGTGAGGTACATACCAAAAGGGGCATTGGACTCTATAATTGGTCTAATGAGTGATGAGTAGAGGGAACAATGACCTCTTTTTTCTGGATGAGAAACCTTTTGTGATGAGGTGTGCCATGTAGAAGGATTTCCTGACTACTGTGGTGATGTGATTATCAAAGGAAAGACTACTGTCCACCTGTGTCCCAAGGTCTCTTATCACACTTTCTGTATTAAATATACTACCGCCTATGTTGTAGTTCATGGGTACAGAGTTTTTACCAAAGGGGATGACAATGCACTTTTTGGCATTGAGCTTGAGGCCATGGCTTTGACACCAGGCGTCTGTCTCAGTTGATCTAGAAGGTTGTAGGCTCTACTCCCACAGCATATAGATAGATTGCTCATACTGTGCTGTATTTTAATGGGGTAGGGTGCTGCAGTCCTGAGTATGTCCTCCTTTGGATGAGATGCCTAGTAACTATGAACCCCTTTTCAGCTTGCCATCCATTTCCTATTCAATATTACCAGCTTACCATTTTTTAATGTAACATAGGCAATCAGTTCTTCAAGGGCAGCATGCATTGGTTTGTAGATGAAACACTGAAATATAAAATTGTTTGCTAGCAGCAACCTTTTACTTAGTTACAGATCACTTTAATGTGGAATTATTTAGATGAATTTCACTTCTGCAGACATTGTGCATATTGACTGATATTGGTGGATTCTAATGACAGAAGTTTGAGTGGCCTTTTATGGTTAACATATTCTGTATTTGGCAGTTTTGTCATTATGGGTTCATGTGTTTTGTGTCAATGCTTATTGGCAAAATGTTTAAAACTGCAACTTTAACACACGGTCTAACAAGTGGTGCTGTATTATACAAGGGATATAATTTATTTATTATGTATTATAATTTAATACAGTCAGGAAGGTGAATCAATGAACTTTTGCATGGCCTTAAAAAATGTGTGCAAGGGGCCTATGATTTGAAAAACCCCAAAGGTAAACTTAATCCACCATTGGCCAGATGCATTTTCTTTGAATGTAGGTTTCAATGCTGTTTCAGTGAATGTGAGTTTTAAAGGCAAAGAAGTATTAAAGCTATGTATGTATGTTTTTATTGAGAGACTGTATATCTTTGTTTAGTAAATGTCTATTAGTATTTCTGCAGTAAAATTTGAAATAAAAGTTTTACATTAAATCCAAATATCTGTAATCATTGTAGAAGTAAAGCAGAAAGCAGTATGCACACAGAATTTTGAACAGTGTTTATGGCAAATATGGAGAAATGGAGAGATAGCCAAGTAATGGGACACCGGAATGACTGCGTTGGGGGGTTACCACATTTGCTTTCATGTACATGTCCAGAATGTTTGACGTGAAAAGTTGGCAACCCTAATGCCAAGTACAGATTAACTCTGAACTAATTAAAACTGAATGGCAGTGCTGTCTGCTTGCATGCACATGCAGTACATGTGAAGGAAATATGAGAAACAAACTGTGCCAGCATGCATAAAAGTAATGTGTTTCTTAAAACTTGATTTGGGATGTAATAGTGCCCAGGAGAAATCTTCATGTAGTTCTATTCATGTGGGATATGTTTAGTCAAGTAAATATGATGGGGCATTCATGCATGGAATGATTCTGAAAAAGAATGCAACCCTCAAGAAAGATAAATAGCACAGAGTAAATTTCCAAAAATGTAGTCTAATTTGCAGAACTCATTATTTCTAAAGTACTTCTGTCTATATAATTTCATTACTGCTGTGTGTGGTGACAAACAAGCAGTGGAATATAATATGCATGAAATCCTGGTAATGCTACCCTTCACCCCTAAACACATACCTTCTGAAGTAATACTGTCTATGTGGCAATTTGTTTTAGTTTTATGACTTCATGGTACCTCCATAATGCATTTTAAATAATAGAGATAACAGTCATGGAATGTTCCAGGAATTAAACAAACCAACAAAATCAAATTTATTCTAAAACACCAATGTCTTAATATCGGACTTATGGAAAATTTCTGGTGAAATACAATATGCATAATGTACACAGAAATATCACAACAGAAAAAATATTGGGGGCGGAGCCTAGATGGCCAACTGAGAGCAGTGAATTTTGAGAGCTCCATAAACCAGTATAATAATACAGGAAAAGTGTATTATTTTCAAGTATAAAACATCAGAAGGGGAACGGGGTGGATAAAACTGTGATTGAGTCACTGAATATGAACAACTCAAGGAATTCTTATCCAGATGCTGCTTTGAAAAAAGAACTGCAATTGATGACATCAATCTTACAGGAACTATCTTTGAAGATGGATGGCTTTAAAAATGACTTAGAAACCTCAAACTAAATTCTCAAAAACAGAGTGATACTCTTAAGGAACTATTACAGCAATACCATACAAAAATAATAAATATAGAGACTTCTCTAAATGACATTGAAGGGAGATTCAAAGAGGAAGAATTCCAAAAAGAATTGCTGCATAAACAGAATACATAGCTGATGAAAAAAATAGATGCCTTAGAAAACAGGGAAAGGAAAAACAACATAATGATCTTTGGTCTGCCTGAAAACACTGAAGGAGAAGACATTATTTCATTCTTAACCTGGATTCCTGAATTTTTAGACTTGAAAGAAGGACTTTGATTTTGAATTGAAAGGGAACATACAGCACTGAGGAAACCTGCTTCTAACTCAACAAATACTCCACCTAGATCCATAGTTATAAAATTTCTTTCATTTCTGGACAAGGAACTAATATTAAAAATCTGCTTGGAGAAAATCACCCTTAAAATATGATCAAAGCCTGATAAGGTTTGACAATGATTATTCTTCCAGAATACTAGAACAAAGGAAAAAAGTCTGGCCAATAATAAAACTGTTGAAACAAAACAACATTAAAGCACAGCTGGCCTTTCCAGCCAAGATAAAAATACATTTTGCCAATGAGATGAGAACCTTTAATGACTTAGAAGAAGCTACTATATTCATCAAAAACAACAACGTAATGTCTATCCAAGAAGAAATGGAATGGATGGCCCCTACTCTTAAAAGAATAATTGAAACAAATAATTGGAGTGATGCTAGAAAGAATAAACAAAAAACTGATTCCAAGATAGCTGCCCCCCTCTTACAGCTACATCTCTCAAAGTATCAACTGATATGGTGCATCACTTGTCATATGTTTTTATTTAAAAATGGAGGGTTTCTTAAAGAACTGAGAAACAGTAATGATTTATTCAGAATGTTCAAAGAGTCCAATAATTCTTCACACACAAAGGTAAGTCAAGATGGGTTACTATTTACATTATATATAAACCAAACAAAGCGACATATAATACAAACATAGAAGTTTCTATTCCCCTACTTGAACTCGATTAATACTTATCTTGTTCATTTTTCATTGATTTTACTTATAATAATTTAAGTAATTAATTAAATAATTCAACAAGGTACCATTCATCAGAGTTCAGACTCAAATGTAACAAATTAACATCATATATAATTGCAGTAACAGGAGAGTGTTTTGAAAAAAAAATGCTGCCATAGAGACTAATGCCTTCTTCAGTTAAAGTATGATTTAGAAATGTCATGTATATCCTGGTTAAGTAATAGTAGCAAGCGCTTAGTACAAATATCATCATTATTCTGTCTAAATATAGTTAATATCAGTTACGGCAGGTATCACAGCTATGAGTGCTGTTTGATCAATCCTGATATGGTGTGCTTGGATGCAGCTGTGTCTGGCAGCTAGTACAAATGTCATTATTATTCTGTCTAAACATAGTTATTGTCAATTATGGCAGGTATCATAGCTTCAAGTGCTGTTTGATTAAGCTTGACATGGTGCGTGTGGATGCAACTATGTCTGGTAGCTGTTGTATGTTGCAGTTTTCATCTCCGGGTAGCTGTGGGTTGCAGCTTGGGATCGAGGTTTACTGATGCTTGTGTATTAGGAAGAGACATTTGGTGTTTTAGCCTGGATCCAGGGGAAAGGGATGGATAAAATTGAGATTTGGGATATTCTGGCTGAGAATAGTTTGTTTATACATCTGCTGAGTGAGTGGTGGGAAGGCTGGAAGAATGTGTTATCTCTAGTTGTGGCGGCTTGTTGGGAGTTTTTCTTTTTATCTGTTTGCTCTCCATTCTTTTCCTGGATGCTGCTTCACTGAAGGGAGGGAATTTAGGCTTGAAGTTGTAGTGAAGTGAAGCTTTGATTCAGGTGCATTGCGAGCCTCTGGTATGCAGTACACTACAGTTACAATAGTTAACCACTAAGCCATCACAGCAGTAAAAAATAAACAGTCTCTGCAAGGCTCGAACCCAGGACCCTGCATACCATACACAAAGTGATTTACCACTACGCCATGGCAGATATCAGGCAACACAGATACACTAACAGAAACAGATGCTCCCAGGTGTATTTGGTAACACAGACAGAGTGACGATAATACTTAGCGGCTCTGAGGAACCTCCGAGATGATTCTAGGCAATGAAGTTTTTGGTTTAAAAAAAAAAAAAAATATATATATATATATATATATATATATATATATATATATATATATATATATATATAAAATGTTTAAAACCACATGTACACATACTGATGGTCTCCCAACACTTTGTTTAGCTCATTAAGTTGATTCTTGATAAAAAAAAAATAATAAGCGCAGTTTTATATTTAAAATGTATTTTGGTCCAAACACATTAAGGACTTACATAAGAGTGGAAGTCTGAGTTATTATGAAAGACTAAGAGCACTTGGTCTTGTGGAGTACCCTTTATAGTGGTCTGGGAGGTGAGCTTGCTCGGACGTGTTGGGCATATGGGGATAGCTGATTCTATGGGTGTTTGGGGTTGCTGGAAAGTGCTAGAGAGTCATCAGATTTCCTTCATGGAAATATCTGTGAGAATGGAAGGTGTGTTGAGTGGTTCACTGGCAGAGTGACCACTGCATAGAACAGGCTGGTAAAATAGAACAGGGCAGATATTGGTTTGGATATTTTAAGAACAGCCTGGAAGCACACCACAAGAACTAGTGAATGGTATTCTGGCAAAACTGGATGGGCATTGTTGCCCGTGCTTGAAGTTCTGATATGTATGTATGTAAGAATGGAAATATACTTATGACAAATGATAAACTAGAAGGGTCTCATAATATAAAGTCTATGGACTGTATAAACATGCTTGGAAGAAGCTAATAATAAGAATTCGCATTACAGCTTGTGGTCTCTCAAATAACTAAGCAACAGCCAAAAAATAAACACGCAATAGTTATGTAATGTATGATTTTAGTAAATCTAGACATAAAATATATAATCATCATATAAGATGAAGCAGTCTGCTGAATTTAGATATTAAAGACAGGATTTAATATCATGGGTTTGTGTATAATAACACTACTGTCTTAACTTGTCATAAATGACACACACTACATTGAGCATCAAGGGGAAGCATGATGATTTTCTTAAATAAGTAAATATGCATAACAAGTCATGTAATTGCTTTAACTTGAATTGTAGTTTTTGTAATCCATCTTCACCATATATAATACTTAAGCTGTTACCAAGGTTACTAATGTTTTATACATGACATCAAACTGACAAAGTTGTACAAGGGAAACAATGGAAGACTGAATTAGGAATGTCACAAAATGTAACAATCACATTCTGAACAAATAGTATTAAATTGACAATAATCACTCAGTTTAACCTTTGCTGATTATACAAAATAGAATGTTGCAATTTAAATCTAAAAATTTTCAGTATATGCCATAAAATGACAATTTATGAATATGGAAAGGGAACTTATAATCATTAATCACAATAAGTGAATTTGTTGTTTTTAACCTATAATTTCACTCATTTTATAATAAGAAATGACAGATATGAAAATCCTTATATGTAGGAAATGGGGGAAGAGGGATGCACTGATAATTAAAATGTGCTAACTTTCATCAATGGTCACATAAAACAAACTTGATGCTTTAAGTAAGTTAGCAAAAAACAAAGTGATTACTTAAATGCTGGCAAACAATGAAATATAACTTCTGATATATTCAATAAAATACATGGCACTATAAACATTAGGTATATATATATTATTGCCATTTATTTATATTAAGTAATAAGTTTTGAAAAACTTCATCAATAAGGTTGAATATGTTAAATAACTGTGTGCTATAATCTTTTACTGAGGTCTTATATATGATACATCCTGCTTTATTATGATTGAATACTTGTCATCGATCTTTCATGTAAATATTAATTGCTTATACAATAAGTAGACATTTTTATTATATTAGAATTCTGTCTAATCAACAATAGTCCCATATCTGTTCAAAATAATATAAATATTGCTTATTCCTATTACAAATAATCTAAATATGATAATTAAATTTATAGAGCTCAAATGTTCTGGATTGCCAAGGTATGAGTGATAATCTGATGGATTTAGGTTTATCCATCAGATTACAAATGATTTTCATTCCATGGCTAGTGCAGCTCTTGGTTTTCTTAACATTTATTAATTTTAATTTGTTATTTCACAAAAACATTTTTAGTATGGCTGACCAAAACATTACTTTATTGGCAAACACTCAAAGTATAAAACTGATAATTTCCTTTAAAAGCTTAAACATATAATTTATAGTTATCAGTGGAAAATGTTTAATAGTCACAATAAAACAAAAAATCCATAGTCTAAATAATCTAAAATGGATTTAACTGTATTATCTTTAAATACCAATTGCTTAAATAATCCTAGCAAGAGATCAAATCTACTGAAATATTTAAAACTGAACAAAGCATAAATTGTCTTCCTTCAAGAAACTCATTTCAAAACAAATGGCAATTACACATGGAATCTCAAGGAATATATGATATTGGTGCAATCCACTTACAAGACAAAGACAAAAGGGGTAAAAATTTATGGAAAACAAATGTGATTAACCCAGAAATCATTTATACGTATGAAGCTAAAGTAGGCCTTATGGCATTAGTAATAGTTAAATATAACAACAGAATATGGACCCTAGTCAAGCTATATTGGTTCCAAGGCACTGGAACAGGAACTGTTAAAAACACTTGGATTTCATTTCCAATAATTATAAAGGTAACTTAATATTAGGAGGAGATTTTAACTGTATATTTGATATTTCTGAAACTACAAATAAAAAAACACTGTGTACATCTACTGTATCAAAAGCTTTAAACAAGTGGGTAGAATCATTTCATCTTCTAGATGCTTTCAAATTTAAAGAAGATAAATCTTTGATGTTTTCCCATCAAGATCACAGATTTGGTACCCAAACTAGAATAGATAAAATATTTGCTGCCCATGACTTACACTCTAAAATTATTGCTTTCTCAATCACTCCCTGCCCCTTTTCAGACCACAATTCATTGATACTAAAACTTCAAATTTGGTACAAACCATTAATATTTAACTCCAGAATTCCAGCATATATAACTAAAATTAAAGAGCTCAAATGCTGGTTATTATCTGAATTACAGTTCTTCTTAGATATTAATTACACCACAGAGATAAATAAAATAATGATATGAGACTCATTAAAAGCTTACATATATGGTAAAACCCTAACTTGGTATAAAAAAATCAGAGAATGGGATTCTGAATTATTAGATCTTCAATCTAAACGTTTGTCAGTAACAGCTGAAAAAATCAAAACCATTTGGTGAAGAAAAAGAAAGTAGAAGTATTAAATAATAAATATAATGAAACTCTAACACATAAAACTAGCTTAGCTTTAGAAAAACTAAAAATTAATACCTTGGCCACTTCTCCCAAATATCTACATAATTTATCGACAAGAATCAAAATACAATCAAAAGCTAATAACATTAAAATTATCTTCCATGAAAAGAAATGGAAAAATGTCTTGGATATAGGTGACATTCTTGATGCCTATAGAAATCACTATATGGGGCATTTCCAAAAAGAAAATATACATAACGATTAATTAAATCTAGATGAAAATGTTCTAATATAAAAAAAAAAATACCAGAAAAAAAAACTAGATCTGCAAGCTCTCATATCCTACAAAGAAATTTCAGACACAATAAAAGAGGGTAAAAACAATAAAGCTCCAGGTATAGATGGCATAATTATGGAAATACATAAACTTTTTCCTTCAAAGATACTATACCTCTTCCATAAAACTTTATTAGAAATTCAGTCACAAGCTTTAATACCACCCTCTTGGAGATATTTCTTAATCACACTAATCCTAAAGGAAAACAAATCCCTGGGAGGATGACAGAATCCCTGGGAGGATGGCAGAATGGTTAAGGTGTTTACCTTGCAGACACAAGGTGCAGGGTTTGATTCTCACATTGGGTAATTAGCTAGGCTTAAAATAGCCAACAAAGGCAATAAGCCTAGTACTAATCTATAAACCACCATGCATTTGTTTAGGGTAGTGGAGGGTGGTCTAATGGTTAAAGTGTTTGCCTTATAAACACAAGATGCAGGGTTTGAGTCTCACAAGGGGTAATTTGGTAGGCTTAAAATGGCTCAAGGGCAGTTAGCTTAGTACTAACCTATGAACCTAAACCTCTGTACCTCATATAGACCTATGTCATTATTAAACAATGACTATAAGATATTTATGACAATATTAGCTAACAGAATGAAAATACCACTATCCAAAACAATAAATAATGATCAAACTGGAGTTCTATATTATAGACACATACATGACAATATTAAAAGGATAATTTCTCTTATAGATTATGTTAATAAAAAAATAAAGACACACTCAGAACTGGCTTAGATATAGATAAAGCCTTTGATTCCCTAGATTGGGACTAATTATTCAAAATGCTGGTGTTATTTGACTTTTCTCCTTCCTTTGTTTATCTTCTAAAGAATATATATATACAAATAATTTAGTGCATGTTAAGCTAGGTTCTTTTGCCTCTAAATCTTTACATATAACAAAGGTACTAAACAAGGATGTCCCATGTCACCAATTCTATTTGGTTTGATGTTTATGAACAATACAATTCTAAAGTAATGCTCTTTGCTGATGACATATTATTAACATTATCCAATACAAAAGAGGCATTAGAAGAATTAGATATTTTAATTGACACCTTTTACAGGACTTCGGGACTCTATTTCAATAAATCAAAATCAAAATTGTTATTTTTAAATAAAAAATGCAGATAAAGGGGAATGACATTATAGGGAAACAAGAATCTACCTTAAAATATCTAGGAATTGAGTTATGCAAGGATAATAATGAATTAGTATAAAAAACTACAATAATATCATCAATACAATTAAAATCTCTGTGGATAAGTGGATCAAAATAATATTAACATTTGAAGATAGACTACAGTTCATAAAAATGGTTTTACTACCCAATATTCCATATATAGCTTTGGCAATACAACTGTTACCAGAAAGCAATATACTCAAAGAAATAAACTCATGCCTAATAACATTTTTATGGTTTCCCAAAAGAAACAGAATAGCTTTAATACATCATATCAGACCATGGAAACAGGGAGCATTAAACTTTCCTGATACCGAAAAATATATAAAAGCATCAGTATCTAAAACAATCTCAGATTGCATAAGTCCAAATGATTCTGCAAATTGGAAAGAATTACTAACTGTATCAATAAATTCATTTGATTTACAAAAAAAAAAAAAAAATCAAATAGATAAAAACAATTTGCCATGGCATATATTATGTATTAGTATGCAATATAACATAACTAAGCCCACTAAAACTCATATGATTAATTATTACATTGACTCATTTAGGAAAATTATTAATGCAAATATAGATTTAAAAATCTGGTTTAATCTTTTAACACCATTCATAGTTACAAAGAGCTATCCACATAAAATATACAGAGAAATAATTAATTCATAGTTTCATAGTATAGTACTAGGCTATCTGCCCTGGGGCATTTGTAAGCCTAGCCATAGTGATGTGGCTTTTGCCACCCCATGAAATGGTACAAAAAATGTACAGAATAAATTTAGAATACTGTGCCTCTGTCTAGTAGTGACACAATGAAGGTCCCCTTATATAATAGAATTAGTTTACTGTGCCCCTGTCTAGCAGTGACACAGATGTGACCCCTGGGGTAAACTTACGATCTCCCATCCACTCATCAAGATTTCTCTTGAAGAGAGTCAGTCAGGCGCTCTGCCTAATACGAACTGGGATCTTGTTCCAAAGCATGGGAAGCCTCTGGGTTATGAATCTATCCCTCCAGCATGTCCTATTCATACTTGTGCCGAGGTTTAAGTCTTTAGCTCGTGTTCCTGATGGATTTGGATTTTTTGAGGTGGAGCATGTCCATCAGATCCTGATTGGACATGGCCTTGTATGTCAGGCAGAGATCACGTCTGAGCAGGCGGTATGCTACTGAATAGAGCTGAAGTTTCTTTAGTCTGGCAGAATAAGACATATATTGGAGACCCTTGATCCTCTTGGTGAGGTACTTTTGTGGTCTCTCCAGCTGTTGCAAATGCCGGGTGAGGTACATACCAAATGAGGCATTGTACTCAATCATGGGTCTGATGAGGGAGGAATATAGGGGTACAATGACATCCTTGGATCTGGATGTGAATCCCTTCATGATGAGGTGCGCAAGGTAGAATGTTTTTCTAACCACTTTGGCAACGTGGGTGTCAAATGAGAGGTCGCTGTCGACTTGGGTCCCTAGGTCTCTGATTACTTTTTCCATACTCAGTGGGTTGCTGTCTATGTGATAATTTGTGAGTACTTTGTTTTTCCCAAAGGGGATGACTATACATTTTTTGGCATTTAGTTTAAGGCCGTGACTCCGGCACCAGTTGTCCGTTCTGTGAGGCCTTTTGTAGGATGTGTGTGTCTGCTGGTGTATCGACTATGGCGCCTAGTTTGCAGTCATCTGCGAACTTTGTCAGCCACAGCCCTCCCATGTTTGCTTTAACATCTGAGAAATAAATGCCGAACAAGAGGGATCCCAGGACAGATCCCTGTGGGACACCACTTGTGACTGGCTTTGAGTCTGACATTGCTCCAGCGATTTTAACTTTATGGGTTCTGTCCTTTAGCCAGTTTGCAACCCATCTAGTGACATAAGGGTTTACGTTTAAGCTGTTGAGCTTATCTATGATGCCTGAGTGGGGTATTGTGTCGAAGGCCTTAGCCAAGTCCAGGTATGCTGTATGGACTGCTTTGCCCTCATCAATGGCTCTAGTGACTGTTTCGAAAAAGTCAACCAGATTTAAAAGACAGGATCTGCCCTTTACAAAGCCGAACTGGGTGGGGTCAAGTGTCTGCAGGTCCCCTATGTCTCTGTTTATGAGTTCCATAATGATTCTTTCCATAGCTTTGCAGACCAGGCTGGTTAAGCTTATGGGGTGGTAGTTTCCAGGGTCTGTAGAGGCACCCCCCTTGTGGAGTGGGACCACTGTTGCTGTACGCCAGTGTTCAGGTACATATCCCGAAGTAAGGCTAAGGTTAAATAGCATTTTTATGTGTGGGTTTAGCTCCTCTTGGAGTTCACGTAACACGCAACCCGGGATACAGTCAGGTCCCATTGATGCTGTGTTTTTTTGCTTTGTTTAGGGCGGTTCTCACTTGGACATCTGAGATGACAGGGAGATTACATTCAGCTGGGATAAGTATTTCTTCTTTTGGGGGTGAAGGAGGGGAGACATTTGCACTGAACCTGTCAGCCAGAATGTTGGCAATATCTGTGGGTTCAGTGTATTTTTTGTTGTTGTGAACCAACTCTGAGTATATCTGAGGGTTTCCGCCCAGGTTTCTAACATAGCTGAAGAAGGCTTTGTGGTTATCTTTAGTGTCCTTAGCGATTTTTCTCTCAAAGTTGGCCTTGGATGTTTTTATGAGAGAACGTAGTTTTCTGCTAATGTTGATCAGAGATGTCTTCCCTTCATGGGATTTTGCTCTGACGTGCAGTAGCTTCCTTCTTTTGTTATACAATTTGTTTATGGCTGAGGTCCACCAGACAGGACGGTTACCTTTGTTGGAGAGGGTCTTGGATTTGTTTGGGATTGCATGATCCATGCATTCTTGGAGATGTCCATAGAAAGCATTTGTGAAGGATTCGGCATTGTGGGATGTGGTATCCACTGGCACAGTGGGCTTAAAGGATACCATCTCAGTCTTAAGAAGAGTGAAGTCTGCTTTTGAGAAGTTTTTCACTGTGGTCTTTTGTGCTGGGGGTGGAGGTGGGATATGTATATCCAGGGTGATTAGTTTGTGGTCAGATCTCACTAGTGAGGGGTATACTTCCAGTGTGGAGCATTTTGTCCCCATGTTTGTGATGATCAGGTCTAGTATATTATCTCCCCTAGTGGGAGAGGTGACTAGTTGTTCCAGTGCATTTGAATTTATGAATTCCAGGAACCTTTGGGCTAGGGTATTAGGGCTAGAATAATGTACCCAATCTATGTTTGGGTAGTTGAAGTCTCCCAGTATGATGGTATTTTGTGATACATTCATATCCTCCTGGGATACAGAAAGGGTTTGTTTGTTGGTTTCAATCTACCAAAGAACTAAACGTTCTGCATATGCAAACAATAGAAACACCTTACAAAATTCTACAACAAGACTGGCTAACTATGCAAAGCATTCTGACATATTCACAAGATTTATGCAGAATCATTAGTAATTCTTCATTTAAAGAAGTACCTAAACTTATGAAATACCTATATGAAATCATATATAATGATTATGACATGGGATATAGTATTTCAAAATTTTACAAGATATTGATAAATTATAAAACAACACCCAAATCCTTATGTTGGAATTATATAACAAAAGGACACTCATTTCAGCTAACTGAAAAAATTAAATCAAATATTTTATTACAATAAAACATACATCCTTTACACAATACTGGAAAGTTTTTAATTGGAAATGCTTGCACAGAGCATTCTTAACTCCAGATTGAATTACTAAAATTAATTCTTCCATAAAAGGAATATGTTGATGTAAGCAAGTACACAATGCAGATTAGAACCACCTTTTTCTTTGACTGTATTAAAATTAAGCCATTTTGGAATTGTATTAATAACTTTCTTCAAGCTTTATTTAATGAATCATTTTATTTAACTAAAGCTCTTGTATTAGTAAATGTGAACAAAGGTCCTCATTTGAATAGGTCAAACATCTATCTAGTATGGACTATACTTGCAATTTCAAGAAAGTGTATAATAAGAAGATGGAATACAAACACAATGCCAACTCTGGAAAACTTCTACAGCCTACTGAAGAACATAGCATTACTGGAAATTAAAATTAAATAACTAATAATTTATCCAAAGCCATTTATCAACAGCCCTTGGGGAAAAGTCTTATTGCTGATTGACACTATACAATAATTGATCAGACACTTTGATAATTGATTGGATATACTTATAAAGTAACTGTATACATTAAGATCTGTTATAGTGTCAGGCTATTGTAAATAGTGCACATAGTTATTTAAGATGTTATGTATAAATACTATGGAATTCATACAAATGTATTTGAAAAATAAAAAAAAAATTGAGAGAAAAAAGAAAAAATATCAGAAGTAATTCCTCATTCTCATGTTTTTTTCTTTTGATTACAGTTTAAGTGCTTCTGCTACGGAAGTATTGCTGTGATGAAATTTGAACATTTGAATGTTCTAGAAATAGAATATAACTCCCAAACTTATCAACAGTTAAGTAGCACTAATCACAATGCACGTTCATTTTCCTTAACATTTTGAGGAGTCTTTAGCAAAATATGAATAATGGGATGCTTATGAATGGAGTACTTTAGAAGTGGAATATATATACCCTGAGATACACAAATACTGTAATATTTTGTCTCATATAACTGATTCTCAGTTTCCATGATGTTATCACATATTTGTATTAAAATACAGAATATAACTGACATGAAAATCTAATCTAAACATCACAAAATAAAATAGAAATTCACAAATAATGAAAAAAGCCAAATACAGAGTCTGAAACTATAAACATGCATATTACTAGGCAATTACAAATAAAATAAAATAAAGAAAAAAAAAGAAAAAAATATGTTTTGTAGAGGCAATGCCCATTGCCTTCCCCCTGATATGGATGGATTTTCCTCCACTCTGCAGAAATTTTAACATGCTTACATCACGTTTACACAGCTGTGAAATACCACTAAGTAACAGCCTCATCCCACACAAATCCTTTCCCATTCTCCAATAAGACTCCCCACTGGAACAGTTATAGGGTCCAGATCTCAGCCTAGTGGGCAAGCTAAAACCTCCAGCACCCTCTCTGTCCAACCAGTGCTTTGTGTCCCTGCCCAAGTAGCTGACACACACACACACACACACACACACACACACACACACACACACACACACACACACACACACACACACACACACTTTGAGAAGAGTTTATATAACCACACAGAAACTCCTGGGGAAGGCTGGCACAGGTTCTGCAGCTGTGCCCCTTTTTCCCAGACTATACGGTAGTACCAGCTGCCACCACCCATTAATATTTATCAGCTACTCAAAGGCCCTTAAAAGGGTGTCCAATTATTACTGTGCAATATTATTATCCACTTGGTAGTATAGCCCAGGGCTAAAGATATTAGAGTGGCTTTGTACAATTTACCCAAAGGCATGAAAGTACTCTAAAGAGCTTAAATTATCTCTACAAAAACAGCCACAGTTGAAAGGGTTTAAAACTATTTAATAACAAATAGTCAAAACACAAGACAATACTTTTTAATACACAGTGCTAGTCAAGAGTTCAGATATCACAGAGAAATACTTAAAATAATTCAGTAGTACAGTTCTGACATCACAGAAAACACAGTCTAATCTTTCTAATTTCTAGCTATTTCTAAGAGAAAACACAAATCTAAGATAATCTTACATATAGAGCAAAGGCAGTGCTGAGCTGGATTGTCAAGACAAAAAATGCTTAATTCTCTCTGATTCTCTCTATTTTTAAAATCACATTCCTGGTCCACATTACATCATTCTTCACACTTCCTTGGGTTCCCAGGCTAATTGAAACTACATTTACATTCTTCACCTCTGGGCAGAAAGCAGAACAATAAAGGACATTTATGCATGCAAATTCTGGCCATTAACTCTGGCCTTACAGCAATAGCAAGAATTCCTTCATTTAGACCAGCCGGAGCCATATTTACATCAAAGGATCGCAACATGCTTACTTGGTCTGTAGAGTGCACTGTTGTTACATTATTTTCCAGTCCCACATGTAACATTATTTTTACCATTTAAGACAACAAGCCTGTGGTTTACATTAATATTTACAGATGACATAATTATCTCCAAAATTCTATCTGGGTAGGCTGGCAGCCTTCATCTATCTTCACCCAATCTTCACAAACAGTTTAAAATAATCCCACTATTTCAACAGCCTCATGTGAGTAAACAATACAATCGCTATCTGAAGAGCTCTGAGCCAGACAAATTGTCTCATTCCATTCCTGGGGTTTCAGAGCATGAGCTTGCCTCTTAAGGTTTTTTTCTAACATGCTAATGGTCACTCTAGTAGGTAGTGGGCAACCCCTGAATTGACAATCTTGCTCAGCGACTGTGGACAACTTATGTTGTCTATGCTTACTCTGTTAGAAGTTTGATTAATAGTGTTTAAACAAATATTTTCCAGTAGTGCAGGAAGGATTTCTTAAAATTTACATTGATTTAAATGGCTATTTTGCATTTTTAACTGTTCTTTCACCTCCTTTGTGGTAACTTGTTTTGCTTCAGTTCTGGGGTTGACAGTGAGCTGATTAGTAGTTGTATGTCTTTTCTCCAGCCATCACCTTTGTTCAGTTCTGCAGCTCAGTCAGGTCTCCCAGACTGGCCAGATTTGTAAATCGCCATCGTCCCCTGTGATGACTCTTGTCTTTTGCATTATCCTGACTCTGGTTGGGGTGGAAATAACAATATCAGGGCTACCATTAAAATAAATAAATAAATAAATAAATAATAGGGAAGATTGCACTGGACAGTTGGGGCTTTGGGACCATTGTTTACTCCTGCATTGTTTACTCCCCTCCCTCTTCTGGTTCAGCTAGTCATATCTTTGGCCCTCACTTTCGGTGTGTTCCTTCCAGTACACACCCTGCCAGCTCACAGCATAATAACACATTCAGGCATTTCCAAGCAGAGTACCTGCTAACAGTCTCCTGCACCACAGCTACCTAGCAACACAGCCTTCAAAATAGTTCAGTAAAACATAAATAAATAAATAAATAAATAAATAAATAAATAAATAAATAAAATAATTTCTCATCATGAGAATTCACAACAGTTACAGGTTTGCTTCAACTTCTGGGCCAGGTGTCATTTAATTTTTCATCATTAGCAAACAAAACAATCATATCCACCCATCCCAAAGAAATAAAAAATAAAAACATACTAGTCCATCTGGTCCCTCCCTGGTTCATCAGGTTACAGTGACCATTCTTCAGTTTGCCCAATCATTTTGTCTGCATTGGGCTTAGCAATTCAACATCAGTGGTTTAAACCACTTCAACGTTCCATAAATATGTTCATAGGATCATAGGATCATAGAGGATTACTAGGCTGTCAAGCCGGAGGTCATTTTAAACCTAATAGTTTCAACCCAATGTAATACCGTAGAGGTACTAGTCAATACCCAAGATTACATTTAGTGAAGACTGCCCATGTCCAGGAGGGTTGTGGACACTATCCCTGGTAAGAATTTATGGTGCTTCATCCATTCGTCCAGGTTCCTCTTGAACAGTGTCATAGAGGTGCTCTGTTTCACATGAATTGGTAGCCTGTTCTAAAGATATGGCAGTTGCTGGGAGATAAATCTGTCACTCCAGCATGTCCTATTTAAGTCACAGACCATATTTAGACCACTGGAATGGGTAGCTCTAGTCCCATTTGATTTACAGATATGCAGCAAGTTCATTAGTTTGGGCTTGGATTGTTCGGTAGGCCAGGCATATGTCTCCCCTAAGAAGTCTGTATGATATGGAGTGTAGTGACAGGGATTTTAGCTGGTCTATGTAAGGCACATGCTGGAACCTCTTGATGTTCTTTGTTAGAATCCTCTGAGGTCACTCTAATTGCTGCAGGTGCATAGTGCCAAATGGGGTGTTATACTCAATTATGGGCTAGATAAGTGATGAGTACTGAGTGGGTTATAACTTCATTTGCTCTTCGAGACAATGCCTTTACTAATCAAGTGTGCTGGGCAGAAAGCTTTCCTTACTACTGTAGACACATGATGTTCAAAGTTAAGGTCGCAGTCAACTTATGATCCTAGGTACCTTACCACTTCATTGGTACTTAGGGTATTGTTGTTGATTTGATAGTGTGAGGGGACATTGTGCCAAAGGGAATGATGATGCATTTCTTTGCATTCAGTTTGAGACTGTGACTAATACACCAGTCACTGGTCTGAGTGAGACTCTCCTGGAGTATACTGACATAATTTGGCAATTCAATGACTGCACCTAGCTTGCAGTCATCTGAAAACTTGGTCAGCACAACCCTTTAGTTTTGACATGAACTTCTGAGAAGTATATACCAAACAGTAGGGGGCCCAGCACTGATTCCTGTGGAACCCCACTGGTAACAGGTCTGCTGGTTGATGTGGAGTCACCTACTTTGATAGTGTGTGTCATTTTTGTGAGCCAGTTGGTAACCCATCTGACAACGAAGGGGTTTATATTCAGTTTGGTAAGTTTATCGATAAAGCCTGAATGTGGGATTGTGTTGAAAGCCTTTGCCAGGTAGAGGTATGTTGTGTGCATAGATTTGCCCTCGTCAATGGCTTTGCCTGCTCTGTCAGACTCATACTACAATTTTTGCCTCTGGGTGACATTATTCTCATAGTCATACTTCGGAGCTTTCCAAGTCAGTGAATTGAGTGGAAGTCTTAAATGGTGGGAAGTAATTTTCACTAAAGATGTGGTCCTAATCCGGATCACTAGATCCAAAACTGACCAAATAAGTCATGGCCACCAGCTTAACTTTACAGAGAAGTAATGATCCTATAACTTGTCCTGTTTCATGGGGGCGAATATTCAAGCAACTAACTCCATATCCAAGCAACTACAATTTTCTATTTGTTAAAAGCAAAAGTTCAGTGATCACTATCACTGGTCTATCTACCCAGCTCAGGCGAGTTTTAAAACACTTAGATATTTACCTCAGCCCATACACTTCATACTTATTTAGAACTCGCCGGACTTCTGCTTTAGCTGCTTCAGGACAGCTGCAGAAATTCTCAAAGGGTACGCAAATGGCCCTCTAATGCTTATTTAAGATGGATCCCCTACAGAAGACTGACAGCTCACAACACTGACACGCACATTGCCGACACCAAAAGCACAACACAAGAAATACCGACAACAGCGCTACTACAGAAAAAAGGAAAATAACATTTCCTTTTTTCTGCTAGCAGGGGGGCTATGCCACCACCCACCCCCATAACTTTAATATACCAACTCCGAGATCGCACTACAGTGCAGGAATGGAAATATTTTCATTCTGCACTATGCACACTTACTGTTTCCCCATTGTCAGTATTTCATGTGTTGGGCTTTTGGTGTTGGCGATATGGGTGCCGGTGTTGTGAGCTGTCGGTCATCTGTACGGGACCTTTTAAGATATATATACACCAGCCCAACTATGATTAATATCATACAAATTTCATTTGAAGTAAGGACCATTCTTATTATGAGGCATTCCTTCATTTCACAAGCCCAGAACAGATCCTAAATTTGACCTAAAAGTTCAAACCTTGGGTTAGATTGAGCCAACTTCAAGGTCATATGGAAAGGGATCCATGGATTACATTGGAATCAACTACTGATTTGTCTTATTCAGATTCTTCAATAAACAAGATCCCTGCACACAATCAGTCTTCATGCTTGGGGGAAAGATTTGGGATTTATACCCAAGAGACATCTTACATACTGCATTCTTTGAGATTTAACAACAATTAGATATACTTTCCTTCAACAATGATCAGCTATCATGCCCAGACTAAAGTGGCCATCAGCCTTCATCCCACGAGCTATAGAAAAAAAAAACCAGAAGGTTGGTTAACCACAGAGTAGCAAGAGCAATCTCTGTACTAGGTATTTCAGTAATTGATCATCATAAGCTTTATGACAGGCATACTATTTGGTTTAACAAAGATGGTATTCAGCTGTTGGATGTTGATTTGGATCTATTTAATGCACACTTAACTTTGTCCTTAAAGGAACATTGTAAAACTAGTGGGTAACCAAGTGTAAGAGCAAATCACAGTTACTTTACACTGGTCATAAATAGTATCACTTCTATTTGTTAATATTATCAGTCAACTAATTTCATTTGAAGAAAATGTAAAAAAAATGCATAACAAAATTAAAAAGAGGAAGTAGGGTAATTTAGTCTGGTGGGAGGCTCCTCATGGCCTCAGCCCCCCTTGATGTCTACATTTCCCCAGTTTTTGCCTTTCTTGATAGTTTATAAGTAAAAAATTCAATTCAGAGTGCTGCTCAGATAGTGACAGGATTTACTGATTTATGGGTTTTGTAATCAAATCCAGTTAATGACCATCAAAAGGGCTTTATGTCACACAGACTGATAACAAGTTAATGGCATTAATATTGTCAGTCAAGTTTATAAGTTGTAGTGTGGTTCCCAGTAATCATATTTAGAGCCTATACATTTTAAATGTTACATTAATTGCCAGTAATAAATGTATTGGTTGCTCATGCAACAACAGTGTCTTGTACGTTTATTTGGGAATGGTATCCAGACACAAGACCCATCATGAGAGCTCCGGGCTTCAGAGCTTGAGTCAGCCTCTTAAAGTTTGTTTTTCTCAAACAGTAGTAGTCAGTTTGGCAGGTTGGGGCTACCCACCCACCATTCCAACATCCCCTGGGGAAGTTTATTACAGCCTTAGACCCCACTTGTTGTCTACATTCCTTCTTTTTCTACCTTGCTTGATAGTTTATAACTAAAGAATGCAGTTCAGAGTGGTGCTGGGCATGATTTATTGGTTTATGAGTTTTGTAATCAAATCAATTTAAAGACCGTCAGGAGAGCTTTATGCCACAACACCCAAAAACAGACCTGTGGCAGTATTGGTGTCAGTTAAGTTTATAAGTTGCAATGTGGTTCACAATGTACATATATACAGTCTGTACATTTTAAATTTAACATTAATTGTCAATAATAAATGTATATGGGTGCTCCAGCAACAGCAGAGTCTTGTGTGTTTATTTGGGAATTGAGCCCAGAAAAAATCAAATAGCATTTATGCTGTGACACTATTACATTCCTATTTGACACTCTAAACAAATATATTGGCTCATAAGCCTCCTTTACCTCATACATTCCACCACCAGAACATCATGACCATGCACATCAATCGTATTACTAATTTACCATGGCATCTTGGTACATCTGACTCCAAATATCAATCTGTAATATTGCTTCTTGTACTGGTCTTTGTTTCCTATGCACACCAAGCCATTCTAGTCAGTTTAAGATCTGCATATCTTACTTTGATGATGTTGAGCATAATACCACAGAAATAATAAACACAAAATAGAAACATATGAAATTTGTTCGGCCTTGCAAATAAACACAACATACATTGCAAAGAGGATTATTTGACTATAACTCATTGATATTTCAGGTCACTATACTCATAAACCAATGATACGGCAGGCTTCTTGTGGTATGTCCATACAGTAACAGATTGCTAATGCATGTCATGTTTGAGAAACTGAATTTAATAAATGACGTGGATGAAGTCTGAATTATTACCATTCAGATATCCTGCAAATAGAATGGGTCCCTCAAAAGAGGTTTATGCCACAACGTTGCTGCTCACATTATATTTGTATGCAGTTTAATGAGTACGTATCATACCTGCTATGAAAAAAAGACAGAATGTTTGTATGTGCAATGTTCCATAAATGTAGCAGAACCCCTGTACCATATTAATTCTAGCTTGGTCCTGTTTATATGAAAATATGTTGTCTAGCCATGATCTTAAACCTCAACCTTAGTTTAAGAGGTTTTATACACATATATGGCATTCCAAGAGCAAAACATAATCCCTGAAATATATCAGTCTGGAAGTACGAGTGACCATGTGACAGTTTAAAGTGTTTCCACATGTCAAGAACTGCATGTTTAGTAAAACATAAATAATTAAGAGCTTGTGCAAGCAATGTTCAAGAATCAAGCATAAATGGAAACATGGCAGCTATGAAGTATTATTGTCCAACAGAATATATATATATACATATATATATATATATATATATATAGATATATATATATATCTACACACACTCACACACACACACACACACACACACACACACACATATATATATATATATATATATATATATATATATATATATATATATATATATATATATTTATATAGTATATTTAAGTGACTCTGTATCCATACCTTGGGTTTGCAGTAAGACAGAATGATACCTTTATAATACAAGAAAAGTTTCATAAATAACAAAGATGCCCATAAATCAAAGCACTGTATTCTACCACTATTCAGTGCGTTACGCATTTTCATTGTCATATTAGAAAAATACTTAATTATATAATAGCAAATTATTGAATATCATCTCATTAATAGTATATTATTGAAGATTACACTATTTAATTGTCATGGAGTTGAAATTCATAAAGTGATAAAGTGATGAAAGATTAAAAAAAGCAGATTAATACTGAAAAAAATGACAGGCACATTTTTTAAAGAAAACACACACACACAAACACATACATATATATATATATATATATATATATATATATATATATATATATATATATATATATATATATATATATATTTTCCGCTTACATGGGGTTGATAAATCAGCGTTCGCTTTTTTAAGCATTCGCTGATTTAATATATACCCTATACACGAAGCCTCCGTGTAAGAGTTATAACTCTTACACGGAGGCTGCAGTTAAACGGAGTGATGTCAGCATGCTCTGCATACTCATGAGAGCATGCTGAATCACACCTAAGACGAACACGGTCCGTGTAAGACAGTAGGGGGCGTGTCCGTAGGCTGAGCCCTGTAAGCGGACACGCCCCCAGAAGTGTAAAAGTGCCCAAAGTAGACACCCACAACAGAGACCACGGAAATGTGAATAAACACAACACAACACATACCCCTACAGACTATTAAACATAAAACAATCTAAATGAACATGTCATATTTTTTTTAAATTGTAAAGATGTTTAACCGTGAGTGCGCGTTATGCTGGCGTGCCGTAGCGCAGCTACAGTTAGCAGTCAATGGGAAAGCATATAAGAACTAAATATGCAAAATAAGCCAGGAAGCAATAGTGTAGCGGTAGAGATGTCAGCTGCAGAGCAGGCATTCATGGTTCGAGCCCCCACAACTCAAATTTTTTTTTTTGCAAAATAAGCAGGAAACAAGTCCCTGACACATATGTACACATAAAACCGGAATATATGTAAAATACAATGAAATATCCCATTTTTATTGAATAAATGTGAGCTAAGAAATGAATATAAACTGCCAGATGTGCCCATAGCTGAGCTACAGTACAACAGAGGGAGTGTATGTGCCCGTAGATAAGCATTGGTCTAACTGGTGCAAACTGACTGCCCGTAGCTGAGCAGTGGTTTACCATGCGAAATATATGTGCTCCTAACTGAGCTGAGCGGAATATGCGTGCCGATAGCCAAATGAGGCTTAAACCAGCGAGCCCGTTTGCCGGAGCTGCGCAGCGCAAACAAGCTAACCGACGGGCAACGCGTTGAGCAAGCCGTATCCAAACTGCCTTTACACAGACACACCCCTCAATATGTCTAGACAGTCATGAAAAATAAAAGCAGTGGCCAGGTTCGAACCCAGGATACTATACACCATAGTCAAGGTACAGAACCACTAAGCCATGACAGCAGTACTTAGAAATGCAATAATAGCTCATATATAGGAATGAATACAAACTACAGCATGACAATGCAGGTTTACTGAAGTTGATACAATTCCAAACTGGCCAATCACAGATATATCTTGGAAAAACGAACTATATAAGCCCCATAGGCGGAATACACAGCATAAACGATTGTAGAACAGACCTGCAGGCAGAATGTCAGGTGTAGGTGAGGGTAGTCGCCGAGCGCAGAGGTGGGGTGTTGAGGAGTCCAGGTACATGGCCTGCCTCCTAGTCTACAACCATGAGGCCCAACTCATGCATGGCCAGGTCCTCTGGGGAGCGTGCAGGGCTGAGGCGTGGGACCAGTTGGCTCATGAACTCACCAGTGCCACAGGAATTCCAAGGACAGGTGAGCAGGTCCGTCACCACCATGCGGACCTGAAGAGACGCAAGCAGGACCAACTGAACCTTTGGATCCAGGAGGCCCGCAATCACCCAACGCCCACCACTGAGTAAGTAACAATTAATTATGTATGTAGAAAGTTAAACTACCTGAAATTATGGAGATGTGTATTCCAATATTACTTCATTTATATTACAGCTGCAGGTGTCCGTTCTGCGAACCGCAGAGCCTATGCCGATAGGCTGGTGCGGTTGCGCCACCAGGCAGGTCAGTAATCCACTACTAGTAACTGTAAAGATATATAAATGTATGACAGTCAGCAAAAGAGTGCAGTGTAGCCAGGAAGGAATTAAATCTGCAAGTAACAGTGTGAAAGTGTATGCAAGTATTGCCTGATTACAACAGTTCCCAGCCTGTAAGTGTAAACTAAACATGACACTGTCCAACATATATTTTTAAGTAAAACTGCCCTGCCTGTAAGAAAATAGTACACAACCTGCAGCAGCATGTAAAGTATAGCTGCAGAAGAGGATGAAATCACATGTGTGAAATATATCCCTGTGGAAATACTGAAACATGACAGAAGTGAGACTGCTGGAAAGAACTGTAATAACTGTTGTTAAAACATGTCAATAAAGCCTAGAAGTACCAGTCTGAATAGTAACATGAAAGCAAGTGAGAGAGTGTGAGAGAGTGTCAGGAATACAGCAATACAGTAGTTATCACCCCTGAATAAACCATACTGCAGTTAGGACAGAATTAAATGCATGTGAGACTCAGAACCAAACAGCAAAATCTGTTCAAAGTGTTGCTGCATGTGGAATGTGTACACCAAAATCTGGATATGTTGCTCCCAGTCTGAAATACGCAGATAGGATGATTGTCTGATATACCAAACATCCACACTTATCTACAAGTATATAAAGCAAAGGTAACAGGATGATGTATCTGAACAAAGCTCGATATGAATGTGTATGAACAGCAATAAAATGTAGATTGATGTTGCAGTAACAGTCCCATCTGCAAGGTTAAGTAGTTAACATATAGGACACTGTAGTTAGAACAGTAGTGTGTATATAACTGTAGCTATTAGAAATGTACAGCATATGTCTTTGTATTCAAGGTGTTAATATTACTTTATTTACCCCACCCTCTAACCACCTATAACCCATTCCACGTGAAAATGGTATGTGCAATCACAATTACCACCCCTGGACGTCTGTCATGTTGGGTCATATATATTTGCATGTCTGTTGATGCATCCGCCCTGTTCATACATCCACACCTGATGGCCTGTTGCCATCAATCAACCCTGCATGTTGTTCGACTGTGTATTACTGTTCAAATTATGCATGTGTTATGCACGCTGTTCAATGGTGTGAATATCTGGGTGTTTGGTTAATGGTAATACTAATGCATGCTCTTACAACTAACTGTGAATGGTATTAAATGTCACTAACCCAAACTGTCATGACATAATGCAAAACATAGAACGACAGGGAAGGCGGGTTCCAGCGGACCCACCTCTCCCACCTCAGCTGGCGAGTGCACCTGGCACTAGTGCCGAGTCCGGACCATCCTCCGGTGGCCCTGTGCCACCTGCGGGTGGAAGCGCTGCAGGGGATGGGGCCGCCCCTCTGCAAGTGTGGCCGGCGGAGAACCACCACTCACCCTCCGTCGCGTCCGGACTATGGTGGGTAGGGAGATTCGGGACTCTGTCCTCGAGGGCCTACGCCAGCTCGAGGCACGGTGGTGCAACTAACGGGCATGCCCGTTGCCCGCCTACACAGCCCCCAGCACAGCCCGTCCTGGGCAGTGAAGGAACAGTGGCAACTGCCTATGGATGGGGATATCAGTTCCACTGTTGCCATCTGTGGGCTCATGGGCTCTGGATATCCAAACCTCCGTCCCGTCAATTGTGTAACCCCCACACGTGTCATACACCGCCCTGTATGCATCTTGTTTGTCTTGTCTGTTAACCTACCCAACCTACCTCCCCAGCTGTACCGACTATCTTCACCTGACATACCACTCTCACCTGAAAAAAAAAAAGGGCACTCTGTACCCACAAAAAAATTATGCCCCATACATAGCTGCCCATTCCGCACACATGTCTACTGGACATGGAACCTGTCAATTCCAATTGGCTGTACAACAAGTATTATTGTTGTCCTGACACCTCTCTCAGGGGTGGAAGGTTTCAAATGTCACACCAAATTACACACATATGCACAGCTGTTGCTGCTGAAGGAATGGGCAGCTATGGGCCTTACCTATATCCCTCCTGCACATCCCAAGCTTGTTTCCCTACTGTCTTACCCTCTTTGTGACCCCTTTTTCACCACTTTCCTGTCTCCCCATTTTCTTTTCTTTCAAGGAAAATAGCGCGGGTGTGTGCAAGAGTAAGCACATTTAAGCGGTTGTAAGCGGGTGTGCGCGGAGCTAACCGCCAGTGCGCATGCGTGAGCTCCACGCAAACCAGCGCTAGCCCGGTTACAACTGCTTAAAAGTGCCTTAGGCACTTTGATTGACAGGTCCTGTACTCAGTTCAAATGAAAAATAAAATCCCACTGTGAGTCCCGAACCCAGGACCTTGGCAACTATAGTCTGCATGACTTACCACTAAGCCATGACTCTTATATAGAAACATTGTGCTAAAGTAAATATATCATGTAACAGTAGGAATGAATGTAAAGGGAATATAGATGTGTAGTACACAAAGCATGACATTTAGAATCACAAACAAAACTGGTGGAATTCCATAATGGTAGTGTGTGAACAGAAACAGCCATGCTAGTTGGAAGATAGTAGGTAATAATGTCACCATAGCACCTTGCAAGACACACACATACTCACAGCAGGATAAGCACTGCCAATACCCCACAACCTCTTACAGGAACACATCCGGACCAAGTAATAAAATATGTGGAGCAAAGGCCCAAAACCAGGGACACATTACAAATAAAGTTACAACAAACGCAGACATTTCAGAAAGTAACAGGGTCTACACCTTGTGGGATGTTTGGAAGGGTATGAAGTCTGGAACTTGAATGTTTGTCACCATATTCTGACTTGAGCCCAGACTAACTTGCCAGATAAAGGTGTGCATGAGATATTGACCAAATTATGAGGCAGACATGTGGACAGCCTGCAAATATCTGTACACATGACGGGTCCAACACCACCATATTTGAATAGTTAAGAACCTAGACATAGCAACAGTGAATGTCTTACAGGGATGGCCACAGACCCCATGTGAAATGTACAAACAGTAGGCAGAAAGGTGTAACACATGCAATGGTAACTATGGAGTCCGGAAAGTATTCACCACTCGCATGGCAGAAAAAGTGTAGTAATACATATGCTCATGCTAACCCACAGTCACAACTGCAGCATACCAGACATTTTAATGGGTGTACCCCACTGATATGTACCATTCCATGAGGCACATAACTGATGAACCTGAAAGTCTCTGGGGCCTGCTCAGCAGCATACTCAAATACCCTAATAGATGTCAAGGCCCACACCATGGCCAGACCACACTGCATGCTGTAACACCCTAGCAGATATAGCAAGCATTCCAAGGTGGGAATGTACATGGAAATTAGGAAAGCTACAGCAGCACACTACAGTCAAGACACCTAGCAGTCATACAAGTAGTGACTGTAAAGGGCAACTATTGAAGCCTTAGCAACAGAGTGCAAGCAAAAGTGAAAGGAAAGCACACACACACACACACACATTAACAATAGTAGTAGTTGTAGTTGTCAGTGTACATACACAGTTAGTACAGAAAACTGGAGAAATGAATGGAGGAATGTTAATCTACAACACACCTGGAAATATGAGAGAGATACCAACCTTTACACTCACAGAACATTGTCCACAGCATAACAGCATGGTCCCTGCCCTTAACATCTGAAAGGGCTATGCCTATCTCACACACCTTTTTATAGCACCGCTCTGAAATCACAGTGAGAACTGCAATCAGTACACAACTGGCTGCATGCAATTAGCAAATGCTGGCTAACAATTGGTGCAGAGGCCATCACATGGGCATATGCAGATACCTACAAAAGTATGCTGTACTCCATGTCCACGCATGCAATACTTTCATTGCACCCTGAGAAGGACGTGAGAGACAGACAGAGAGAGAGAGAGAGAGAGAGAGAGAGACAGAGAAAACTGCAATTAAGCAGACAGAAACGAATTGTTCAGCAACAGCTACCTGAAAGCTGACAACTGGGAAGTGGAGCAGCAGGACAGAGAACCAGACAGCAGCAGAAGCAGCTGTGACAAACACAGGTAATGTAAAGTAATACTATAAAGGTGTACATACTGTGAACCCTCCATATGTGTCATTGGTCTGTATCCATATGTATATGAAGATGTGTAAAGGGCAGGAGACATACAGCAACTATCAGTGAAGGCTGTACATACATTTGTATGTGAGAGCATGTATGTGCACATATCAATGTTGTTTTATTGTAGGTTGTAGTGCCATGTACAAATTAGGTTACACAGCTATGTATGTTTAGCAGTATGTTAGTGTGTGTATACAGTATGGTAGACAAATATGTTGATATACCTGTCTAACATATGGATATGTATGTATGTCAACATATGTATGTGTATATATATATATGTATATATATATATATATATATATATGATATGCATATATGTATACATACATAGAGAGAGAGATGTAGGAATACATAGACAGATGTCGATAGAATATTGTACCAACATATCTATGTAATGCACACATGCAGATATAGATATATGTAGATACATATACATAGACAGACTGATCTGACTACCTACAGGTATGATTGTATATGATGACCTGCAACACAGCCTGTCCCACCCCCTCTGTCACTCACACCCCCCTGTGCCCCCCCCTCCACATCTATGGCAATATATGTACATCAATATATATGTGTATATGTATACGGACATATATATATATATATATATATATATATATATATATATATACATATAGATATATCTATATACATATATATATATATATATATATATAGAGAGAGAGAGATGTATATAAAGTCTGAGTGAGGCACATGTGTACAGATGTATTGCAACAGGTGCCTGGTGACAAAGGCATGGAGTGAACACCAGTGTCAAATCCGGAGTATCATACCACATTCCAGATCACCTACACCAGTAACCACCAGATATGTGATTGGCTGCCCACCACTGCATGTGTCAGGGGTGAGCAGGGTCAGAAATGTGTAGAATAGTGGCCCCAATGATAGTCACAGTGGCACACTATCCCTGGAATACCTGCACATGGTATGTGTCCGCAGACATGGTGAGTCAGGTATGGACATGTAGGTCGGTGTACCCCCCACACCACATAATGGATGCCATGGTATGGACCTCACATGACAGCAAGAGATATGGAGAAGGACACAGTGACATGTACAACACTGTGACAACGCACTCAAACACATTACCAATGCACAGTGACTGACAACACCACAGAGTACACATATGCCACCCACATAGAGGTTACCACTCCCAGATTTACATATGGAGGTCACATCCATGACAGATGTCCAACAACCATAGTAACACCTCCCACCATCCACAACCTAAATGTCTGCTGTGTGTCGTCCGTGCCACTGCAATAGTGTGCACATGTGGAGGTAAGAGTTCCTACTCACAGATAAGACACACCCTGCAATAAACCACACAGTGTTAAGAAGCGAGACTCCCCATGAGTACATGTCACACATACCCCTGCTGAATGTTAGTCAGATAGGTAATATGCCATATGAGTCACCCTGTGTAACTGTGTGACGGCAGCAGTTACCATCACACCACATGTGTCACAATGGTCAGGGTAGCAGAACAGTACGCTGCTGTAGACACAGGGCAATAGCATATTGTATAGTATTGTATTGTAATGTAATGTATTGTGTTGTATTGTATTGGTATGGTGAGGTGCCTCCTTCATGGAGTGGAACCACTGCTGTGCGCCAGTGTACAGGTACATATCCTGTAGTCAGGCTAGTGTTACATAGCACTTCTATATGTGTGTTTAGCTCCTGTCAGAGGTTATGTAGCATGCAACTGGGGATACCATCAGGTCCCATCCATGTTGTGTATTCTGCTGTCCTGCGGGTGTCTCTCACCTGGACATCTGTGATGACGGGAGGTTACAGTCAGCTGGGATAACTATGCCTTATTACAGGGGAGAGGGGGTGACACCTGCACTGAACCTGTCTGCCACAATGTTGTCGATATCTGTGGTGTCAGTGAAATATGTGTTGTGTACTACCTATGGGCATAGAGGATGGCTCCTGACCAGGTTGCTAACATAACTGAAGAAGGCCTCCTGGTCATCTGTAGTGTCACTCTTGATTTCCCTCTCAACGTTGCCCATGTAGTCAGTATGATGGGAAATAGATCCTTACCAGTGTTGCTCAGACATGCCCTCCCTTCAGTGAATGATGCTCTGTCTTGCAGTAGCTTCCATCTTCTCTAATACAATCTGTCTATGGCTGAGGTCCACCAGACAGGATGCTGTCCCTTTGTGGAGAGTGTCTTGGTCATATATGGGATTGCATGATCCATGCATTCTTGGAGATGTCTGTAGAAAGCAATTGTGTAGGGGTCACCATTGTGGGTTGCATCTGCCACTGGCCCAGTGGGCTGTAAGGATACCATATCACTGTTACAAAGTGTAAAGTTTGTATCTGTAATGTTATGCACTATAGTCATCTGTGCTGGTGGTGGAGGTGGGATATGTATATCCAGGGCAATCAGTGTGTGGTCAGCCCACAGTAGTTGCCAATGTAGGCCATACATTACCTAGATACAAACCCCCAGAGTGAGGAGGTGCTTCTGACCTGAATCGGTGTTCTGACTGCTGGTGTTTGGTAGTATGTCGTATGGAGTCTGCCAGGTACTGTTGCACAGTTGCTGGCCGAGCACTGATACCTGGCCATCTACATGTGTATCCACCAATAGACAGACAGATGCTACATATGTGAGATATGTTGTATCATAACAGTCGAGTAGCATGTGTAGTATGTGTGCCAACGTCTGCTGACATATATTGCTGATACCAGGTTATTTTCTTTCTCAGGTACATGGCCCACCTGCGGAACCCCGCCTACTCCACAGCTGAGGATGAGGAGATACACCAGAGCCTGGTGCGGGACTATGCAATACTCTTTTCCCGCACCAGCCAGAATCAGCAGGAGAGGGCTGCACTGTGGCAAGACCTTGTCCGTCGGGTAAATGATATAGGCACGCATAATAGGACACATGAGCAGGTACGACATCACTGCAGTGATTTAATCAGACATGTCCGTCAGCTGCGCCAGATATCCACAGGCAACAGGTCGCCACAGGTGGTGGGGTGGCTACACATCCCCACTCACCAGACTGGAGGGACTACTCCTGAGTGTAGTGGCTCCATCCACCAGCAACAACAACAGCAGCAGACATGCATCATGATGGAGGCTGGAGCCACACAGCAGCAAGACAGTGAACGTGCAGGTAATATGTCATATGTATAGTTGACTGTTGTGTACACTGGTAGTTAATGCATGTGTGAGGTGTGTCCTTGGTTTGTAGCTGTCACCATAGTATTTAATGTGCAAGTGTGATATCCTCAATATTAGCTGCCGACCTGTGAAAGGCGACTGTTGTACTCCTGACCTGTATCATACTCAGTAACAATGGCACAGTTGTGCCCACTGACAGTTTCTTCATGTCTACAGGACCCTCTGGTATAACTGCAATGCAGCCTATCCATGCTGGTGAGTGTGTATTAACAATTCCTGTAATAGTGTTGATAGTAATAGTACTATTTGGCTCACTTAGTAGTGCTCTTTGTATGCATGTAGGTGTGTCTGTGTCTGTGTGTTGATATCACGCATACTGAGTACTGTACAATTGTGTGAAACTGTGTGCATGTGTGCATGTGTGCATGTGTGCACCTGTGCACCTGTGCACGCGGTGCATGTGTGCATGTGTGCATGTGTGCATGTGCACGGTGCATGTGTGCATGTGTGCATGTGTGCACCTGTGCACGTGTGCATGTGCATGTGTGCATGTGTGCACGCAGGCACGCAGCACGGTGCATGTGTGCATGTGTGCATGTGTGCACCTGTGCATGTGTGCATGTGTGCATGTGTGCATGTGTGCACCTGTGCACGGTGCATGTGTGTGCATGTGCATGTGCATATGTGCACCTGTGCATGTGTGCATGTGCATGTGTGCACGCGTGCATGTGTGCATGTGTGCATGTGTGCATGTGTGCATGTGTGCACCTGTGCATGTGTGCATCGCTGGTAATGTAGACATTGTAAACTGTGTTTCCTGTTTCCTTCCCACAGGTTCTGTTGCTGCTCTGGTGTCATGTAGCAGGAACCTGAGTCAGGTGCCGTGGGTACTGATAATGATGACATTGGTGTAATGGCACAGGAAGGTATGCCAGGGTCCGCCATTGGTCAGCCAATTGACAGTACACAGCTGTCGACCCCATCAATGCGCAGTTATCCTGCCAATACACCCCTTGTCACCACTGTCCCTAGGTGATGGACAGCATACAGTGGGCATTGACCAGGGTAATGTGGTATCTGTGGCACATGCCTCCCCACACAGCAGCCATGGGCATGGCCCAGAGATGGTACCACACAGACACATGTCCAGGGGTTCTCGTGGAGCATCCATGGGTACTGCCCCTGTCAGGCGTGCCCACAGAGGTCTTACAACCTCAGCTATGTTTCGACTGTCATGCAGGCACAGTCACGTATGGAACGGCACACCAGACAGGGTCTGAGGGAGCTGGCAGCATGTCGCACAGCCATGACTGACAGTATGCGTGACATTGCGGCTGCCATCCGTGATTTCACCGATGTCGTAGACAGACGTTGTGGGGACATATTAGACCGGTTCCACAACTACATGTCCATGAGCCAGGGTGATGTTGGGCGGTTGAGGCGTCGACATGGCCGTATGCCAGCAACAGCAGCAGCTGGCAGTCGGCGCGGACGACAACAGGGCCATGGCCGCCCCTGTAGTGCCAGCAGAAGCCCCAGCAATGCTGGGTCTGTGCTGTCATCAGACCGCCCCAGGGGGCCACGTGCACGCACTCTGGCCAGGCCCGACAGGGATCTGTGTCCAGTCAACGAACACCTGCTTCTGATGACAGTACCCAGTCTGGGTTGGTACCGGATATGGTCCGTAGCACCCCTGCAAGGCACAGGTACCGTGTCCGTGGCCAGAGACACTGATCTGTATGACCTGGCAGGTACAGTCTGTGGCTGTCCACAAACACCAGTAAATGGCAGCCATGAGGTGGAACTGTGTGCATCCATACACACATGCAAATTGACAACACCTAGGGCTACCGCATACACGCACACACTGCATCAACATTGCCCCACCTTCTACTGCTTTCCCTCACCAACACACATACACATACATGTCAATTGGTGGTATGGGTGGCTGACTCAGGCATACCAAGTACACACCCTGTGCATATGATGAAACTGTGCCACCTCCTGCAATCTGTAACAACTGTGCAGGTACAGGTTAACATGTTGCTGATGCACAGGGTGACCACATAGATGTGTTGTAATAGTATCATGTTGTTAACAGTACTGTGTGCTGAATTAATTGTGGGTATATCACAGCATGCCTGATGCAGTAAGTGTGTGATTGTCATGTCCTGTTGTCTACACCCATGGTAAGTACCATAGTGTATCATCTGCACATGTTGGCATACTGGTGGTAATGATGTCAACAGAAGGCTACATACATAGGTAGCACAGGGAGGGTAATGAATGTAGTAATACACAATGATGGACATGTAAATTGCAAGTGGCATGTTGCCCACACTAGACTCTGCAATGCAGATGTTTGAGGATGTTGATATGTGTGCAGTACTACACAACTGGTACAGGACACACAGGAGCACCCTAGCACTGCATGCACACATCTCATACCATGCTAGACAGCCCCAACACACATAACTAACTGTCACAGGAGGGAGAGTCCCATATATGTCAGGGATACTGTGGTGGCAGGCCAGGGAGCATACATCCTACTAAGTATGGAACCACTGAGTGAAGGCTCAGTGTCTGTTATTTGACATGTGTATTACTGCAGGTATGAGCACATGGGTTTCTATCCAATTATTGTACATCCTGACAGTACATGCATGTTCCGTACACTTGTGTGCACTGAGACTGGACCCTAGCCATCTGACCCGTGTATTTCCATGTACATGTGCATAGTGCCTGCATATTTGCAGTGTTACCTACTGCAACTGGTACAGCTTGTTTGTTGTACAATGGACTACATGGAGCCCTGTTTACTGTATCTTTGTTTGCATGCATGTTTGCTTGCAATTACCCTGGAATACCGATCACACCTGCAATGCATAGTTATAGAGCTTCTGGACTCCTAGTGCCATCTGCATAGCCTACTATATGTATGTCCATGTCCCACTTGACAGGTTGCCACTGTTTGTCCTGTTCACATGTACATTGCCTGTGACACAGTGCATATGACCTGCCTGGCATGTGTCCACGTGAGCAGTCATATATGCTACTGCTAACCAATCACAGGCACTACACCTTCACACATTCATCTTCTGTTGAACTACCTGCTTTGCTAGGACAGCCTGCACCTGTCACCCCTGGCCTTTCAGATATTGGCAAAGGCTCTTGCTACCCCCATAGTGCCTATGTTAGGCAGGGCTCAAATGACAAACCCACCTTCATAGGTATCACAAGGGATAAGACACTAAGAGCAATGCTACTCAAGGCCAGATGTCTAAACCTCCAGATGCATGCACCCAAAACACTCCTTGGCATGGAAAACATCGATATCTGTGCAGTAACAGATGCCTGGTTCAGGGCTACTGAGAGCACACCAGCACTACCGGTGTAACCCGTTGATTTCTTTGATACAGTCACCAAGGCCATTGCCGAGGGATTGTGGTTCACAGCCTACCTGGACCTTGCAAACGCCTTAACAATAATACCCACTTGGGCATTCTAGGGAAGCTCACCAGCTTAAATATAAGCCCCTATGTCACTAGATGGATTGCACAGTGGCTCAAGAACAGAACCCACATGGTTAGCATTGCTGGAGCCATGCCAGACCCCATAACAGTTACAGGTTGTGTCCCAGAAGGCTCAGTCCTGGGACCCTCTTGTTTGGTATATATTTATTGGAGGTACAGGCCAACACGGATGAACTGTGGCTGTCCAAATATGCAGATGACTGCAAACTGGCCACCATAATCGACTCCCCAGCTGACACAAGCATCTTCCAAAGGGGCATCATAGCAACAGACAACTTGTGCCAGAGCCATGGCCGCCTGCTGAACAGTGTAGAAGGGGAAATGTGCATCCTGTAGTCTGTTCACCTAGTTGCCAAAAGGGATATTGTCCTCACACACACACTAACCCCCCACAGCCAAAAACACACACTTGCCAATTGCAGGATTCAAACCCCTATCTGACTGTTATGACACTTGAGACAGACACATTAGCAGAGCACGCTATTTGCATTACTGGGGTTTCCTCTTCCCCTGCTATACTTATAGAGTGCTGACATCATCAGTGTTTAGAAAAGGGAATGGGCATCCTGTAGTCTGTTCACCTAGTTGCCAAAAGGGACATTTCCCTCACACACTAACCCCCCTCAGACAAACACACACACTTGCCATTCACAGGATTTAAACCCCTATCTAACTATGTTATGACACTTGAGACGGACGCATAAGCAGAGCGCGCTATTCGCATTACTGGGAGGTTTCTTTTCTCCTGCTGTACTTATAGGGTGCTGACATCATTGGTGTTTAGAAAAGGAAATGGGCATCCTGTAGTCTGTTCACCTAGTTGCCAAAAGGGACATTTCCCTCACACAAACACACACACTTGCCATTCACAGGCTTGAAACCCCTACCTAACTATGTTATGACACTTGAGATGGACGCATTAGCAGAGCGCGCTATTCGCATTACTGGGAGGTTTCTTTTGTCCTGCTGTACTTATAGGGTGCTGACATCATCGGTGTTTAGAAAGGGAATGTGCATCCTGTAGTGTCTTATCCTATTTGCCAAAAGGGACATTTCTCTCACACACAAACCCCACTCAGACACACACACACACTTGCCATTCACAGGATTCAAATCCCTACCTAATTATGTTATGACACTTGAGACGGACGCATTAGCAGAGCGCGCTATTCGCTTTACTGGGAGGTTTCTTTTGTCCTGCTGTACTTATAGGGTGCTGACATCATCGGTGTTTAGAAAGGGAATGTGCATCCTGCAGTGTCTTATCCTATTTGCCAAAAGGGACATTTTCCTCACACACAAACCCTTCTCAGCCAAACACACACACTTGCCATTCACAGGATTCAAACCCCTACCTAACTATGTTATGACACTTGAGATGGACGCATTAGCAGAGTGCGCTATTCAAGGCGTTGGAGGTTTCTTTTCTCCTGCTGTACTTTATAGGGTGCTGACATCATCGGTGTTTAGAAAGGGAATGTGCATCCTGTAGTGTCTTATCCTATTTGCCAAAAGGGACATTTCCCTCACACACAAACCCCTCTCAGACAAACACACACACTTGCCATTCGCAGGATTCAAACCCCTACCTAACTATGTTATGACACTTGAGACGGACGCATTAGCAGAGTGCGCTATTCGTGTTACTGGGAGGTTTCTTTTCTCCTGCTGTACTTATAGGGTGCTGACATCATCGGTGTTTAGAAAGGGAATGTGCATCCTGTAGTGTCTTATCCTATTTGCCAAAGGGACATTTCCCTCACACACAAACCCTCTCAGACAAACACACACTTGCCATTCGCAGGATTCAAACCCCTACCTAACTATGTTATGACACTTGAGACGGACGCATTAGCAGAGCACGCTATTCGGATTACTAGGGAGTTTCTTTTCTCCTGATGTACTTATAGGGTGCTGACATCATCTGTGTTTAGAAAGGGGAATGTGCATCCTGTGGGGAGCAGACACCAAGCACACTATGGCTAAGCTGTCATTCCCTAGGGCAAACAGCCTAGTGTTGGCCTCTACACCATTATGTTTA
Source organism: Protopterus annectens (assembly GCF_019279795.1). Lineage (NCBI taxonomy): Eukaryota > Metazoa > Chordata > Ceratodontiformes > Protopteridae > Protopterus > Protopterus annectens. Next base: position 681,752,570 of record NC_056730.1, read on the forward strand.
ATTGTCAAATGCACATTATTTGTTGCTGATAGACTGTTTGCATATCTTTATTGCCATAGCATTCCCTGTTTGTATGAACAACTTCTGCATCTGTGGAAAATGTTTGCATATGGGAGGGATCCACTATATCACGTATGTCTCTGTAGTCATTTAACTGTGTGCACTGGGCAGACTGCTGTAATGTGGTTGGTTCCTGCATAACACATAACAATACCAGATATGTGTGTCCAACTGCTAAACCTAGATTTGGACTAAGTGTGTGAGCATGCCCAGTTCAGTCCAGCTTCCTTCCCATGGCATGTTGTCAAAGTGTGTGAGCATGCCCAGTGTGTGAGCATTCCATATGTTGGACTCTGCAGCCCACCACATTTGTGGATGTGTGTGAACTTTGACAACTATCACCCGTTTATGGTTGTGGGTTGTGTGTCATGTTGTGTAGTTACTGTACAACTGCTTTGTGTGTGAACACAACAGGATTATACTGTGCCTGCAGTGTTTGCATGGGATACTTTGCATACAGTTGTCAACATCCTTTCACACTGACCTAACACTGTAGTACTGTATAGTGTACTGGTAGTACTTTGACTGTGGTGGACAGTATCCTGGGCTTTACTGCTATCACTGCTTTACATTTCGATAGTGGGCACAACAGCCTGGTTGGGGCCAGTTGTGTACATCTCACCATGTTGCATTCTGTTCAGCTATGAACTACTTACACCAGGCTTGTCCAACATTGTTAGTGTATTCCACAACATAGGTGTACAATTGCAAACACTAGCGATGTGCCCTAGTCCATGTCTAATGCAAGTTGGAGAGTGTGTTTGTCCTGCAACACACATTGTAAGAGGGATTTGCCATGACATATGTCATGGTTAGTACTGTGCCTCTGTCTACCTGTGACATGACAGTGATACCCAGGATAAACCTACCATCTCCGTCCACCCATCAGGATTCCTATTGAGGGAAGATTGATAAGTGCCTCTATGGGTAGCCTGTGCTGAGGGTTCACTCATGGGTGGGAGTGGCTTCTGTGTTATGGATCACACAGTACAGCTTGTCCCATGTAAGTCAGTGCTGGGGTTCAGGTCTCTCATGCATAGCTCCACTGCCATTCAGATTGTACAAGGTGCAGCATGTTATTGATGCCAGCAACACAGGCAACACATGGCATCTGTGTAGGCTGTTTGATACTCCTGCTGAGGTACTGTTGGGGACTTTACAGTTGATGGAGGTGTCTGCTGAGGTACATCCCACAGGGGCTATTGTAGTCGACATTGTACCCACTGATGCAGGATGACTGCAGAGCCACAATGACCTCCTTATGTAGAGCTGACAGCCTTCATGATTAGGTGGGTATATGGTATGTTTCTGTAAACACTACAGCACATGTTTGTCCAATGCAGGATATCTATCACCCTGTGTCCCCAGGTCTCTCATTACATGTTAACTACATAATGGGTTAACACCTATGTGGTAATTGGTGGGGCACTTACTGTATATCCACGGGGTTGACTATACACGCTTCTGCACTTAGCTTGCTGACATAGCTATGGCACCAGTTGTCTGTTTCTATGTGGCCCTTTGTGGGATGCATGTGTCAGCTGGTGGATCATATGTGGTGAGCAGTTTGTAGTCCTCTCTGCAAAATGTTAGGACACAGTCCTTCCATGTTTGCCTGTACCGATGGGACATATATACCAGACAAGGGAGATACCAGGACAAAGCCTTGTGGGATGCCAGTTATATCTGGTTTGTAGTCTGACATGGCTGAAGCATGTCTGACCATGTCTGTTCTGTCCTTGGTCTGGTTTGCAACCCCCTACTGACATGTGGGTTTATATTTACGCTGGTGAGCCTATCTATACTGAACATGTAGGGTATTGTATAGAAGCCTTTGCAAGGTCCAGATACACTGTGTAGAGCACATTGCCCTCATCAGTGACCTTAATGACTGTTTCAATTGAGTCAAACATGGTTAGGGGCAGGATCTGCACTTGAGAAGGCCACACTGGGTTGGGTCCGGTGTCAGTAGGTCCCCAACATCCTTATGTCTGTGGTACATGCTGATCCTTTCCATAGCTGTGCAAACTGGGCTTCTCAGGATTCTGGGGTAGTACTGTTCAGTATCCATTCAGGCAACACCTTTGTTGAGAAGGACCACCACTGTTGTTGTTCTGCTCTTTGGGTACATCTGTGGTAAGGCTGACATTGAGCAGTAGTGTGGTTTGGCATTCCATTCATCTTAGAGTCCATGTTGCACTAAGCCCAGGACACCATCTCATACCATTGCTGCTGTGTGTTTTGCTTTGGAGATGTTGTCTCACACCTCAGCACCTGCAATGGCAGGGGGTAACAGTCTGCTGGGATAGATATTCTGCATTTGTGGGGGTGGGGGTTTGCACTGCACCTCGTGGGATGTATGTTGGCAATATGTGTGTGTGTTTGTGGTATTTGTGTGATTCAGGGCATATCTGTGAATTCCCAACATGGCTCCTACCATCAGTTGTGTAAGCCTTTGGGATTATCCTTAGTGTCCTGTACAATTTGTATCTACATAGGTTCATAGGTTCATACTAGGCTATCCACCCTGGGCATTTGTTAGCCTTAGCCAGAGTGTGTGGCTTTTGAGACCCCTTGCTATGTGGATATTATGGCCATTTATGATTTGCTTTGCTGTGCCTCTGTCTGGACATGACACAGTGAAGACCCCCACTGTAACTCTACAATCATCCATCCACTTGGCAAGATTCCTGTTGAACAGTGTCAGTGAGGGCTCTGCCTAACATGGAGTGGGATTCTGGTCCAGGGTGTGGGAGCCTCTGGATTATGTATCTGTCCCACTGGCACATCCTATTTCATTATTTGTTGAGGTTGACATCTCTCACTCGCAGCGCCCAATGGATATGTGTTTTCTGGGGTGGAGCATGTCCATTACTCCCTGTGTTGGGCATGGCCTCCTACAACAGGCATGCAATGCCTCTGTGTGGGCAGTATGTGACTGGATTCAGCTGGGGTGTCTACAGCCAGGCAGCATATGACATATATCTGAGACACTTTATCCTCTTGGTGAGGTACCTTTGAGGTCTTTCTAACTGCTGCAGGTGTCAGGTAAGGTAGATCCCATATGAGGCATTGTACTAGATTATGGGTGTGATTGGAGAACAGTATAGGGCACAGTGACCTCTGTTGTCAGAGATGTGACTCCTTTCCTGATAATCGGTGTCACATGTAGACAGTCTTCCTAGCCACATTGGCAAATGTGGGTAAGTCACATAACAGGTTACTGTCCACTTGTGTCCCTAGGTCCCTGGTTACTCCTTCCATACATAATGGTTTTACCACCTATGTGGTACTTCGTGGTACCTTGTTTGCTATTTGGTGGGACATTCATACTGTCCAGTGTCTTCAGGATGGTTTGGGGGTTATTGTGTGTGAGAGTGCGGTCAGTAGCATGCTACAGACTGCACAGCAGTCTTGCCTACAGTTAGTTGCACATGGGTGAACTCCACTGCCTTGTGCATTGTCAGTTACCTGGGCGTATGGGTGTCTGTGCTGCCTATGGATACTCACCCTCCTTTTATGTTTTATTCCAGGTTTTGGGGCCATGACACATGGTACGTGGTATAACCTGGTAGTGCTGGTGTGCTGTCAGGAGCCTTGCAGCAGGTTTCTGTCACTGCACAGACATCGATGTTCTCTATTCTGGGGATGGCCTCGGGAGCATGCATATTGGGGTGTACACATCTGGCATTGGTCAGCATTTCCCTTATGTTTCTTCCCACTTATGTTTTCTAGGGTGGTTTGTCAGTCTTTTCAGCCTTGCCTACAAAAGGCTCTATGGAGGTGGCAAAGGCCTTATCCAATATTCAGACGCCCAGGGGTAACAGGTGCAGGCCATCCCAAGAACAGCTGCATGGCTTGTCAAGCATGACATCCCAAGCAGACAGACATTGGATCCCCTTGGAATGACACCAGTAAGTGTGCTACTTGCTATGACTGATCATTCCGTGTTTGTACTGTGGCATTATTCTTGGTAAGGGTAGGATGCTGCAAACGGTGAGTGTCATACCGGCCTGGACTACATAATCGGATAGCTCATCTGTGTCTCTTTACATGTAGTCTAGGGCAGTACATCTCAGGTCATTCACACCAGCATGGACTATGACTGCATCACATGTCTACTCTGTTTCTGGAGTGACCTACATATTTCTGTTATGTGGCATATTGTGGCAGCCTACAGGCAGCTTACTGCACCCTTTCCCTTGCTCAGTCTGGTGTGGGACGACAGCAGTGTGTCTGACCATGGAGTCACCTATTACAACTGCCAGGCATGTTGTTTCTCCTTCTGGCCTGTGACTGTTTGGCACACCAGCTTTGTGTGCTATGTGTTGCATGTGCATGTTTGGAGGCTGTTTCATTGGGTGTCTGCTTTAGAGGCCTCTGTTGGTGTGCTGTGTTTGTAATTTCTGCCTCCGGGAATGTATTTCTGTGTTTATGTGTTTGGTTTGCAGTTGTGATAGGTCTATGTGGGTATGTGTTTGTGGTGTGTGGTTACCTTCTCCTACTGCCTTGTTTGTGAGTACTGAGTTGAGGGAGCTCAGCCTCCAGTTTGGATGGATGGTTGCATCTCTCACATATATTTGTATTTCTTGGGTGGAGTTGGGGGTTGTCTGTGTACTTGGGGACAGGTGTAACATTGCCTCAGGATTCACAGATTCCACTTGTTGTTAGCTGGCCTTAGTGGATTGCATGTGTGGACAGATTTTGTGCCATACTACTGATCAGTAATTACTTCATTGTTCATGTTTGCTGTATCATGTAGTAGCTTCCTCATTCTCTTGCATGTTTGGTTATGGCTGGTGTCCACCATGCCTTTGGGATTTGAACACTGTGTCTTGTTTTAATTTAGGACTGCATAATCCAAGCATTCCTGGCAGTGTTCATGGAATGGCTGTATTACAGGTTCTAGAGGAATTGGTGGCCCATATTTTGCACCTGCAGGACCTTTAGTGGATTCCACATCAGTTTGGAGGTGTGCATATATTGCTTGAAGCACATGTTTTCCACTGTGGTTTCCGGCCAGGGACTGTTGGTCAGGATTTGTATATCCAGTGTGATTACTATATGGTCTGGTTTTACCAGTGAGCAATACACTGTCTCATCTTCCCATCCCGTACCCATGTTGCTGATTATCACATCAATTATGCTTACCCCTCTTGTGGGGGTGGCACATTGTTCCCTCTGGGCCTTTTGGTTCTGTGGATTCGATGAACTTTTGTCCTACACTGTTGCAGCTGGTATAATGCTCCCAGTCTATATGTCTGAGTGTTGCAGTCGCCCAATATAATGTGGTTTGGAGGACTTGATATATTCATGTATTCCAGCATGGGCGGATGCAGTTCCTGGTGTTGGGCCAGTAGGTCTGTAGCAGGCTGTAAACTGGGGGCGTTTTAGCCACTGTTACTTGAGCATGGCTAGTCCATGCTGCTTTTGTCGGGTAAAATGTACCAACATGGGGTGTGGTTATCCTTGACAATTCTTGCTAGTCACCTCCTTTTGTAGCTTGTTCCAAGTTTTGAGGCTGTACAGCACAGTATGAGGTGTAACCTGGTAGTGTTAGGGTGCTGTTGTGAGCCTTGCCTCAGTTTTCTGTTACAGCACAGTTATCAACATTCTCCATACTGGGTGAGCTTAGACTGCATGCTGCATCCTGCTGTTTCAACTTATCCCTTATCTTATTCTTATCCCTTCTGGTACCTATGGAGATAGGTTTGTGTTTTTGAGCCTTACCTATTCAGGGCACACAATAACGGACAACAGCCTTTTGCCAGTATCCAGGCGGCCTGCACTGATAGGTGCCGCGCCAGTCCTAGCAGGTGGTGCATCATGTCATGCTCAGCATGTCATCCCAGACTGGCACACATTGGGTCCCCTTTGGTAACTGCAATACTTCAGTCAATTGTTGCACTGCATCATCTCGTTCTCATGTGGTGGGATGCTGCCTGTTGAGGGTAGGATGTTGGTCAGGGTCCTCAGGTATTGCATATGGTCTTGGTGTTACATTACTTAACACATAGCATTCATGCCTCAGGTGGTGCTGCAGGGCTGCCTCTGTCGGATCGCATATTACTGCACTTCCCTGTACATGTTTGAGAGCAGGTTGTGTCCACACGTTAGGCATCCCTGTTACTATATGAGTGAGTCAGAGAGGGTATCATTCCCAAGGTTCCTACTGAGCCAATGTATGTGCTTGCGCGTTGCCTCTTTGCCAAGGCCAGGGCATACTGGGCACGCACTCCTTCTGCCTACTGGGGCAGGCTCAGGTTGTTCCTCCTCCAAGTCACGCTGTCCTGTGGTGGCCTTGGCAATGGTGGGGGGGTGTTTTGGCCCGCCCTCAGCTGGTCCTGCTGCAGCTCTTTTCGCAATGATCATATTATGTAGCATAGCACATACCATGACAATTTGGGTACATGTGGTTGGTGTGTGTACTGCAAGGCTCCACCAGATGTGTCCAGACACCGGAACCGTGGCTTGACTTAGCTCCAAACACACGCTTCTATTACATTACGTGTTTGTGCGTGTGCCTCATTATGGCGTTCCTGTTCAGGTGTGTGTGCATTTCTGATGGGTGTCATCAGCTACAGCTCCAGTATATGCCCTGCATCCCCGCTTAGGTGTCCGGTCGGGATGTCCCCATTGGCAAATGTCTGGTACAGCGCGTCAAATGCCAGATGTGGGAATGGTGGTAGCTCCCAGGACAGCCGCACACACATTCATTATTATGCCTCTGGACATCACACTGACCTGGCAGTTGATGGAGGAAGCCCTTGGCGGTTGATGTAGCGCCCTACCGCTCACGGCTGGTGCATTGATCTTATCGCGTGCTCCGCACCCACTACCTCAGGGTATTCCGCTATTTGCTGGAAGAGACGCGATGTTGCTGGCCAATACCTCACGGGCATTGGGGAAGTATACATGATCACCGACATGTGCTGACATGGCATCCAGGAACTGGTGCAGTACCCTGGAAGCTGATGCCTGTGATATCCCATCATATCGCCAGTTGGTCTCTGGAAGGTACTCTTGCTAGTATTCTTAGGCCAACACATACCTTGGTTTCCACTGGGATGGGTTCCCTCTGTTGGTTCTGTGTGTGAGGTGGCGTGGCCTGCACAGCTCCACTATTTTGCTGCAGGAGGTCTCTGTCCACTCTATAGCGGCTCTAATACCCTCCAGCTCATGTAACCCTCGTGGTAGGTGACCCTGGGCCTGTACACTCTTCTCCGTCTCCTCACTCTTGCGGGTTGTCTGGCACCATCTGCATTGTCACCACCCTCAGCAAGTCGCCTATGTCTCATTATGACATGTGGCAGCCCCTAACATTTCTGCTCTGAGTTCAGCTTTCAGTTTTCACTTCTGATAACTTAACTCCTGTCTTACAGTGTCTCTTGAGAGAAACATTCTGCACTGCTGTTTGCAGAGTTTTAAGTGCTGGGCTGGCCTAGTATTCTGCCTCGTGTAATTGCCTGCATCTAATTGTTTTCACCTTGCTAGCTCCAGCAGTATTCCCTGCTAACTTCCTACTACATCTGTTGCTTCCTTTTTCCTTTCTGTTTCCTCAGGGTGGAGCTGTGTGCAGACCAGCAGAAACACGCCACAGTGGCTTCACGCCTGCACACATGCTTACACACAGTTCAGAATCTGCTATTCGGTTTTAAATGTGTGTGCACGCCGGTGTTAAACATCTCCCAACATGCTCCCACATGCGAGTCTGCCTTACTGGCGGCACACTGTCTTACAGCACACTGCGCTCAGCTCGTGCAGGGAGTGCCAGTGGGCATTAATGCGGCGCGATGCCGTCCAGCAAAGAAACTTTGGTGTGAGCAACAGTGTACACCTTCCATTTCTTGACTTTCTCATGTTTTGTAGTGGCACACCTCTTTCCTTGATATCTGTCGACATCTGTCGCCTTAACTCTAACCTCAATGAACTGCATCTCTTTCTACCATTCATTCCCCCTGTGATGTCACCTATCTCCTACTCTGTTCCTCACCCATATGTAACTCTTACACTGCTCAGAATGTGCTCATTTGCTATGTGACAGTGGAATTCAGTATTCTTACACTCATTTGCATCAGATTGCCTACTAATGCTTAGTTACATCTCTTAGACTCAGCTTCCCCATAGCAACCACTCACACGGTGGCCATGTTGGTTTGCTCTGCTGGGGTCCCTCCATTGACATTCCATGTATTGCATAAAACCTACATTTGTAGGTTTAAAACCTTCCGTTTTTATGTTTCGCCACTGCGGGCCCTGGTTTAAAAATCGGCAACAAAAAAAAAATATTTTAAATTTTTTCTGGGTTTTTCCGGCCCAATTTCCATTCTGCTCCCACATTCACCCATTTACACTGGCCCTTTGGGGAGCCTATTGCAATGATACATTTTGCACCGCTCTTTCCCTGTTTCCCGGACCAATCCCCCTTTTCAGCTATTTGGCTCAATTATTTTAACCCCCACCCAAGACCCTTTATTTCCAACCCCTGGGTCCCGGGGGTTCTTTCCCTTAAAACCCAATTTTGAATCCCCCATTTTTTTAATAAAAATTAATATTAAAATTAAATTTTAAATAGTTAAAATAAAAAATTTTAAATAAAAAAATTTTTTTACCTTTAAATAAAATATAAATATAAAAAATTAAACACCCACCCACAACCAACCCACCCAACAAAAATAAAAAAAGTTAAAAAAAGAAAAATTTTAAAATTATAATAAATTAAATTTTTTTTTGATAATTTAAAAAAGCCCCTTGCAAAAAAACAATAACTTTTTTCAACTTAAAAAGTTTTTCTTAAAAAACTTTTTTCTTTGAACATTCAAAAAAAACTTATTTTTTCCCCGAACTCTCTTAACAGGGAGAGTTTTTTTTAAACAAATAATTTTAAAAATTTCTAAAAGAAAATTTTTTAAAATTTTAGAATCCTTATTTATGTTTAACAAAAATATTCAAAGAATTAAAAACGACCATTACAAAAACTCAATGGATCCATTATTTAATGCAAAAGCCCATTTTATGAAAAAAAACCAAAACCCCCGGTCTTTAAAAAAATAATATTGTTTCTTTGTTCCCTAACCTTTTTTAAACTTCCCTCAAAAAATGGGACCAACAAACTAAAAATTTTTTCGAAAATAAATTGTCAAACCCTATTTTTTTGTTTAAAAGATATACCTTTTTTCTTATAAAAATTGCCCAAAATGGATTTTTAACAGACTTTTAATGTTTCAAACCTTAATCAAATAAACAAAATAAAAAAAAACCCTTATTTTCTAGATCTTGTTGAATGTTTCTAAAAATTTTGTAAATTTGCCAAATGGTTTACCTTTCCCTTGGAAAAAAATTTTATATTAAAATTTCCTTCTAGGTTTTTCATTTAAAAATTTTAAATAATTAAATAATATTTAATTTAAAAGAATTTAAAATGTTAAAATATCACATCCTTTTTTAGAAACTATTTATTCAAAAAAGTTTTAAAATTAAAATAATTTATAATTGTTTTGATACTGAAAAAAACCTCTTCCCGTTTGAAAAGGGGGGAAAAAAATTTCACATTCCCAAAATCAAAAAAGTAAAAAAACTTATATTTTTAAAAGAAATATAAATAACAAGGTAATTGGGCATATTCCCCCCTTTTATGACCCATTAAAAAATAAAAGTCAAAGAACAAAATTGTAATTTTAAAAAGATTAAATTTAAAATCCCCTTTGAAAACAATTTTTGGGATAAAAAACTTAATTTAAAAAAAGAAATTTTAAAATTACTTTTTTAAACCAAAAACCAAAAATTTTTCAAAATTTTTTAAATGGTTTTATTAAATTAAACCTTTTTCCTCCCAAGGTTTTAGAGTTTTCATTAAAAAACTGAACCAGCAAAATAAAACAAACAAAAAAAAAAAAAATTATTTAAGCAAAATTTTTCCCAGCCCTGGAAATTTTAGTGGATCCAATTTGTTCCCCCTTTGCCTTTAATTTACATTTTTCACAAAAGTGCTCAGTCTTTAAAAAGAAAAATTTTAGTAAAATGGTTTTTTTAACCCAAATATTTTTTCCTTGTTCCCTTCCAAAATCCCTGTTTTTGGTCAACAGTTCCCTTTTTTTCCAAGGAAAATTGAAATAAATTGAGTATTGAACTGTAGAAACTTTTTGTGTTACCCCCGTTGAATGTTTATATTTTTTTAAATTTCCTTTGTAAAATTAGTTTTTCCAGTTTAAAATGAAATTCCTCACCCTGCAAATTTAAAAAAATAAAATTTTCAAATTGCAATTTTTGACCTAAATTTTTGAAAATATTGTATTTTTTTTTAGGATTGATTCTGTTAAAAAAATTTTCTGTTTGAACAGGAAGAAAAATCATTCTCATCCTTGTAAAAAAACAAAAAAAGATTATTAAATTTTAAAAAAACCCTGTCTTGTTAAAAGGGGAAAACATGTTTTAAAAGAGTCTAAAATTTCAGAATTTTTTCATTTTTTAAAAAATTTTTTAAACTTTACAAAAAAAGTCCAATTTTATCTAAAAGAAAAAATTGGCCCCAAAAAATTTTTAAAAATTTTAGAATTTTTTAAAATTAGACTTTCCCCCCACATAAAAGTTTTTTTAAAAATGTAAAGAAATGTAAAAAAAAAATAAAAAAAATTCTAAAAAAAATTTAATCAGGGTTAAAAATTTACCATGCAGGGGATATTTGGGGCAAGTAGTATCTTTCAGCTTGAAAACATAAACAAAAAATTAAAAACTGGAAAAAAATGTTTTTGGTTTTGGACCCCTTTTTTCCTTGTTGCAATCCCCTTTTTTCAGACCCCAGCTATTTAGCCCAAACAAAGTAAAAAATTGGTATTTAAATTGGAAACTTAGACAAACCCAGCCTTGACTCTTAAAGACATTCTTATTTCTGATTGGTTTTTTTCCCGTGCTTTCACCCCCAAATTTGTATTTCCTTTAAAACTGAATTTTTAAAGATTTTTAAAATAATCCCCCAAAAAATGTTTGTAAATTCTGTCATAAAATTGTTTCTGTTTTAGGTATCACAGCAAGCATGTCTATTACTTGCATTCTGCCTTCTGGTATTAGCAAAGAAAAAGAGCTTGGGAGGTTTCATTTTACTTCCATCAGTCTCTGTTAATAAGAAAGTACTATGGTTTGTAATGGAGTATTCCTAAAAATGGGAGTCACGGGAATTGGCATAATAATTTAGATGTTTACCTCACAAACAAAAGGTCCAGATTTGGATTCTCACTAGGAAAAACAATTGGCTAGATTTAAAATTGTCAGCAATTGCAACAATCCTAGTACTTACCTACCAACATTAAATAGTATATTTGACGGGGTGTATCAGATGTTTTTAAAGTATTCTTTGCAAATTGAATCATGTCCTTAATTTGCCTATGACATGCTGATGATTTGGGCAGTAGATAACATCTTCTTTCTAGCTCCTGAAACATGATCTGCGTGCCATTATCTGATATAACATGTTCTATTTGGCATGTTTTGGGATTACTTCTTTATCACTCTGATATCTGTCATTTTCTTGCTTCATGTACCTCCAGCTATTTATAGCAGACACAAAGTAAACAGTTGGTATACTGAATCATGTCAGCACCACATACCCATGGCAACATTGGTATCTCATTAAAGATCAGTTCTTATTTCTGATTTTGGTTTCTTTGCAGGTTGCAAAGGCACCAGTTTTGTGTCACTTGCTTTATCTGTAATGTTATGTTGGAGTAACATAATACCCACCCGCATGTCTCTGTCTATTTCTGTCTCTCTGTCTGTATCCTTGTATTTAGGCATCCTGAAATATGACTCATACAAATTCAGCAGCATTTGATTTGCTAGCACAGATGGAATGAAGACTTGTAGAATTAAGACTTTATTATCACTGAATAGCTGCCATTGTGTACAAGATAATTCCTCAAGGAGTGTACAGTGTAGTTTAATTAGCAGATATAATTGCTTTACACTGCCTGGTCATACTTACATTTTGACTTCATGCTACAACTGAATGTCTGTGGCATTTCTTCCTGCTTTCAGTTCCTGCAGCTTCTCCGCTGTCACTGGTATTTTTTGTTATTGTCCAACATATACTGCTTTCATAGGTTTATAGGGACTTACAAGGCTATTGATCTGTGAAGATCTTAAGAAGTCCAGCCTTCAATTCTCAGGGTAGTTTTTTGGCCCATGTGTTTTGTGTATTAGTAACTGAGTTTCATTGTACTAATTGCTCTTTATTTGTCTTTCTTCTGCCTTATCCCTTGCTTAACACCCCTCAACACACTCTACTTCTATTCTACTTAACACTCTTTGTTGGCATTTTTCTGTATCATCTCACATTTTACACACACATTAAAATATGTACATACTACAGAAATGCTCTTTGTGGTACAGCTATTCTGGAAATTCATACCTTGCAATGTATTACCTGTTGAGATGTTTTTCATTGCTCAGTGTTGGTCTGCAATTACAAATATGGCTTCCAACCTCTGTCTGACCTCCAATGAATTGTTATATTTTCAAAGCTCTAGCAGGTTATTTAGATCACTACAATCTTTGGAAAAAAATATTTCCTGGGTTCTTCTGCCTTTCTCTGCAAAATACTCCATTTGCCTACTGTTCTTAACAGAGTGCGTGATTTGCATTACACTCTGAATGGCCAGCCTACTCTGTCCTCCTCCATCCTGGCATCAGTCCTAGCTACTCTGACCCATAACTGCAATTAAACTCAACCAATCCCCACTACAACATAACCAACCAAAATTGCCTAACTAATAAACAGTACTGTTAAACTACAGTCATATTTCCCTCCTATAAAAATGACATGCCGCTGTACTCTGATTTCCTTTTTATCACAAGTGGAAAAAATAGGAAAGAATAGCCATTTGAGCTATTCGAGCTAATCTAAAACCCAAGCAGTAGTAGTAAGAAATATTTGTAAATTAAACACCAAACAGTAGTAAAAATCTTGCTGCAATCAAAATTTCTTCACTTTTGTGAATACAAATGGCTTCACATTCTTCTTACCAAAAACAACAAATCTTGTTGCAATGAAAAATATCTTCACTTCTTAGTAGCAAAGCAACAAATCTTTATTTGGTGAAACTTATATAAATTGGCAAATAAGCACTGTGCTTATGTAAAGAAACTAAAAATAAATCTTGTATTTATATATATTTCAAAAACAAAGAAAAAAATAAACATTCTATTTAATTCTATAGAAACATCAATATTAATTGTGATTGGTTAAAACTTGAATATCTCTTAGAATATATATTAGAATATAGGTGGTTTTAGTATTCAGCGGTAGTGGTGCTGCGGTAGCGTTGTTGCCTCACAGCAAGACGTTGTCCCATTCAAATCTCAGCTAGAGCATCTTCTGTGTGGAGGCATGCATGAATGAGTGTGCCTTCATTGAAGGTTGTGCATCAGGGCTGGTAACGCGTCACGTAAAAATCCACTACCAAACATTAGTGGACCGGAGTTCCGCTGTGGTGACCCCTAACCGGGATAAGCCGAAAGACACAACAACAACAGGTGGTTTTAGTATTCATATGGTTATCTTGTTCCAGCTTCTGTGTGATTAAATGGAGTGCTTGCAGACAGGAAATTCAGTAGTAAAACTTGAATGAGAGAACTTTGAAAAACTGGTCTGCTATAAGACTTATAAATGCTCCTATGAGGATATAGTAATTGGGGTCCGTGTGTTTGGTGGTTTTTATAGATACATAAATTTCTACCATTAGGTGTTAACCTACATAGTTGATTAGATGGTTAACTTGTCTAAAACATATACTACACTATCATGGTCTGTGTGATTGGAAAGAAAAAATGTATGAGAAATCAGGAAGTAAATAATAAGGAAAGCAACTTTACTTAAAACGTCTCTGTGTATTAAAAATTAATAAATATAGCTTGTCTGCAGTGCTTTCACTCACACTTTTTCAGCTCTGCCTCCAGGGTGGAACCGTTTAATTCAAAAGGAAACTTTTTGTGTACAGAAGTAAAATAACTAATAACCAATTAATAATTAAAAATGAATAATAAATAATTGCATAAATCTCCACTAAAGTCAAATTAAAATAGGAGAGTTCAGCTGTCAATAGTAATCGTGATGATGGAGTCTTCTATGCTTGAGAAGGCTGATGATGGAAATATGAGTGTTAAGTCTTGGTGGTTTACATGCTTCTAGTGTTATCTGCCATTCTAGTTCACATTTTTCCAGTCTGCCATTTTATTTATTTATTTCACATTTATTTATTTGGGAATTCTGACTGGGCAGGCTGCCCATTTTCAGTGGAGACCCAAGGGGAAAGCTCCATTATTGACTATACGAGATTATAAAAATAAGAAGACAGTCTTACAGTAGGTGCACTGTAGAAAACTTATCTTAATACATAATAAAATTGTTGTCATCCATAATTTGCAGAGTAGAAATCTTAAATACATAGTAAAAATTGTTGTCATACATTTGGTGGCAGTTTTATATATAATATCCATTACATAATGCAATGGACTGAGATACATTAGAATAATGCAAGTGAGAAGGACAACAGTGAGATAAACAAGAATATAAGAGGAAATAGAAATAGTAGAAAACAGCCAAGATGGACCTGCATATATTAATCTTGAGTAACACAGCATAGTTTTCTAACAAGGTAAGTGAACATGAGAAGTGTTTCGCCTAGTATGGTGTCATATTGATATTAGGGGTAATGTAATATATTATGCTAGTGTGTATTTAATAGTGAAAAAAGGCATTATTGCTTGAAACAAGTGATAGTGATAGTATTTTGTGAATAACATCCTAGGTATGCCTTTCTGTGTAGGACAGCTGTGTTGCAAAAATGTCTGTATTTATTATGGAAATAGTTTAGTCTGGATCAGAGCAGGTGCATATCCATGAGCTAGCTAAATGGAATTTGAGAAGTTTTTTGAACTTGGCTTTGGTGGTTGCAGTTCTTATGTTAAGGAGTTTGGTATTCCATATTTTTGCAATGTAGCTGGAGTATAGGGAGTCACCTGAGATGTTTTTACTTCTAGTAATCTCCATTAGCGATTTATTACTGGATCTTAGAAAGCATTTACTTGGTATTGTTTTAATATGCCTTGTAGAGCTGGAGTTTTTTCAGGATGTAAAATATGTGATGGGCCATGGTGAGTTGGTTAAGGGTGAGCATGTTGGGGAGTTCAAGCCAAGATAGTTGTTTCAGGGCCTGTCAGTGATCAGACCTAAAGGCTGAATCAGTTGCAAATTTTGCTGTTCATAGGTTCATACTAGGCTATCTGCCCTAGGGCATTTATAAGCCTAGCCAGAGTGTGTTTGGCTTTCACCACCCATTTTAAATTAATTTTGCTATGCCCTTTTTCGAGGTTAGTATACTGTGCCTCTGTCTAACAGTGACACAGAAGTGATACCCGGGGTAAACCTACGATCTCCTATCCACTCATCAAGATTCCTCTTGAAGAGAGTCAATGAGGGACTCTGCCTAACCTGGACGGGGATTTTATTCCAGTGTGAAGGGAGCCTCTGGGTTATGAATCTGTCCCTCCAGAATGTCCTATTTATTTCAGTGCTGAGGTTCAAGTCTCTCGAGCGCATAGCTCGATGGGATTTGGATTTTCTGAGATGCAGCATGTCCATTAATTCCGGGTTGGACATGGCTTTATACATCAGGCACAGATCGCCTCTGAGCAGGCGGTATGCCACTGAGTAGAGCTGGAGTTTCTTTAACCGGGCAGCATATGGCATCTGTTTGAGCCCTTTGATCCTCTTGGTGAGGTACTTTTGGGGTCTTTCCAGTTGCTGCAGGTGTCTGGTAAGGTACATCCCAAAAGGGGCATTGTACTCAATTATGGGCCTGATGAGGGATGAGTAAAGAGGCACGATGACGTCCCCTGATCTAGATGTGAATCCCTTCATGATTAGGTGGTCTATATAAAATGTTTTTCTAACCACTTTGGCCATGTGGTTATCAAATGAGAGATTGCTATCAACTTGGGTCCCTAGGTCCCTAATTACTTCTTCCGTACTTAATGGATTACCACCTATGTGGTAATTTGTGGGCACTTTGTTTTTGCCAAAGGGGATGACTATACACATTTTGGCGTTTAGCTTGAGGCCATGGCTCTGGCACCAGTTGTCTGTTTCTATGAGGCCCTTTTGGAGGATGCTTGTGTCAGCTGGAGAGTCGATTATGGTGCCCAGTTTGCAGTCATCTGCGAACTTGGTCAGCCACAGTCCTTCCGTGTTGGCCTGTACCTCCGAGAAATATATACCGAACAAGAGAGGTCCCAGGACTGAGCCTTGTGGGATGCCACTTGTAACTGGTTTGGAGTCTGACATGGCTCCAGCAATTCTAACCATCTGGGTTCTGTCCTTGAGCCAATTTGCAATCCTTCTAGTGACATAGGGTTTATATTTAAGCTGGTGAGCTTATCTATAATGCCCGAGTGGGGTATTGTATCGAAGGCTTTTGCGAGTTCCAAGTAGGCTGTGTGGACCACCTTCCCCTCATCAATGGCCTTGGTGACTGTTTCAAAGAAATCGACCAGGTTTAAGAGGCAGGATCTGCCCTTAACAAAGCCGAACTGGGTAGGATCCAGTGTCTGTAGGTCCCCAATATCTTTATTTATGAGGTCCATGATGATCCTTTCCATAGCTTTGCAGACCAAGCTAGTCAGGCTTATGGGGCGATAGTTTCCAGGATCCGTTGAGGCACCACCTTTGCGGAGAGAGACCACTGTTGCTGTACGCCACTCTTTGGGTACATATCCTGTAGTAAGGCTGAGATTGAACAGTAGTTTTATGTTTGGGTTTAGCTCTTCTTGGAGTTCATGTAGGATGCAGCCCGGGACACCGTCTGGTCCCATTGATGCTGTGTTTTTTGCTTTGGAGAGGGCTCTTACCTGAGCATCTGTGATGTCAGGGGGGCAGCACTCTGCTGGGATAGATATTTGCCCTTTTGGTGGGGAGGGGGGAGAGAAGTTTGCACTGAACCTGTCAGCTAGGATGTTGGCAATGTCTGTGGGTTCAGTGTATTTTTTGTCATTTTGGACTAATTCTGAGCATATCTGGGAATTCCCACCCAGGTTCCTAACATAACATGTTTTGTTGTAGCAGGTGTTTATTTTGGCTAAGTCACCTTTGCTGTAATTAATGAATAAGGGAGATGTGTAGAAAAGTCTAGAAATTAGGTGGCATATGGCAATAATGGTTTTAGTATTATTGGAGAGATATATTTTGCATCTGTATAGATTTCCAAGTTTTTTTGGTCTTTTTGTATTGTTTGGGCAGTATGTAGATTGAACTTTATGTTTTGATATATTTTAACACATAGACATTTGGTGGACTGATGTAATAGAGGTTCTGTTGCTAGAAATGACTTTGAAAGAAGGGATGGGATTTGTGGCTGTTGTGGGATGAGATAGCATCAGTTTAGTTTTGTTTGGGTTGAGTATGAGCTGTGCATCTGATAGCCATGTTTTGACTGCAGTAAAAGATTCTTGTGTTATTTTTTTAAGTTTTGGAGGGTTGGGGCAGAGCTAATTAGGGTTGAATTGTCAGCATATTGGACCAATGTAACATGAAGGATAGCAGTATGAATGTTGTTGGCGAATAAACTGAAAAGAAGGGGACCGAGGATAGACCCTTGTGGAACACTTAGGGTAACAGGTATAAGAGGATATAGATTGTTTTGCCATTTTACAGCTTATCTGCAAGTGGATAGGTAGCCCTGAAACAGTGCAAGACCGGAGTAGCTTAGGTTGAGTTTAGATAGTACCATTAAGAGTTTATTATGAGAGACAGTATCAGAAGCTTTAGAGAGGTCTAGAAAGATAGGAGATACAAGGTTGCCTTTATTCTGGAGTTGATTAATAGTGTTAGTGAAGTTAATAACGGCTGTAGTACTACTGTAATTTGGGCAGAATCTGTGCTGGGTATTTGCCATAAGCTTGTTGGATAGGAGGTGGTTTAGGATTTGAGTATGTATGCACTTTTTTAGAATTTTTGATAAAGGTGATAGGATAGCAATGGGCTGGTAATTTGACAGTACAGTTGAGTTTCCACTTTTGTGTAATGATATTATGCATGAAATTTTCCAGAGAGCAGGGACATGTTGGAGATGAAGCGATTAATTAGTAGAGTGACTGGGTATGATATAGCTTTGGCTAGAATTCTGATGTATTCAGTAGGGAGTTTTTCTGCTGCAAGGGTTGTGGGTTTAAGTTTATTAAGATATCTATATATAGTAGTTGGGACTGGTTGTAGGGAGACGTGTTTGCTTTTATGAGCTAATGAAGATAGATTAGGTAGTGGAGTTGGGCAGTTATTATTAGTGAGGGCAATTATGGATTTAGTTAAATATTTGTTAAACTGGGTGGCAATATTGACATTGGAGATACTGGTGGATGGTGAGGGTGTGCTAGTTTGGCCTGGTTGCAGAATTTTATTAATAGCAGACCAGAATATTTGTGGGTTCTTTTTGTGCTTAGATTGTATATCAATATAGTGATTTTTTGTCATCTGATTTGCTTTTTTAGATTTATTTCTTAGTTCATGGCATGGTTGTTGATTTGTTGCAGTTTAATTATGGACCCAAGCTTCCCAGGCTTTATCTCTTACTTTTAGAAGGGATCTTGTTTCTTTGGTAAGCCAAGGGGCATAGTTTGATTTTATTCATAATGTTCTGGAGATGGGAGTGGCATGTTATTTAGGATCTTTAGGAAGGCAGTGTTGACATATTCTATTGCATTGTCTAAGGGAGGAATTTCAGTAGATTCCAATTACAAAGGTTTGAGGTTAGTTACAAAGTCTTTAGGTTTGAAGTGCTTTGTTTAATAGATGTATTGGAAAGAGTAAGTTTTTATTGGATTTACATGAAGTTGGAGGACAAATGTTGGATGGTGGTCACTAAGAGAGTCTAGGAAGGTACTACAGTGGTATGATAGTGAAGGTTGGTTAGTAAGGATGCAGTCAGGGATGGACTACTTACTGGATGCTTTGCTGTAGTTTGGATTATTTGAGTGAAGCCATGGAGGTTAATATGGTCAGTAGGGTGCAGTGAGTTGCAGGAGGACCAGATGACATTAAAGTCCCCCAGTATGATAGTCTCCTGGTGGAGTGTCTTTGCTGTCCGTTGTATGAGGGATTCTAGTGTGCTGATAATATTACAGGGAAGGGGAGATAGGCTCTGATTATATTTAAGTTTTTCTTTGAGTTGATTTTTAATCTGGAGAAAAGTACCTCTGCATTATTGAAAGTTGGTGAGCTGTGGTCAATGATTTCAAGTGTAAGTTTGCTTTTGAATAGTAAGGCAATACCTCCACCCCTTTTAGATTTTCTATCTTGCCTGTATGTGTTGTACCCTGGGGGAACTATTTTGTTGTCACTGATTTCAGGTTTAAGTCAGGTTTTGGTGATGAGAACTATATGTGGGGAGTATAATGAAAGTGCGGCATGTACTTCTTATATTTTATTAAGAATGTTCCTTATATTTAGATTAATTATGAGCAAGTCAGTTCCTTTTCTGGGGAAGTTTAGTAAATTTTGTTGTTGGGTGGTGAGAGTAGTAGGGTGGCTTAGAGGGCTGGGGTTGGGGTGGATGTTGAATACGTTTGGATGTTGTGAGTAATATAACATTTAGGTATTTAGATATAAATTGTCATATTGAAGGGGTATATGTGCAGAATAGTTGAGGAAATGTTTTAAATGTGGCTAGATCAACGTCCGAACAATTAAAGACTGTTGGGGATATGATGATCATGGTGGGTTTTGATAGAGAGGGGTTGGGAAATGGAGGGAAGATTGGGATGTAATGTTGAGATAAGTATGGTATGAGGTTAGATGAGCTATGAAAGTAAGAGTTAGGATAACTGTGCTGTATAAGATTAACATCTTGTACTATGGATGGTTTTGTAGAGTAGTTTAGAAAGCAGTGCATTTTGTAGTTTGGGGTGAGTTATGATAGAATTATGGGAAGAGGGAGTGCTTAATTAGGTTAAGTATGATAGGGGGATTTAAGCAATGGTACTTAAGCAGAGCACTTGAGGAGTAATTGTGATTAGTGGGTTGGGTTTTAGTGGGTGGGGTAGCATTTGTTGGTAATAGGAGTGGAGAGTCTAGGTGAGTTGTGATTGGATAATTGAGATTAGTGGGATTGGCTTGTCTAAAATAAATGAGTAGTGGGGCTGGGTGGGAATTGAGGATATGGTAGGGGACCATCGAGAGCCCAAGTGTAGCAAGGGGAAATGGAGTGGGCTGAACGAATTGGACTGGAGAGCAGAAAAACTACAAAAACTATCAGCTTTTCTGCCCAGGTCAGTGTCTTACGACAGCAAGAACAGTCTGTTCACACTTTAAAACTGAATGATAGCAACAATAAACACTTGGTTTTGCATTAAAAGTTAGTGAGACAGAGTTGTGTGCATGCCATTATAATGCAATTTCTTTAGAAATAATATGAAATTTAGTAGAACATTTACTGCAGACATTTTAGTCTTATTGTAAGTTTTGTTTTCTTAACGTTATTTCCCTTGCTGAAGCCATTATTTTGTCAGCAACTGGTAGTGGTTTCAAACAGCCAACTGAGTTTGGGAAAACCTTCACAGAGCAGTGTATAAGGGATTTTAATAGAGAGGAAAAAGAATAATATTTTGAGAGAGGGAATGCAAGATTCACCTGAAATAGTTAAACATAGTCTATCTAGAAATAACAGTAGGAGGCAGATAAAGTAAAGTAAGAATCAAATTGAAGTGAATATATCTGCTTGTGTATGATTGAAAGTACTTGGGTAAAAATAACGGCATGCATACACAAGCAGCAATTAGCAACAGTAAGTGGCTAACTATTATAATGCAGTAACATTGTTAGTTAGGCACCATGTCATGTAAGGCAGCCGAAAAGCCTCAAAACAGGTAGCAAGCAGTACTAGTGATTCACTAGCAGATAATTAAGAATAAACTGCCATACATTATTAAACTCAGCAAACTATCTCTTATCATAAGCAACCTCTATAATAGGTTTATGAGTACTATAAATTCCTTTAAAAAGTATAATAAATTCCTTTAAAAAGCATCACAGTATAATAAATTCAATTAAAAAGTATAAAAACTTTTATAAAACATGACACAGTAAATGCAGTTTATTCTGCGTACAGAGATAATCTGTGAGTCACTTCTACTTGGTGCTATTGTTAATGATACTGTGAAATTTTATTAGCAAAAATTATATTTTTCTCAGTAGCTTTTTGAAATAAAGATACATTGTTCTTACAGCAAGTACACAGCAATGTAGGCATGGACGTTTGATATGCACAATGTAAATGCAATGATTCACAGTAAAATAATGTGTAAATCTAAAAACAGAAACAGAAAACAACTTTAAAAAATGCTTATGTAGTGAGCAGACTAATATCATAGAGCAAAGAGGATGTTGCAGTTGCAGTTGCTACTCAGTTCTGTTTGAAAATGGCACCCTTAGCAGTCCAAGAAGGGCCATATAAGACAGACAAAACTACAGAACTGAACCACGAGTTACACTGGAGGGAAGAGAAAAAACATCAAAACTATCATGATAGCAAGAACAGTCCAGTCACAGATTAAAACTGAGTGATAGCGACAGTAAATACTTCTTTTTTTTGTTCATTAAAAGTTAGTGAGAGAGAGAGGGAAAAAAATTACTGTTTAGGGCTTTCGTAGGAGGGAAACCTGAAACTGCAGTGACTGGGTAGTGTGCATGCCACTATAATGCAAAGCTTTTTAGAAGGAATATGAAATTTAGTAGAGCATACACTGCTGGCACTTTAGTCTCATTGTAATTTTTTTTCTTTATGCTATTTCTTTTACTGAAGCCACTATTTTGTTAGTTGGCGGTAGTGGTTTCGAACAGCCGAGTTTGGGGAACCTTCACAGGGCAGTGTATAAGGCAGAGGCAAGCACACTACTATTGGAGCACAGAGAGGCTGTTGCAGCTCCTACTCAGTTCTGTTTAAAAATCTTTTGAAGTTTGAAGTTCTTCTTTTGGTATGCAATCTAAAATATGAAACTGGAATGTCTTGTGTCTGGGTTGATGTCAGTTGTGTTTAGCTAGTCCATTCTTTTTTCTGTACCAGATATCTGAAGGTGTCTAGCAATTCTGGTTTTAAGTCTATTGATAGTTTTCCTGATATAGAAGGAAGGGCATTGGGTGCAATGGGCCTTCTAAACTACTGATTCTGAATTGCAATTCCCAGGTTATTGGCTGTGGTAGTAGCGGTCAGTGGTAGGGCAGTGGAAACCCATTTTGTTGCTCATGTGCTTAAAGTAACTGCAGTTGGGGGTCCACAAGGGAATTTACCCTTAGGGGAGTTGGACAGTGGTTGTTTTGCTCATTTTTTCAACAAAATGTCTGACAAGCTATATTTATTAATTTTTAACATACAGAGACATTTTAAGTGGGGTTACTTTCCTTATTATTTATTTCCTGCAAACATTTTTTCTATCCAGTCACACAGACAATGGATAGTGTAGCAAGTGTTTTAGACAATTTAGCCTACATAGTTGATCTGATGGTTAACACCTATTGGTACACATTTATGCATTTATAAAAAACACCAAACACACAGACCCCCAATTACTATATCCTCATAGGTGCATTTATAAGTCTTATGGCACACCAGTTTTTCAAAGTTTTTCAAAGTTCACCCATTCAAGTTTTACTACTGAATTTCCTGGCTGCAATCACACAGAAGCTGGAAGCTAGATAAGTATTGGAATATTAAAACTGACTATATTCCCTCAACCGGTTTTGCTTGTTGCATAATGACCTTTTGTTCACCATGACCAATAAGCTAAACCTAAGTTTACTACCTGACTTTAATATTACCTTTAACAACTTTAGCAACAAATTCACTGGTCCCAGAAAAAGTGGTCTCTGTGGACTCCCTGCTAATGTAGGTCTCATAGAACTTAAGGTTAATCTGCTAGGCACAGCTTCAGAATTAATAATGACTTCATCATTTACCTGCACATTATTAGCAGACTTGCCAAGGTACAATACATTTGCATCGCATGTATAAAACTTACTGGCCCCTGCCCTGCCACATCAAGCTAGTTTAGCAACAGACCAAAACCCCATCTCTGCAATGTGTTAGTAGACATAGATCTGCAGAAACATTAATGCACTAAATAATGACCTTATCGACAACGATTTACCACACTTCCACCATACCAAGTCTCCTAAAACTGCTGACATATACTTAACACCATCCTGCTTAACATGCAAAGCAAGCATTTTCTACTAATACATCTGAGAAAAAACACAAGTATTCTAGTCTAAGCAAATAAATCCTGCTTTGCAAATGTGGAGATTTTACCTGGTTAAAATAGAAAAAAATATTTAGGAACCCATGGGGAAAATAAAATAGGTAGATTTAATTCAAGTGATCTAAAAATACTAGACATTATGTGTGTAAACATTAGCTTTCCTCAATTTGTAGTAATGATTTGGTTTAGAAGTTAGGGAAGTTGCAAATTTTTATCTACAAAGACACAAATAAAATCAAAAGCAATTTTGAAAATGAAATGGTACTAGTGAAAAAAAAATCAGAATAAAGGAATGTTTAAATGAAGTTCTTGTAAACAATGTAATTTATTCATGATGGTCTTAATAATACCATAAATTATTTCTCTGTGGTTATACCATTGCCAAGACATTGCAGTTTTATGATGTTAGGGTTGTTTTAGGTGAGTAAATATATTTCTAGTAAAGCATTATACATTGGAACCAGATGTTTTCATCAGTTAATTTATGGGCATACCTATAGCATAAAGAAACTTGATAAGGGTAATGCATTATTTTAACATCAACTATTCTATTAATATTTCTAGAAGTTTGCATTCTTTTTACTGGAGAAAGTATTTAAGAATTTAAGAGGTACTTAGATATTGTAAACTTGCATAGCAAATTAGATTCAATGTAGGTGTCTTTCCAGGTTTGAATGAGTTCATTTCCATTTCTTGTATTTAAAGGTGACAGCAGATGTTTTTATTCTGAAAAAAAAAAACATATATTATTCATCTAGTAACTGATATATTTTTGTGTTTTGTAATTAATGCTCATTTCCTGTTTAAGATGTGAATTTGAGGCCATGTTATTATTTTTTTAAACAAGAAAAATATTTAGTAAATTATCACTTATGACATAGGTAATCATACATTCATGTAAATGAAAACAAACCATATTGATATATTTACAGTAGCAAACATTATACATCACATATAATCTTCTATACAGTCATTGTCAATTAAACAATGCATAGTTCATTCAATTCCTGCCTTTCGTTAAATCTCACCCCTCCTCAAAAACATTATTATGTAAGTATTGTTTTTCAGAATTTCCCATTTTTTATATGCAATTTGCTCCAACCCTTTTCTAAAGATACCACTTTCAGTTCTTTTATCACTGTTATTTTGTTGACTACTTCTACTATGGTTGGTTTAGACTTTGATTTCCATTTTCTAGCAATTGCTTTTTTTGGCAGTCACCAGAATTAAACTCAGCAAGGTCTTACTAAGTGTATACAATTCCAATTCTGTATCAGAGCTCAAAAAACATTTATTTTGTTACATCAACTTGTTCACCCAGTATTTCTGACAGAGTAGTCTGCATGGGAATTTTAAAGAATGTCAACTCATTAGACTCCAAAAAATAAGTTCCCAGTTATCTTTTTCTTCCCATTCAAACATCCAACATTTGCAATCTATCTGAGGAAACATTTTTTGGAGTCTCCTTAACGTATACAAATACCTATGCAAACATTTCCAATCAAAAATCTTAAATGTTCTAAACTTTGTTACTTATTTGGGAGCCATACATATATCCTTCCATTTTTCTTAGTAAATGGCTTATCCAGTCTCTCTTATCAATCCTTTATAACCTCCTCTGATTGATTCCTATAGTTATCATGCAATGTCTTATATTCCCTCCTAATTATTGCTTTTTAACAAAAGCTTCTGTTCTGGACTTGACTAAATATTCTAGCAGTGCTTGTCTTTCACTCAAATTCCCTTATTCCTTTCTCTTTTTCTATACTCTGATATCAGTTCTTGATAGGAAAGGCAATCTCTAGTCTGTAGTCCAAGTGTATCATTGGCCTCTTCCCATTCTATTACCTCTCTAATTATTTGCTCCCAATACTTTGGTTCCTTTGCCATTTTTTTCTAGTAAATTCCAACCTCCTCTTGCCTATTCTCTGTACCCCAAATTGCAGCCACCCCATCAGAAGAATCTCTATTCTTCATTTCCATGTTGGCTTAGCTCTTAGAATACTTTCTGCTACTTTATGCATATAACTATTGTTATTCACCTTAAAGATCTCCATCCAAAGCCCAGTCTCTACTTATTTATTGAACTTCCACCCTGTTTCATTACCATCCCTTTCCACTTTGAATTATAGCTTTCTGCTTTTGCAATGTATAAGAGCCTTAACTGTGCAACTTTGAAATACCCCTTCAAATCAGGTAATCCCCAATCACTTTGATCTGTTGGAAGGATTTACTTGTCCTACTTGAATCTTTCCCTCTTTTCATTCCCTAGATAAAATCCTTCAACTCTTTATTAATTGCTATCCCTAACTCCTTCTCTAGTTGATAAAAATATGCCCGATTTATGCATAAAATTAAAGTGCTCGTGTCTTGGTATACATGTCCATAAATCAGAGCTTCCAGTTTCTCAGGTTTGTATTATCTTTTGTTTAGTCTCCTCCCACATATCCTTAACTGACATAGAATCCTTTTTAACCCATACTCTTAAATACTTTAATTATGTCCCCATAAGCACATACATTGAACCAATTTGTGAGTGGGTACATAATTTACAACTATTGCTTTTGTTTTATCCTCATTAGTTTTGTATCCCAAAATGACATGAAACTGTCTCAGAATGTTCCACAACACTGAAATGTCCTTTTCTGGTTTTATCAGGTACAAAATAACATTATTATTGCAAATAAAGCCAGCTTTTTCTTGATTATCATAACAATTATAACCTTGAATTTCTGAGCCTTATATTTTCTTTGCCAATGGTCCTAAATATAATGCAAATAACAAAGGGAAAAGAGTACACCCCTGCCTGTTTTGTCTGTTCAAACAGAACTAATCAGAGAGGAACTCACACTTTAATTTTTACCTCTGATTCCTCATAGATCTCCTTAATTAACCTAATTATTTTATCAGGGAATGCAATTGCTTCTTTTGCCCTATTTATAAAATATCAGCTTACTCCATCAAATGATTTCTCTTCAACAAGACCAACCAATAACAGTGTTATTTTCTTATGTTCTGCTCCCCTCTGTAACATCATTGTTCTGTTAATGTTGTCAGTGGTTGCCTTCCCTCCACAAAACCACATTGATTCATATTTATCAATTTTAGAATCAACTTTGCCATTCTTTTATGCATTATAAACATCAACACTTTATAATCATGCTTTATAATTGAAATGGGCTTGTATGAAGCTGGATTTCATGGGTCTTTACCATCTTTAGATATTACAGCCACCACAACTTCCTTCAGGATATTGGGGCTTCTTCTACTTTTAAAATACTGTTAAAAACATTCTAGATCTTTAATACTTTCTTTTCTCCTAGCTTCCAAATTTTCACAAGAATACTATCTATTCCTGGAGACTTTCCTGTAGGTCACCATTTTTATTTCATCTCCTCCTGTCTTAACTGTTAATAATTGAACCTCATCTACCTCTCACCTTGGCATTTTAATTCTTCCATAAACATTCCATTTGTACTTTTTCTTGATTTCCACATTTCTCTGCTTTATACAGAGTTTCATAAAATTTCTGAAATATTTCTAATACCCCACAGGATCTATCTGATTATTTTCCTTATTATAGGCTCTGTAAGCTTGGAAACAGCCCTTTCTACTTTATGTTGCCTGAACCATTGTGTTAAAGGCTTTTATGCTCTGGAGTTATCAAAACAACAGTTGCTTAACAGTAATCATTCTAAACTCATACATATTATCCAAATAGTCCATTATTTTCTCTTTAGCACTCTGCAGTTGCCCATCTTCTTGTTCTGTAAGATCCACCCTATTCTTCAACATTTTAATCTTTATCAGGCCCTCTAAATCATTCTTGTTATTTCTTAACCATATTGTTTCATCCCACACCCTCACAATATTTTCTGAAAAAATTTTGATCATTCCTAATAGCTCCTGAATAATTTCTAGTACCCATTCCATAAATTCTCGTCAGTTTAACAGATAGGTGGGGAAGTGCCAGTTTCTCATTTTTATCTCATACCTTGCATTTTTATCTCATACCCTGCATTTTTATTTTAGTTATTATTTTGCATGATCTGAAATAGTTATTGGATGTGTATCAAACCTTTCAAGTAAATGCACATATTCCTGTGAAATATAATTCTGTTTAGCCTAGCCCAGTTTTTATACCTTGGGGGATAATATGTACATTTTATTTGAGCTCCTACTACTGAATTCACATCTTCCATATCAAATATGTTCATACATTTCTTCAAAAATGTATCTTAGTTTGTTATATTTTCCCTTCAAGGCCTCACAAATTATCACTGTTGCAAATTGAATTTTGGTCCCCACCTTTTAGTAATATTCTCTGCTAAAAGCTAACTATTTTTACCAGAATTTTCTTAAGCTGTACTGTAGCAGTTTTAGGTGGAACATAAATATGTCAGTGTAGTCTTCCTCCATTCCAGTAGCCTCTTACTACTACAAATTTACTATTATCCCCTCTTCTATCACTATTGAAGCTCCTGTAGCAATTAATATAAGAACTCCCCTTTTCCTTGTCCCAGATATTCCACTGAATAACCCTTATGAAATCCTTTCTTTATTAAATTCATATGCTCAGTTCTTTACAAATGTGTCTCCTGTACAATAGCTATCTGCACTCTGCATTTCTTGATATAGATCACTACTTTTTCTGTTTTGTATATACGTGTGAGATCATTCATGGTCAAAGATGATAAAGAAAGTGTTGCCATTATGATAAGAAGTTATTATTTCTACATAGTTTCAGTGTTTGTGCTACATGCATACATTGATGTTTGGCAGGTTTATATTTTACAGTTTTTTTCTTGTCATATCTATTTGAATCTATGTCACCCCTTACAAGACTTTTAGTTTTAATGAAAACCTTCAAAAAAAACATATCCCCAAAACACCCCCATAACCTATTAACTTAATACAGATGCACAAAACTATGTACATCTTCAAATAATAAAATTTAACCCTCCCAATAGAAACAATTGTCACAGATTGACAGCTACACTCACAGGCTTTAACTGATGTATAATGAAGGTTATCCATGCTAAGATGCATGGTACAGCCTGTGCTTTCACTTACACTAACTGCTGCCTGTTTTTATCTTATGTTTATTCCTCTCCCAGCTGTAGAAAAGAACTTGAATGCCTTCAAAAAGCATTAAGGCAGATTCCCTACATTGTCTTTAAACACTATGTGCATGTCTGGTAGCATACTGTTTTGTATTCAGTAAGCGGCTCTACATGGTATGTAGAGCTGCGCAACCACGGTAAACATTGTGACATGCTAATTACAGCATAAACAGCTTAACTGTATGCTAATCAACCAATCCAAGAAGGGAGAGCTATTCAACAAGCTATAAAGCAACCACATAGACTCAATGTTTTTCTCTGCCAATTTCAAAACCTTTTGGAATACAGCCACAAAAAGGGTTGTACACAGAAAGAATGTCTGGGACAGCTGTTGCTTTAATTCATGTTTATGTGCAACAGACTAAAGTATATGCTGCTGCTGCTAATAGACCAAGGCCAAAAAAGGAGAAGAGTTTTCAGACCACAATTAACTTATCACAATCTGCATGAGGTGGAAATTGTATAGTGCTACAGGGCAGATAGAGACACACTACAGGAACTCTGGAAACTCTGTTGTCCTCAACTCAGACCCAGGGCAAATTTTGGGGAACCCATACTAGTGGAGCCACAGGTATGTGTAGCACTTGTAAGTTTAGCTACAGGAACTTTATAGAGTCCAGCAGGGGACATGCTATGGGTGTCACAGGTGTCAGCATCCATGATCCTCCATCAATTCCTGAATGCTATGCTCCAACATGCAATTGCTCACGTATATTTTCCCCACACTATTCAGGACAGGGCCACAAATATGCAGAAATTCCTACCCTGTAGCACATTAGCCTGAAATACTTTGTGCCATAGATTTTACACATATAGAAATTAATGTACCATCCGGGGAACAGTTAAGGCTCTACATTTATAGAAAGGGCTTCCACTCTATTAACTACCAAGTTGTGTGTAATGCTAAGGGAATCATCTTGAATGTGTGTGCTTCAACCCAGGCAGTTACCGCAACTCATATATCAGGCACAACTCCCAACTGTATCAGATGTTCACTAGGAGTGATATCCCACAGAGTCATTTACTGGAGGATGAAGGTTATGCACTGGAAATGTGGCTGATGATGTCCATCAGAAATACACACACACCTGCTGAACAACACCATAATGAGGCACACACTCAAACCAGAAATAGAGAGCATGTGTTGGGCTGCTGAAGTCACCTATATACATCTGGATGAGCCCTGCAGTACAATCCGTGTGCATGTACTGACATATTCACAGTGAGTGCCATGCTTCTCAACATCATCCTGAGAAAGCAGCTTCAACAGGATCAACAAGGGGAAGGGGCACATATCCCACCACCAAATGAAAGGTCACCACAGCCACATGCAGGTGAGGAGTCAGAGGAGGTACCAGCAGCTGCTGTCAATGTAGGCCAATGTAAGCATGCTCAGTATGCCCTCACATTGGCTAAGAAGCAATGATAGCACACTCACTCACCACCTAAGGGACTAAAACCTTCATCCTATGCACATACATATAGTAACATTGATGCCAGGCAATGCTCACAACCTTTACCTACCTATGT
Organism: Protopterus annectens; assembly: GCF_019279795.1. Taxonomy (NCBI): domain Eukaryota; kingdom Metazoa; phylum Chordata; order Ceratodontiformes; family Protopteridae; genus Protopterus; species Protopterus annectens. Next base: position 681,782,577 of record NC_056730.1, read on the forward strand.
AATGGCTGTGTACTCTAGGCATCATACAGATTCAGCCCTGAACAAAAACTGTAGCAACTGCTGGATTTACAAGGTAAGTGTTGAACCCAGAGTGTTAAAACAGAATTGTGTAATAATACAAATGAATGGCATATCCTTGCATGATGTTACTTGGTAATGTAAGTAAGTAAAAGGTGGGTTATTTGTTCAGCAATGACTTCAAACAAGTGACAGTAGAGACTTATGTGAACACATCCACCCTCTACCATGTAGTAGGACTCAGGCATCAAAGATTGACACATTCATACCTCTCAAAAGTACTGATAGTCACCGAATAGCCTCAGTTTGTACTCATACTTCTGTACTGGAAAATCATTAAACAGAGAAGTTAGAAAGTAATGAGACACATTTCAGTTTCAGACTTCACAACCCTCTGAAGATTATTAAAAATACTGATGCCAAAAAGATTTTTGATTCTATGAGCTGTCTAACTTTCTAAGACAAAAATATGTCAAAAGTACAATTAGCAAAACAACATCACAAATGCAGATACACTAAGCACTAAGTCAGCTATGCAGCTTGAGCATGAAACACAAATATTATGTATCCTTGAATCCAAAAGATCAAAAACAAGGATATGGAAGAGTTATCATCACTTGCACAGGGTGTTTTGTGCATGCGTGTGTGTGTGTGTGTGTGTGTGTGTGTGTGTGTGTGTGTGTGTGTGTGTGTGTGTGTGTGTGTGTGTGTGTGTGTGTGTGTGTGTGTGTGTGTGTGTGTGTATTGGGGGGGGCAGGAAGCCTAGGCTGACATAAAAGGTAAGTGAGTGCATGTGAGTAAGAAACAGAAGCAGGTAGACATTCAGATAAAATATCAAATGGCCAGTGAGGCAGAAAGAGCTTTAATCATCAAGGCTGAACCCAGTTATTGTTGGGTGTGTGTCTGTATCGGCCCTTCAGGTGAAACTGGTGTGTGACTTTCTGCAGGAGCAAAGCCAATCTCTGTGCTTGCTCTACATCTTGGTAAATCAGACAAGAGTGAGCCATGCATGTTAGAGATGCCATTTCATTGTTGCCATATCTGACCATGAAAACTAGCTCTGCCAGGAGTTGCACTTGCACTTGCACACCCACAGTCAGATGCGCTGCTGGTACCTGAACATGACTGATGTCTGTTGGATGAGTTGCCCTCACAAGGATGCCAAGGACCATGATCCCTAGGCCTGCTGTATCTGGGTGTGGACACTTCAACCACTGATGGAGCAGTGGAAGTAGTGCCACTATGGGCGTGTACTCGGGTACTGTCATGTTAGCTAACATCAGATAATACTGCTGACCTATGCCACATGGACTCCATCCCCCTTCCAACACATTCCATCACAGATACTGCACATTCTGAGATGTCATTCATCCAATCCAATGAATCAGCAACACTGTAGAGGCAGACATGCATGTCAGCCTGTACTACATCTTCCACTCTAAGCATTTCTCTGGAGGTCCTGGAACATGGCCACACTTCCATGATGTCCCTAAACATATGTTGAGGGGCACAGAAAGACACATCTGAATCAGGTGGAAGATGGACAACAGGCCTCCTCAGAGCACCCCTAACAAGTCTTCTCTATAGCACCTCACCCACACTTGGCTATGGCTGGAATCATCAGGTAATGAAGCCACAGTGACCAAACTGCCCTGATCAAGTGTCTCACCCTGCACCTGTCCAATATCTGAGGAATCACTGGAATGGTTTGGCATCAGCCTACTGGCTGTGTCCAGTGGAATGACAGGGGATGACTGAATGTCAACCTCAGTGTCAGATTCAACCTCTGCACCCCTGACTATGCCTCTGTTTGGCCACCATTATCATCAGAGTCTGCTGATTCTCTGACATCAGGTGACGGGAGTCATACACTTCCACTTGTCAGAGTCCCATGTGCAAATAAGCAATAAACATAGGATAAAATGTAATACCTACACTACTATAGTCCAATATATGCTAACAAATTAGCAGTGGTGCCACTATTACAGACAGCAAAGCAATACACACAACAGTCCTAACACCCACATCACAAATTATTTCTTTGAACTGCTAATCAGTACTGACATAAAAATGTTTGGTTTAACATGTAAAGATGATTGTAGGCTTCCTTTTTTGGACAGTCCTGGAGGAAGTTAAGGAAATGTTAAAGACACCATCATCAGAATGAACAATGACAAAGGAAGTTAAAACTGTTTCCCCTTTATATGTACATTAACAGTACTTTTAACAAGAACTTGGATGACACGTCTACCCTAAGCCCATATGTAATCAACTAGAATGTGTTGCTAACTGTATCAAGCTACAATTATCCACCCACAAACAAAGTTAATATTAATCAAACTTAACAAGTATTACTGTCAATATTTTACTATACAGCAAGTATTTAACATTTGAGATAGCTAAGCCTATCTGTAAGCTCCTTCTGGGACATACTTGTCCATCCCAAAACAGCAGCACCAGCATCAATGACATGCTGTTGTGCACTTTCCAGTCAGCTATCTGGATCCCTGACAGTGGGTAGGGACTCTTCATTTGGTGTCAGGGGTGGCTCTGTAGCAGCCCCCCCTAGTAGCTATCCATTCACAGGTACTGCAGCTGCTGTCCTCCGGGCTGATCATGTCAGTGACCCTATGGCATACCTGATCATATGTCCTGCTCTGGCCATCTAATGCTGTTCACATCATCGACTATCTGTCAAATTTGCATTTGCCATGACATATCCCCATATTCCTTCTCAAGCAGAAATACACCGTGGCCCCTAAATGTTTCTACAATTACTTCATTTTCAGGGTCATTAAATGGGGGTTTCAGGGATTGGGACACCTGTGTACCATAGTCCTAGGTGACATCAAATGCAAAAGAAGGATAATACACATTTGATATAACACATAGAAAGGTTACAGTATTTCATTGTTACCTACTGGAGAACATAAAACAGTCAAAATATTCATATATAAAACATTACAATCACACACAAAACAAGGTTGGATCCAAAACAAGGAGAGTAACAATAGCAAAATTTTGTTTGTGCCTAAACAGAAATGCAACTTTGCTTCCCCATCCATCAAAACAACAGGTAAATTATATGTTTTTCTAACAAGCCATCAGTAGCATGCTAAAGGTGCTATCAAATAAACTTTCCCTGAAACATGAGTACAAATTAACCACAGAATGTACTAATTTAAGCAATTGCCTGTAGCCAGCACTTCCTTAGAGATGTGTATGGTCCATCCTAGAAGGCTAACACCCCTGTGTCATTGACAATATAGGACATTTACATGTCAAGGAAATAAAAATAGAAAAGAGTGCAGAGAAAAACTGTTGTAACATTAGCACGTGTGATGACAGTTAAAAGGACTGTGCATCTGAGAAAATAAAATGCCCTGACAAACATGCCTGTGCCATCAGTACACGTGTAAGAAATGCATACTCTAAAAGTAGCATTTATTAATATATATATATATATATATATATATATATATATATATATATATATATATATAAAACAGAATTTTCTTACTGACATTTCAGCATATATAGTATAAAGCTGAAAAATGCAAGCATACCTTATCAAGATCAGCAGCCTCACCTTCAGGTTCCCTAGTTTCATGGTTCTCTTTTTATAGTGTAGATTCAGGTCTGTGAGCATGGTGAAAATGCAAATGAAGTGTGAACTCATTAGAATTATTAAATCCCAAATACCTGGCTTCATGTATGAAATATAAACATACTGCAGGCACTCCCTCAGTGTTTCCACCAAATACAAAAAAAAAAAAAAATATGATGAAAATACAACCAGCCAGTAGATCCAACACTTGTTTATTGTCTGTGACGTCTCAGCACAAGAGCCTTCAAGGAGCCTTCCTTGAAGGCTCTTGTGCTGAGCTGTCAGAGACAGAGATTTTTATAATAAACATGTGTTGGATCTATTGGCTGGTTGTATTTACTCCTTCAGTGTTTGTTGCTAATAGATTGCAACTGTGAATGATTACTCATAAGGAGAAGGAAAACAGAACCGAAATTCAAACTCCCCTACCTCCAGTGGGTGTGTCAGCCAAGTTATTCTTACATAGTGTAGAAGTAATTGTATCAAGGTTTTAAATGTAAGTAAGCAGCACACGTTTCACAGTTTCTGTTCAGTAACATCCATCCTCCCTTTCATGTCTTGACATCTGTATATTACTGCAATTTAATATCCCTACATATTTTAAGGACAATGGTACAGAATGCCTTACAGACTGCATGTCTCAGATTACTGGTCAGATAACATAAGACTGGGCAACAAACACAGATAGATAAGATACAGCTGCATTTATTTAATTTATTTATTTAACATCTGTTTACCAAGAAAGTCTGACTTTGAATGAAGCCAATTTTCAGCAGAGGCCTGGGAAGAAATGCTCCACATGCATGTCTTTGTATGTGGGAGGACACTGGAGCACCTGGATGCAACCCACATGAATGCAGGGAGGACATGCAGACTCCACACAGAAGGAACACCAGCCAAGAATCAAACCAGAGAACCTCTTGCTGTGAGGCAACAGTGCTACTGCTGCACCACTGCGCCCTCCACATCCGAAATGGTTGTTTAATCACTCAGTGCACTACTGAAATTAATACATGTACAAACAACTGTCATATATTTTGTTAGTGCTGTGGATGATGTTGCAGTCAGTTGCATGCTCAATGATTTTAGTTCTTTGCTGCAAAGCTGGATGTGTGGCAAAGAGGGATAAGCCACCCTTATTGTGTTTTGAGATTCCATTGCAGTGAGAGTTGAAATCTAGACCTGTGTAAAAATATTTCATGTTTACCAACATAAATTTTGTAGTGTTGTTTATTTAAAAGATTTATTTTCTTCATTTCACCTAATTTCCCTTTTGGACATTTTTCTTATTTTTTTTTAAATACCAGTGTTTACATAGTGCACGGCTTACAGCAAATAAGGGAACTGGAGAAACACAATGCATGTCAAGTTTAGCTGTGCTTACCTTGATTGCCTGACTCTTAGCAGTAAGCAAACATAGACTATTGGCCAAAATAAGAAGCCAACAGAACACCGCAGACAGGGCATACACAGTGTATAAGTCAAAAAGGATACATTGTTGCAGTTTCCACTTTACGCCATACAACAGTGCTAAGCAAAGTTGCATGGTGGTTAGCAAGATTCCCCAACACCTGCAGCCATTGAACACCTGCATTCAGGATACAGGCAGTCAATCTAATATGGATACATTTGAAGAATTATGTCGGGCACTGCACAAACACGCTAAGCAGCATTACACAGCCATTAACACATAGAACTTAAGAATGAATAGGGAATTATGCAACTCTCATTTAACCTATTCCTGTGGCAGCAAGTGTAAGTGTAGGAATGTAATACAGATGTTCCTCGGTTCTAATAGAAGAAGTGCAACATTTTTTTTGTTGTGGCAGTCCAGGTTATAGTAATGAACAAGAAAATATACAAGTGTTATTTCAATAGTCCTGTGGCAACAGGTGCACATGTAAGGTTGCCACACACATGGCCCTGGATTCTAATACAGGAAATTCCAGACATTTTTACTGCTGTTCCATTTCACATTATATTTAGTCTCACTTACAATACATTACACATAATTGTAAATAATGGGGTTCATATGAATTATATGTATGAGGGATAAGGCACCATTACTTTGTTTTGAAGGTTAAGATGCATTACTGAGAGTATACTGTCTACTATTTTTCAGTAAATATAATTCTGCTATCTGGACTTGGATGGCCGTCACACTTAAATAAGACACATACATGAATGAATCTATATAGAAAGACCTTGTAAAGTTACACACATACATGGTTAACACCTCAAATTGTCATCAGTATTTATGAATAATTCATGACTCTGCCTGAGAAGCACTTCTTCTGTGGCAAAGATGGGAAATCACTGCTGTGAAAAAAAATGTTTTGTCCCTTATACATAGGTTTGAACCCCAGACTGTAAACATCAGTTTTATCAGTGTATAAAGTCAAACCAAACATGTGTCAGGTCATGAAATTTATGCCCCCAGTGCATGTCTACAAAGGTAAATCACCTAACACTTATAGCAGCAGACACCCCTAAAAAGTGTCGTGTCAGATTAACCTTCCAATTAAAAAAAAAATCTTTTGCTTTCAGATTGGCACTGTTGCTCTTCACTTGACATTGTACAAATGTGGTTGGCATCATTGCTCAGGTTAGCACACTACCAGTAAAAGCAATAACAGGAATTGGCAGGAAATCATTATTTGCCATTGCTCTACTTTTGAGATTAGACATGTCTGGAGATAGAGGGAAAGGTGTCCAATTTAGGGTGCAGAGGTGGGATATTCAGGAGTCCAGAATATTTATTAGACTCCTGGTAAAGTGCCACAGCCAAAAGCTTTTGCATGGGGGACTACTCTGACTCCCAGTACAAGCCTGAGGCTTGTAATAGTCTGGGCAAGGCTGTATCCAGTCCAACTGGCATTCCACACACTGGAGAACAGTGTAGGCACCACTTCACCAACCTACAAAGACAGAAGAGGGATACATTTAACCAGTGGTTTTATGGTTTCATACTAGCAACATCACACAGTTGTATAAGTATGCTAATAAAGAGAATGTATAATACATAGAAAGTTAAATATAGTCAAGACTGGTATGCATAATGTTCTTCTATTTTCATTTTTTTCTCATCTAATCCTGAAATTGAGTTGAATTGGCAGGCTCATGCTGGTTGTTTGGAGATAAGGGGAGACAAAAGTGGTATGTATGCAGCACAGGCATGCATTTATGCATAAGTGTGTAGCACAAGCCAGCTTTAGAAGTCAAATGCAAGACAGTAGTCAGAGGTTATAGGTTCAAATTACACAGATAATAACTATACAATGCTCATTTTATTAATAATATTACATAAATTAAACTTTATATAAGTGGCATATATGCCCTGCTGTTAACTGTAATCTGTATAATTGGACCAAGCATATGTGCAATGTATGCACAGTGCAAGGATTGCCTTCAGCAACCCATAATTATAATGTGTAGTTGTTAGGACATATACTTTAATATAATAGTTCAGATAAAATAGTTGTATAATTGTGATAATGCATTGTATGTCAGATATGATGGTACAAATGTTACCTCTGTTTTTTCTCTCACTACAATCCTTATCTCTTTTTATTTTCTGTTATGTGTCGTCAGAATGTCTCCATGTCATCCATCTATAACAAATCATTAAATGCTTCACAGCACATTGAGGTTAGCCAACCCCAGTGGGTCAGCTTGCTTCCACTCCAAGGCCTCCAGTATTAATGCCCAGCACATCTGGGACCCAACCTATGATGCCCCTGCACTACCTGTGCCCTCAGGTAGCACTACCTCAGCAGCTGGTGCTGTGGTACTCTCTGGGAGTACTGACAGAGGTGTGGATTTCATCACCCACCAGGAGATAACAGGTTTGGTGCATAGGTTTGTACACAGCACCATCGGTGTACACCTATGCTGGATGGAAAGTCTGCTCTCCATCATGGTCTGTAGGAGGAGAAGATGTCAAGCATCCAGCAGCCAGAGGAGTAAGGGAACAGTGATGACAATTCTGCAGGTGAGGACTAGATTCTCACTGTCTCCATGTTTGACAGGCGTGAGCTTGCATTGTCCACTCACTCACTCCAATCATGGTATCCCTCAAAATTTTGTGTCACTCACTATACCTGTGTCTTGTCTTGTGTGTCTTGTTTGTTTGCATTTAATTTGTCATGTATCCAACTTACCTGACCCAAAACTACCAGCTTCCATTACTCAGCATTACTCTCTTACTGAAGTAAATAAACAAAAACTGGCACCTGTCCCACAAAAAAAAAAAAAAAAAAAAAAAAAAAAAAATCACCACACACATAGCTCTCCATTTCACACACATGTCTTCTTGACACACATGGTTTGGTCCAATTGGCTATACAACATGGTTGTGCTGTTGTCACCTGTCTTTGTGGAGGTGACAATCCAAATTCAGTGAATATTCTGCACATATTTTCAGTTCACACTATTAAAGAAAAGGATAGCTATGGTTCTTTCCTACCACCCTCCAGCACATTCCTGGATTGCTTTCCCTTTGTTCTTCTCCCTGCTTGCCCCCATTTCACCACTTTCTTATCTACCCCCATTTTAACACCTATAATCTGGTCAAAAAATAGAATCATACACAACACACACAGGTACCAAAAAAGCAATGGAGCCCTTCACTTTTTGGTCTCTATGTTTCTGTGGAGTTTGGCATTATGCACCAGGGACGAAGGTTGGTATAATGGTTAAGCTGTTTACCTTACAGACACAAGGTGCAGGGATTGATTCTTATGTGGGGTAACTGGCTAGGCTTAGAAAATGGCCCACAAGGGCAGTTAGCCTAGTACTATTCTATGAACCTATGCACCAATGCCAAGTGACAGTGAACAGCTTTTTCCTAGTGCACTTAACTTCACACAATGTCACTTAAACTTGATGCAGTACATCAAACAAAAAAAGTGAAAAACTAAAAAGAGTAAAGAATAATTTCAGTGCATTATCAATACTTATGTAAAAGTATTACATACACATGGATTTGAACCCTATATCTTCTGGGCTCAAAGAGGAATGCATTAATTCATTTACACCTGCTACCACAGAGTCAGTTAAACATCAGGTCTGCTTCAAACGCTCAGTACTAACTCTCATAATTTTAGCAATGAGCCTCATGTTTGTGCACTGTTGAACTACGTGCAAACAGGGAAAGCAGTAGAAATGTGTATCTCACATGTGCAAACACTTTTCCAGTCAGCCCTCAAACCCATTGCTTGCTGTTGCACTATCCAAAGTAAATAATTTTGTTTACTGTCCATTTAGTCTTCATGTCATGGAAACTACAAGTGAAAACATGAAAAATGTTGGCCCTATCTATGAAAATGTTAGGTATTTACAATGCAGCCATGTGTTACCTCCCCATGCACTGCAACCTTGGTCTCTCAGTACTTGTTCACAAATATATCAACTAGACTAGATGAATAAATAAATGTTGGGTTCTATACTATGCACAACTTTAGAATGACAATAAACATTCGGATTTTCAAATACTTATAGTAATGTGGACACCTGTTTGCATATAGTTTGTAAAGCTATCTCTTACAGTATACCAGCAGATTGGAGCACAACCACTACATACTACACATTACACACTCATTAGGCTAACATACAGGACTTGAAATGTCTTGTCAGTTGAACATGCCTATACATCCAGTTCATGCCTATACATCCAGTTCATGCAAGTCTCCCAACATCTTCTTTCCAACATCCAGTGCTGATGTCATCCAACATAAATTGTCCTGCAGCCAAGGAAAAGTCAGACATGGTGCTTGAGTAAATAATAAGTTCCCTAGTCAGTGTACTTAGATAGTTAGGGTTCTGTTCTTGCAGAAGTCAACTTGGGTGTGTCTGTGTTTGTGCACTTGATTGACATTTCAAAAAGTATTTTTACTCTAGCATGTGTGACACTGCAATTAGCATTTTCTCCTCACCAGACACTGCTGATGTCATCACCTATAAACTGTTGCCTTACAGTCTCCAAATCAGACTTGAGCAGTGGCACTTGCCTTAAATGTAGAGCTCTCTAGTTAGTGTACTTAGGTATGAGTTATGTTCTTACTGTAGTCAACTGAGGTGTGTGTGTGTTTGTGAACTTGCTAGACATTACAGGGAGCATTATACACCAGCAAATGGGACACAGCTATTATAATCTTCTCCTCACCAGATGCTGCTAATGTCATCACCTGTAAACTGTCTGACACTCTCCAAGTCTGACTTGAGCTGTGGTGCTTGACTTAAGTACAGAGTTTTCTAGATGGTTTATTCCGATAGGGAGGGGTTCTGTTCTCACTGCAGTCAACTTGGGTGTGCATGTGTTTGTACATTGATTGACATTACAGAAAGCATTTTACACCAGCATGTGGGACACTGCTATTAGCATTTTCTCCTCACCAGGTACTGCTGAAGTCATCACCTATAAACTGTTGTCTGACACTCACCAAGTCAGACATAAGCTATGACGCTTGTATAAAGTATGGAGTTCTCTAGTTAGTATACTTAGGTAGGGATTCTGTTCTCGTTGAAGTAATCTGGTGTGTGTGTGTGTGTGTGTGTGTGTGTGTGTGTGTGTGTGTGTGTGTGTGTGTGTGTGTGTGTGTGTGTGTGTGTGTGTGTTTGTGCACTTGCTTGACATTACAGAGAGCATTTTATGCCAGCATGTGGTGCATTTCTCCTCACCAGGAACTGCTGATGTCATCAGCTGTAGCTGATTTGCAGATGTCCAGTATTCCCATCAGGGCTGGGTCAGAGGCTGGCCTGTAGGCCAGGCACAAATCACATCATTCTATGTTATACAGATTACAGTGACAGGGCTTTCAGTCTATCCAGATACATCATGACATGGTTTGTAGGACCTGTGTTTTCTTGGTGAGAAATCATGGACCTTTTCTATATGGACACTAGTAATATCCCAGCTGTGTGCAACAGACATGTGTCCGTTGTTCATGCTACATCCATGTCTTTTACATCTGTTAGATGTCCTGAAAGAGGTCATAGAGGGCATGCATGATGAGAACACTGTCATCCTATGAAACTTGACCAGGCCAAGGCATTTGACACAAATCCACATTAAGGGATTCATTCATTCAACACTGTTAGATGTGTCCATAAACACTAGTATCACCAAGTGGATAGACCACTGGATAACAGACGTGGCATCTAAATATGTTGAACTGTGTGAAGTGAAATTTATCTCTAGTCCAGTGATTAAGTCTGTACATCAGGAATGTCTGCTAGGCCCTTTCCTGTCCATTATTTACATCACAGATGTCAGGAATAACATACACATACTTTGTCCAGACAGCTGTCTGGAGGACTACAGATTGTGGACAATCATTGACTTCAACTGTGATAGTATAATACAGAGAGTATCAACATATACCAAATATTGCTGCCAAAGCCATGATAACACATGAGATGATACAAAAACATGGAGGGATTTGTTACGTTTTGAAAACAAATGCACAAACCAAAGATAATGTAGACATTGCACTCTCTTAGTAGACCAATTAGTATATGACCTGTGTCCTGGAGTAGATGATATGTGGGACTCCACCAGCATGTGGTCACAGTGGTGTGTACTCCTTTGTATGTATGCACACCTTTGTATTTATGTACTACTGAGTATGTGCAGAACATTCACATCAAAGGCCATAATACCACCATAGTTCACAACCTTTATCACACCAATAATGGAATACAATGCAGTTTTTTCATGTACTTACCTACACATCTTCCAGTGATGTCTAACTGAAGTGTAACACCTTTGCCACAGTGAGCTGTCACACATCTTATTGGCCATATCTAGGCATTCTTTTTGTTGCATAGACACTACTGTCTGATGGTGCGGAACACCCATCAAGGTGTTACAGCAGATGCTTGCATGATACCTGTTACAGTGATGCAGACAGTACAAGTATGTACATAGCTGCTTGACAAAATTGATGGTATGGGTTACATTTATGACAGTGTGCATTGGATTGTGCCATATATCTATAAATATATATATATATTTTTTATTTTACATTTGTTTATTGGGAAAGTCCAACTGGACACATGTCCTTTTTCAGGGGAGACCCAGGGAGAAAAGCTCCAGTTAGAACAGTGATATACAAAAGATAAGGAACAAAAATGTACAATACAAGTCAATAATAGAAGTCAACAAATGATTAGTAGGAATAGTCTAAACTAAATACATATATGTACCCTGTACAAATAATCAAGGCTAAGTACCAATAGTGTATATTATAGTATTAATTTAATGTTATACAAACAGCAGGACATTAGTGGAATTTTATACATGGTTGGAAAATAGACTCACAGAGAGAGGTTTTACATTATAGTGATAGCAAAATCACATAGTGTGTTCTATTTTGCATCAAGGCATCAATAAGTGATCCATATTTGCAAAATGTTTAAAAAAATTGAACAGACAAGAGTTAGTGATACACTCTCTTCTTATTAAGTATCTTAGTGGTAGATTGGGTAGAGTGGGAGATGTGAGGTGGAAAAGGAATTGTGAAAATTGTATAGATGAGTTGGAGAGGTGATTGTTGAGAGTGAGTAGGTAGTTGTCAGCTGGGAGTAGAGCAAGGGCAAATCCACTTGCTAAGGACATAGTTTTTTAAGCTTGTTTTAAATATTGTTAGGGATGTTAAGGAGGTAAGATTTGCTGGCAAGTCATTCCAGAGTTTACCTACGTAGTTTGAAAAGATGGGTGGATCAGAGTAGTCTACTTGTAGCATAGGGTTGAAGAAGAGTTTGTAGCGCAGGTATTTTTTCAGGGTCTGAGAGGATTTTGTAAGCCATTGCAAGTTGTATGTAGCATATGAGATGGGGAAGCTCTAATGAGTTGAGCTGCTTGAGTGTTAGGCAATGGTGAGATCTAGCTGGTGAATTTGTGGCAAATCTTGCTATTTTATTGCAGCAGGTTTCAAGTTTTAGTAATTCAGATTTCTATATATCTATATATATCTAGTGTGTTGAGCAGATGGAAAGAGTACTTTGAGGGACTGATGAATGAAGAGAATGAGAGGGAGATAAGGTTGGTTGATGTGCGGATAGTGAATCATGAAGTGCAGTGGATTAGCAAGGAGGACGTAAGGATAGCTATGAAGAGGATGAAGAACGGAAAGGCTGTTGGTCCAGATGACATACCTGTGGAAGCATGGAGGTGTTTAAGTGAAATGGCAGTGGAGTTTTTAACTAGATTGTTTAAGGAAATCTTGGAAACTGAGAGGATGCCTGAGGAATGGAGAAAAAGTTTTTGGTACCGATTTTTTAAGAATAAGGGTGATGTGCAGAGCTGTAGTAAATACAGAGGGATTAAATTGATCAGTCACAGCATGAAGTTATGGTAAAGAGTAGTGGAAGCTAGGTTAAGAAGGGAGGTGATGATTAGTGATCAGCAGTATGGTTTCATGCCAGGAAAGAGCACTACAGATGCAATGTTTGCTTTGAGAGTGTTGATGGAGAAGTACAGAGAATGTCAGAAGGAGTTGCATTGTGTCTTTGTGGATTTAGAGAAAGCATATGACAGAGTGCCTAGAGAGGAATTGTGGTATTGTATGAGGAAGTCGGGAGTGTCAGAGAAGTATGTAAGAGTGGTACAGGATATGTACGAGGGTAGTGTGACAGCGGTGATGTCTGTGGTGGGGGTGACTGATGCGTTTAAGGTGGAGGTGGGATTACATCAAGGTTCAGCTCTGAGCCCTTTCTTATTTGTAATGGTGATGGACAGGTTGACAGACGAGATCAGACAGGAGTCCCCATGGACTATGATGTTTTCAGATGACATTGTGATCTGTAGTGAGAGTAGGGAACAGGTGGAGGAGACCCTGGAGAGGTGAAGATATGCTCTAGAGAGAAGAGAAATGAAGGTCAGCAGGACTAAGACAGAATATATGTGTGTGAATGAGAGGGAGAATAAAGGAATGGTGAGGATGCAGGGAGTAGAGGTGGCGAAGGTGGATGAGTTTAAATACTTGGCATCAACTGTTCAGAGTAATGGTGAGTGTGGAAGAGAGGTGAAGAAGAGAGTACAGGCAGGATGGAGTGGGTGGAGAAGAGTGTCAGGAATGATTTGTGACAGACGAGTACCAGTAAGAGTGAAAAGGAAGGTCTACAAGAGGGTAGTGAGACCAGCTATGTTATATGGGTTGGAGACAGTGGCATTGACAAAAAGACAGGAGTCAGAGCTTGACGTGGCAGAGTTGAAGATGTTAAGATTTGCACTGGGTGTGACGAGGATGGACAGGATTAGGAATAAGTATATTAGAGGGTCATCCCAGGTTGGAAGTTTTGGAGACAAAGCCAGAGAGGCAAGATTACGTTGGTTTGGACTGTGCTGAGGAGGGATGCAGAGTATATTGGGAAAAAGATGCTAAGGATGAAGCTTCCAGGTAACAGGAAAAGAGGAAGGCCTAAGATAAGGTTTATGGATGTGGTGAGAGAGGACATGCAGGTGGTTGGTGTGATAGAGCAAGATGCAGAGGACAGGAAGAAATGGAAACAGTTGATCTGCTGTGGCGACCCCTGACGGGAGCAGCCAAAAGAAGAAGAAGAAGAAGACAATATCTATATATATATATATATATATATATATATATATATATATATATATATATATATATATACACACACATACAACTGCCTTCCATTTACATGCACTCATCTACTGTACATTACAATATTTCACCTATCCTTTTTCCCTGTGTTCATTCCTACAATTTATCTGTGTGCCCCTATGTAATACACACATTTCCCCTGACTGTCTATTTTAAATAAAACGTACTCTAACTCCTTCCTCCACTTTTCAAGTTGTCACCCATTTCATCAAAAGAAGGCTGTTATTAAAGGGCAACTTGTCAGAGCGGCCCGGATTGTTACTCTCAATAAAGAGTTTGATGAGGAATGTTTGTTTCTAAAATCAGCTTTTTTGAAGAGGGAGTACCCGGTGGAGCTCATTGATGAAATTATAGCCGAGGTCAAAATCAAAAGGGAAATTAACCATTTTAGGCCTTTATTGGCTATACAAAGTTCAAGCCCTCAGAGCCTATTAGACAACTTGGAGAGAGAAGGTACTGACCAAGTCCAATTGACACACACTTTGGATTGTTTAAAGGATGTTGAAACTGGTCACTTGTCTGACCAGTGGTCAAATACCGATGTAAACCTTGAAAATCCACTTAACATCCCCAAGACTGATAGAAACAGAGTTGTGTCATTTATTACAACCTATACCAAACTGAGTCCTGAATGTATTAACATCTTGAATAAAAATTGGAAATTGCTAAAAAATAACACATCTTTAATAAACAAATTAGGCCATAAACCTAGTGTTACATTCAGGCGTGGTTTGAATTTGAAGGACTCTATGAGATTTCAATCTCACTCACTGAGAAAGTCAACTGGGATGTTTAAATGTGAGTCATGTAGTATGTGCAAACATGTATTGGTTAGCAGTGCATTCACTGTGGACAATGTATTATATAAATTAAGTGATACATTTAATTGTAATTCAAAAGGCATAATTTATCTGGCTAAATGTTCATTATGTACCGCCTTTTATGTGGGTAAAACTGAGCGTAGACTCAGAGATAGGGTGTATGAACACATTTATGCAATTACCCACCATAAGGCTGACAATGCATTGGCAAAACACATCATGTGTTTCCCCGACCATACATTTACATTTTTGATTATAGATAGATTAAATATCAACCCTAGAGGGGGCCCTTATTCTCTAAAATTATTGGAGCTTGAATTGAAATGGCAAATTAAATTAAATGCTAGCAACTATCCAGGCCTCAATGAAGCTGTGTCAGTAGGTGTCTTATTAAAGTTAAGAAGTTTGGTGAGATAGTTAAATGTAAGATTAAATTTAACAATATTTTTTTATATATATTACACTATACACATTATTTAAAAATCAATTGAATTAATTTAATTAATATAGTCAATTATTTGTGAAACAGTTTGTCCTTATGAATTTTCATGAAGTATCTTGAAGTTTTTGAAAAATACATATAGACTCTACGATTATAAACTCTTTTGAATTTGATTAATCATTTTTTTGGTTACTTTACCTGGCCTTATTTCTTGACAATTTGACTTAGTTAAGTTATGAATTTTACACTTACTTCATTTTTAACATCTATAATTAGGGGTAATCAGTGATTTATGGTTAAATTAAATCGAATACATTAACATACACCTGTACTTATTAGGGGTTCCAAATGAGGTTTCTTGTTAAAATGTGTGGAAGTTGTAGTTGTTTCCATAGAGACCCACTGCTTTAATTTCACAGTGCATCTTTTTCAGTAAAGTATACCCTTGTTTTTAAAGACTGTGTTTTTAGTATGACTGAGTAATTACTTAATTAAATTATTGATTAACTATGGCGCCTTTTTTTGTATATAAGGAATGAAAATTATTTGTATTTTGTATTCTGAAGAAGGCTGTTTTATTGTGAGCCAAAAAGCGCTTAAATTAAACTACATTGTGTTCCTGTGCTGACTGGTCGTGGATCTTATTTCTTAGTTTTGGATTTCGTTTGTGGAATTTTATTTTCTCAGTTTGATGGCTTCCGATCCGCTTCCAGCTGACCACTCGAACAGTTCAAGTCGTTCATTAATTGACTCCGGTATGCCGGGTAAACTCCTTTCTAATGTTTCTACTCCGGACTCCGAGTCCGTTAATTTCGGGCTCCTGTTGGGTAAAATAGATGCACTGTGTAAACACTTGGATTTTGTGGACACTAACCAGCGTTTATTTAAAGAGTTCATTGAAGCTAAGACTACTTCCACTAATTTAGTCAGTCCTGATGTTGCCTCTAATGGACAAACGTGTTCAAGTGCTAACGTTGGAACCGGTGATGTTAGCACACCACCACCAGGGCAAAGGTCACCAGCTTCTCTCACACAAGCGGGTAATAATGCAGATACAGCGTCTCAAAGAGGTTCAAATGCTGTACCTCTATCCGGTGCTGGTGTTACAAATAAAGCAACTACCAACTTAAATGGTGAGCGAAACCCTGCTGTGCTTAGAGGGGACTCTCCGAATATAGCAGGGATCATTAAAGACTGTTTTGTTTTTGGTAACAATTCAATAGGACTATCTTGTTCTTGTACAACGAACGGAAGTCAAAAGCAAGACACATTCAATGGACCGGACATTGTAAGTAACTTGAAAGCTTTGGATAATTCACTGTTAAAATTGAAAAAAACACAATTAGAAATTGCTTATTTCAAGGAATGTCTTAATGTGAACATTATACCTAAAGGGCTGCGCAGAATGCAATACCCTACTGGGCTGGTTAACAGGTCCCCTTTCCATAAAGAGTTACTACAACTTTTTGAACAACAAGGTGCCGATCTTTTGAACTTAATGATTAAACATTATTCATTACTTGTGTCTGAATTGACTGAAACAGTGTTGGATTTGGATAAACAGGTTACTAACCACGCTGAATTTTTTAGATATAAGTTTGACTATTCTAGATCTATCTCCAGTATTGACAAGCATTTATTTAAATTACAATCTAACAAGTCCAAGAAACTGGAGAGAGACATTAAAGCTTATAGGGAAGGCACTGCTTATCCTGTGCCTTCCCCAGCTCAAGTTTGGCAGCGACCATCAGTTGCTTATTCTGTTGTTAATTCAACTAATATTGTTTGTAATGCTTGCAATAATTGTTTATCTAATGATCATTTGAGTTGTGAAACTGGAATGTGTGATAGTCAAACTGTTAACAACGATGAATTTAATAGCAATTTTTTGGATGATGAAGCTGAATTTCCCACTCTTAGGAGAAGTGAAAGACTCCAGAACACTGTTAAAAATAATCATAATTTTAATCAGAGACACAATTGTAATTTTGTAGCTACCCCTAGTATGCCACCTAATTCAGGGTTTAATGGAGCAAGGCCTAAACAACAAAGAAATGTTCATAAATTTAACACAAGATCTAAAAATTTTCAATAGAGGAGGCAACTGGTTATAGTGTATCTTTAAATCCTCCAGTTTCCCCCTCCTTTGACACACATGAAGCAAATTCTGACACTGGTTCTGTGGATGAACCTGAAGTTTTGTTAGATGATTTTAAAGTTCTGGGCGAGTCATTAAAACCTATTATAATGTTTAATAGAAATAAAGACTTCAAAGTTTATAATTTTTCTTCTTGTCCACTGTCTAACGACCTTGTAGATTTATTATCTAAGGGGACAACTTATGTTCCTTATACTAAACTCAACGTTACATCTGTGATTATGGACCTCAAAAAATACACTAGAAAATTGAACTTTCAATATTTACTGGGCAACACCAATAATGTAGGTTCTCTAAGTGAGTACAGTATACCTAGTACATTTAACCCACCACTTCACCCTGTTATACAAACTTTTGAGAATGTCTGTGAGTTAGATTTGAGATTCCTGGCTAATGTAAAAAGGAAAGTATCCAGTAACCAGGATGAACTGGATTTAATTAAACTTGTTCAGTCACAGAAAATTAGATTATGTAAACCAGATAAGGGGGGTGGTATGGTTATTTTCGATATTGATGACTATAATCACAGAATGAGTTCTTTACTCAATGGTGATGCTTATGCTACTAGTTCTAGGTCAGAAGTAAACTCTGCTTATGGGCTAGTTAAATCTTGTATTAATGACTTATTCATTGAGGGACATATTGACAGTGAACTTTTAAACTATCTAACTACTTCATTTCCTATTTACCCTAGTTTCTTTGGAATTCCAAAGATTCACAAAGACCTGCATGAGCCACCTATGAGACCATTGGTGGATGGCAGGGGGTCACCATTATATGTTTGTGCTAAAGTAATAGATGTTACTCTACAGAAAATAGTTATTCAAGAAAAACAAATCTGTAAAGATTCCTGGTCTTTCTTGTGTGAGATTAACAAACTGACATTTGAAAGAGAATTTAATTTTTTAACAGTGGACGTAAAGGATTTGTACACTTGTATTCCCCATGACATTGCTATTGAATGGGTTACACTCATGATGTACAAATACCAGCTCCCAAAAAAGGAAATCTATTTAGTCTCTGAACTTTTAGATCTTGTCCTTTCTTATAATTTTTTCATGTTTGAGTCACTATTTTACAAACAGAAAATACAAATAGCTATGGGCTCACCGTGTGGAGCTAGCGTAGCCAACCTAGTAATGGCCTTTTGGGAGTTCGATTTGGTCTTTAAATCTAATTTCTACAAGGAATCAGTTGTTTTTTACACCAGATTCCTGGATGACATCTTTATGTTGATTAGAGGCAATAACCAAACTGCATCCCATATAGTTGACTTTCTTAACATGTCCACTGATTTCCTTGAGTTTACTCACACGTTTGACTATCTTGCCATCCCCTATTTGGACATAATGTTATCTAAAAGCTTGGATTTAAATTGTTATGTTTCAAGAGTGCATCGTAAAAAAACGTACTCTAACTCCTTTCTCCACTTTTCAAGTTGTCACCCATTTCATCAAAAGAAGGCTGTTATTAAAGGGCAACTTGTCAGAGCGGCCCGGATTGTTACTCTCAATAAAGAGTTTGATGAGGAATGTTTGTTTCTAAAATCAGCTTTTTTGAAGAGGGAGTACCCGGTGGAGCTCATTGATGAAATTATAGCCGAGGTCAAAATCAAAAGGGAAATTAACCATTTTAGGCCTTATTGGCTATACAAAGTTCAAGCCCTCAGAGCCTATTAGACAACTTGGAGAGAGAAGGTACTGACCAAGTCCAATTGACACACACTTTGGATTGTTTAAAGGATGTTGAAACTGGTCACTTGTCTGACCAGTGGTCAAATACCGATGTAAACCTTGAAAATCCACTTAACATCCCCAAGACTGATAGAAACAGAGTTGTGTCATTTATTACAACCTATACCAAACTGAATCCTGAATGTATTAACATCTTGAATAAAAATTGGAAATTGCTAAAAAATAACACATCTTTAATAAACAAATTAGGCCATAAACCTAGTGTTACATTCAGGCGTGGTTTGAATTTGAAGGACTCTCTGAGATTTCAATCTCACTCGCTGAGAAAGTCAATGGGGATGTTTAAATGTGAGTCATGTAGTATGTGCAAACATGTATTGGTTAGCAGTGCATTCACTGTGGACAATGTATTATATAAATTAAGTGATAAATTTAATTGTAATTCAAAAGGCATAATTTATCAGGCTAAATGTTCATTATGTACCGCCTTTTATGTGGGTAAAACTGAGCGTAGACTCAGAGATAGGGTGTATGAACACATTTATGCCATTACCCACCATAAGGCGGACAATGCATTGGCAAAACACATCATGTGTTTCCCCGACCATACATTTACATTTTTGATTATAGATAGATTAAATATCAACCATAGAGGGGGCCCTTATTCTCTAAAATTATTGGAGCTTGAATTGAAATGGCAAATTAAATTAAATGCTAGCAACTATCCAGGCCTCAATGAAGCTGTGTCAATAGGTGTCTTATTAAAGTTAAGAAGCTTGGTGAGATAATTAAATGTAAGATTAAATTTAACAATATTTTTTTATATATATTACACTATACACATTATTTAAAAATCAATTGAATTAATTTAATTAATATAGTCAATTATTTGTGAAACAGTTTGTCCTTATGAATTTTCATGAAGTATCTTGAATTTTATGAAAAATACATATAGACTCTACGATTATAAACTCTTTTGAATTTGATTAATCATTTTTTTGGTTACTTTACCTGGCCTTATTTCTTGACAATTTGACTTAGTTAAGTTATGAATTTTACACTTACTTCATTTTTAACATCTATAATTAGGGGTAATCAGTGATTTATGGTTAAATTAAATCGAATACATTAACATACACCTGTACTTATTAGGGGTTCCAAATGAGGTTTCTTGTTAAAATGTGTGGAAGTTGTGGTTGTTTCCATAGAGACCCACTGCTTTAATTTCACGGTGCATCTTTTTTAGTAAAATATACCCTTGGTTTTAAAGACTGTGTTTTTAGTATGACTGAGTAATTAATTAAATTATTGATTAACTATGGCACCTTTTTTTGTATATAAGGAATGAAAATTATTTGTATTTTGTATTCTGAAGAAGGCTGTTTTATTGTGAGCCGAAAAGCGCTTAAATTAAACTACATTGTGTTCCTGTGCTGACTGGTCATGGATCTTATTTCTTAGTTTTGTCTATTTTAAATGGTAAACCATCTGCCCTTACAGATCATTTACACAACTTTTGTACATAATGCCTGGAATGGGATTTCAGAAGACTCTGCACTGTATACTTTGTCCTGTTGTGTGTTTGGACCAAAAAGGTTGCTATATAATAAATCCTGGTAATCATTGTTGCATTCCGTGCAACTCTGGTAATTTAGTTTGCTTTACTGTAAATAGGTTTGCTATTCATGTTATTTTACATGGTTTCAAGGCCATCAGTACTGTTGCCAACCATGAAACACACTTGTTTATGTTTAAACACAGTGCACAGCATGAATATGTAATTAGCACTGCTGCTTACTGCACAAACATGTAAATTCCATGCATGCTTTGTGCAAAGCCTACACAGCTTATTGAGTCCCACAGATTATCTTTCAGCTACTGAAGAAAAAAGTATTCTGTTTTTATTGCCCTTTATCAATTTGTCTCTATGTAAACATGAGAACCAGATACACAGTTGCTTTCAGCTACAAGCTTTTGATGTTGCACTCCAAGCATTTATTTGTGTTCTTTTTTTCACTTGCTTCCACTTATATCTTTTTGTTAGATCAAGCCAGTGGCCTTAATGCAGACATTTAGCTATGAAAAAGTAAGAAAAAAATATCAATGTTGCTTTTATTATGCCCTGTATACTTTTACAAACTGTCTCTTACCTCATCCACCTAAGATTATAGCCTGTTATCTTAAACATGCTTTTGTCCTGGTATTCTTCTCTTTTTACATTGCCGGGTCTACATATCTTAAAATTAAACAAGAAGAAATAAAGAAGGAAACAAGGGCATCTGTTAACTTTAGCATCCCTATAGCAGACAAAAATAACTGAAAATGCTTTTCTATACATTATGCAGTATATATCATGGTTTACAAAAATACTATTGAGAACAACAGTTACCTCTTTGTTTTCTCTTTCCCCTTCTTAATGTTCTTCCAAACATAAAGGAAATGAAGTAAGGCATATGTTTTGGAGTCTAACAAACTCAAAAAAGTCCAGTATTTCCAGGTTTCTTGTTCTGCCATATATCACAAATGTGATTGATGTTTATTCATTAATTTCTGAGTCGATGGTTTTGTCCCTGTTGATCTCCATCTTTTAACTCCAGTCACTTGTTCATTTCCAGTAGACTCCTGGCTTTTCTGGTGAACTCCTGTGCTTCTGTCTGTCTGTCAAGCATTTTCCTTTGGAGCTCTGGAAAATGTTTCACTGGCATAGTCTCTCTATAAGCTTTATTGTCAGAAGAATAAGTAGCAGAGTTCCATTCTGTTTGATACCTCACTTTTTGTTGGACAAACTTTTACAATTTTTTCTTAGCGTGTTCTGTGTCAAAAATGACTTTTACCCTCCAGAAAAAATATTCTGAGGATAGATGGACACAACAGATTGAATCTCATACCTACCTCTTGACATTCCTTGATTGCTGAATACATTTACTCCTCTTCTGCCTGGTGTACAGTGAGTAAACATTTTCCACAAATACTCCACTGTCTTCAACTTCTCCATCCACCACAGTTTTGTTAGAATCAACTATTTCTGCTGGTAGGATAAGATTCCATCTTTACTTATTTGAGGTGTTGGCTGCTTTCTCATGGCCAGGTTTGGTGCATACTCATGATGTGCCCTTTTAATTAACAACTCCTGTTGTAGAATACCAGTCCAGTTGCTTATTTGTGCTTTAATAAAATCCCTTCCAGTTTCTCTGGTACATCTGAAAACCTCAGATTTTCCCTGTGCACTCTGTCCTCTAATTCTACAATATTTTGAAATAGCTCTTCTTGAGCAGTCTCATATTTGTCATTTCGACCTTTGATTTTTGCAGTTTTATCAGCTTGTCTCAATATCTGATTAAAGCATTTCCATCCTTTCCAGATGTTTGTTGATATACTTTTTCAGTGTTTCGTTTATTTTAATCAGCTCTGAGCACATTTGACTTATTTTTTTTCCTTTTGATTAGTTTCTTGTACTAAAGTTGAACCTTAAACAGCTTTTTGCTGAACAGCTGCAGGATTCCTCTCAGCCAATGTTTTTTCCTCGCATTTTGTGGTTGATTTTTTTTCAGGTTCACTAAATTTCTTAAGTGGCACCCAGTCAGTGCACTTACTAGCCAGTGACTAAAACATACCAACAAAGACAAATTCACTGATCCTCTTTTCTGAGTTTCCATTTTCACTCTGTGAGAGCTGAAATTAAGCTGTTACTCAATGTGCAGCCATCTTGGCAATCCAAAGTCATGTTATTTTTATCTGAATTGCTGTGAATATTTAATGTGTGAGTTTTTCATGCCCATTCTTTCTGATGAAGTCCTTATGATTGGTCAAACAAAAAAGTTACTGTGTGTGGTATTCATTCAGGGATTCATACACAGTATTTTACCATTCATAGACACAGTAGCCATAATGAGGAAAAATCTCATTATTGGTTAATTTGCATGTGTATAAATCAGAGCTAACAGTGAAGTGCAGAACAAAACTTTCTTTGGTAGTTAACTGTGGCAGCTATATAGTGTAAGCTCAAGTACCCTTCCCCCCTGAGTCATTCGCCTATACCCACAAACACACAGTAAAAGGCATACATGTACTCACAAGGCATACCTCTTACCTGTCAAAGTAGTCAGAACATCCACAATAGCCCCTTTTCCTCTGCCCACTTAATTCATGGATGATTACAGTCATTCAGTAACGCTAGACATTTGAGTTTAACAATTCATAGCTTGCAGTAAATGCATGCTAGAGCACAAGCTGCTTACATGGTTGAGAAGTATACTTAAAGATTCATGACGGTCTCTGTCATGCATATAGACCTTTTCCAGACATTGCATAATCACCAAGATCTTCAGTATATAGCAGAAAACATACCTGCTGCCCTAACTTATCAGTTATTAAATCAGACTAATGCAAGGGTTTCATACATCAAGAGTGCATGGTACAAATCCCCCCCTTTTATCTACACATATCTGTCTAAATATATACAGTATCTCTCTCTCTCTCTCTCTCTCTCTCTCTATATATATATATATATATATATAGTTTACTAGCACAATGTAGAATGATGGTTTGGCAAACATGGGAATGCCGAATGTTAGTTGCCCAATTTTCATATTGCGAGCCTTCAATTCTGCGAGTCTCCTGTTCAATGAATGCCACTGCTCATACGTGGGTGATGTTTCACACTGAGATCATAGGACAGTGCGGATCAGGATATTTACCCTTTTCTGCACTGTAGTGCAATCTTGGAGTTGGAATATAAAAATGGAAAAATGGCAGGGGGTGTCAGGATGCAGCCCCCCACAGAGGGGACAGGGGGGGCTTGCCTCCCTGAAAAAACATTACTGTCATTGCTGTCCAGTATGGATCTGGTCCATGCATACTGCTGCAAAGGGGACAATGGACTTCTGAAGTCAAATTCAACTTCACCTCAATTAGGTTGCCGATATTTCAATCTAATTAATATTTCGAACATCGAACATGTAAACCGCATTTTTGAATAGTTCACGTTCTGATGTTCAACGTTTTAATAGTAAACCTATATACACATACACACACACACACACACACACACACATATATATATATATATATATATATATATATATATATATATATATGTATAAAATGACTGGCCATTAACATTCCAAAAGGAGCATGCTGATTGGTCAGCCCAACCAGCATGCTCATTGTAAATCGAGAATATACCAATAAAAGTCGGGCCGCTAAAGTATCATTGAGTGGACAGATTTTTTTTTTTCTATTATTATGTGGTAAAAATGCATCCGTCTGAATGAAAGAAACTCTGAAATTGAAATGCATGTCATCATTTAGTGACTTTGTTCCTCATAAAATGTATTTTTTCCAACAAATCACTGAGGAACAAAGTCACAAAATAATAACAGGCATTTCAGTTTCAGACTTTCTTTCCTTCAAACAATGCACATATTCACATTTTCTTTAAATAAAAGATTGAGAGGTATGTAGGAGACCACAGAAAATACAAGAAAAATCAGGTACATTGTACAAACTAAAACATACCTGATTTTCCTTGTTTTTCCGTCTCTTCCATACCTCTAAACTCTGGGGATGTTACACTTTGTTTTCCATTAAAAAAATAGCAACAGAAATCATCCTTTCTCTGTTGCTTGCTTGCTAAACCAGTGATGTACTATGTAAGCTTGGGAATGGTAGCCCCATATGCATGTGCAATACATCATCAAAGAGCAGAAGCAGGAAACAACATAGAAGAAAAACATGGCATTGTTATGCGAAGACATTATTTAAGAAAAGTAATTAATTTTTTTCTTAAATAATGTCATTGTATGATAGCAGTAATTAATTCCATGGTGTGGTATACAGAAGATTTACCCATGGTTGGCTTTGTGTAATCAGTTGGGCTTGGCCTAGTAATTAAATCACACCAACCATGGGCAAGTTTTCAATATACCACACCCACGTCATTGGTTATTGCTATATTATACAATGACCCCCCCCATCGATATTCCAAAACGTGCACGCTGATTGGTCAGCGTGCCCATTGTAAATCAGACTTATACTAATGGAAAAAGGTCTGGTCGCCCGTACTTTTTCCATTAGTATAAGTCTTTTTTTAGACAGCAACAGAGAATGGAAGAGCTCTGTAATCTCACTATGTTAAATGGGTTTAACATAGCGAGATAGCTTTAAAAAAAGCAACGGAGATCTTCCTTTCTCCATTGCTTCCACACACATCTCTGATGTACTGCGTAAGCCTACGCATGTGCAGTACATCAGAACTGTTGGAGAATACCGGACAGCTGTTGAAAGGCATCACGGAGGCATTATACAATGCCATTATTTAAGAAAAGTAAGTATTTTTTTTTTTAAATAATGTCATTGTATAATAGCAATAACCCACTTCTGGGTGTGGGTAATGCTGAATTTACCCACGTTTGTCTTTGTTTGGCCACTCCGGCTTCACCCTCGTGACCAAACCACACCAACCGTGGGTAAATCCAGCATTACCCACACCAGGCGTGGGTTATTGCTTAATTATATATATATATATATATATATATATATATATATATATAGATAGATATAGATAGATATAGATATATGGATATAATTCATTTCATTGAAAACTTATTTCACTGAAACTCAGTTGCCTGAGCACAATTCACTGAAAGCTCACTTCACTAAAAACTCATTTGACTGAAACTCAATTAGTCGAAAGTTATATATTGCCTTTTCCCAACTGTAGTGCGATCCTAGAGTTAGTATATAAAGTAAGGGTGGTGGTGTATCCTCCCAACTATTTTAAATGTTTTAAACCATAGACATGGATACTTAAAAGTCCAATGAATAACTCTTTCCAGAAGACAATATATACCCAAACTATGTGGGGGAGCTATACCACTGTAATGAGATTTAGGACTTGGTATATATAATTAGCAGGGGGGCTGGGGAAGCAGAGTCTCACACATAAGAGGATCAGATGTTAACTTCTCACACCCACTACTAATTATATATACCAACTCAGAGATCACACTACAGTGGGGTAATTACAGTTTTTTTTATCCTACATTACCGATAGTTAGGTACTACTGTCCTTTCCCTTCATGTTGGCCAACTATGATTGTTTGATGTAATTATTTATGATCATTTGACCATTTGATGAAGGGAGTTTTTGATATTATGATGAATGGCAGTTTGATGAATGTTCATTACACCAATAACCGAGTACAATGTATCCTTCTTCATGTACCTTCCTACACATCTTCCAGTGATGTGTAACTGAAGTGTAACACCTTTGACATATTGAGCTGTCACACATCTTTTTGGCCGTACGTAGGTATTTTTTTGTTGCACAAACATCGTCTGCTGGTGTGAAATACCCATCAAGGGGTTACACCAGATGCATGTGTGATACCTGTTCTGGTGATGCAGACAGTATGTACATAGCTGTGTGACAACAGTGATGGTATGGGTTAGATAGATAGATATATAGATATAGATATATAGGTATATAGATATAGATATCTATATATCTATACACCTATAGATATAGATATATAGATATAGATATATACATATACACAAATGGCATGCACACCAGTCAGCTAGCCTGTAGTGATCATAATGTCACATACAAATATAGCAGTGTCCTTCCTAAAACCTCCAGCAGATGTTACAGTGTCAGGATGGTGTGCTTGATTACCCTCATAGATTATTGACATGTCATGAAAGTTGTACAAGTGTGTTCATGCAGAACCATCTATGATCACTCAGAATCATATTTATTGTATCAGAGACATGGGATTACTAGTGATATTATTCTGATATCGTTCATGATTGTGCTTGCTTCTTTTACTGTTGCCCATGGGCCTGTAACTGTACCCCACTTGTTGTAGACCTCTGCTGACATTACACTTATATTCAGGCAAATCAGTTTGTACAGCTTCACAATATCCACCCAACACCAATTCTATATAATGTACCTGATAGATGTCCTCTCCATTATTCACGTCAGGATGCTTATCTCACAAAGACATCTTCTCCATTGTTATGTCATCTTATCTGACAGTTACATACTATACATTTTCACTGTGAAGTCCATACTGTACCATGTTGATATGTGATTAGTGTTCCTGCTACAACTGTCTTCCATTTACATGCCCTCAGCTGCTGTACATTACGATGTTTCACCTATTCTTTTTCCCTGTGTTAATTTCTACAATTTTCTGTGTGTCCCTATGCAATACCTACACTTCCCCTGACTGTTTATTTTACATGGCACTCCATATTCCCTTACAGATCATTACAAAACTTTTACGCAGAATGCCTTGAATGGGATTTCACAATACTCTGCACTGTATACACTGCCCTGTAATGTGCTTTAACCATACGTAGTACATCCTACTCCACTGTTCTAAGTGCAAATATAGTTTAAGGCCTTTCTATATTCATTTACCTTACTTCCTCTCTGAAGTAGTGGTTCTTTGTCACCAGTGTGAGCACAGTACCATTGAGACCCTGGCGTCCTATACTGACCCTGCTCCACAAACTATACTCTGAGATCTCACTACTCCAATAAAATACTATATAACTTCCTGCAATTAAACAGAATAATTTCCAATATCTTTAAGAAATCCTGAGCTAATCTGACAGAGGGCTGACTGTTTTTTTCACATTCAGCAGCTGCACAGTAGGGCCCTGCTCCGTTTGCCCTCGCTACGCTCAGGCTCACTTTGCTCTCCCCCACCCCCATATCATTTCCTTTATACTTATCCACCTGAACCGCACCCCTTCCAGCTCCTCCCCTGCCCCTTCCCAACTACGTTCTTACTGACACACCTCTTCCCCTAAAGTACCTTCATACACCTCAACTTTCCCACTTTCTACACATACTCTACCTTCAAACCATGCCTTTCAAACCTCAAGCCTTACTCATGATACTTTACTTCTTATACCTCCTCTCATCCTATCATGCACATCTACCCCCAACTTACTTCTACCTAACAAACAGTACTCTACATCCAAATACCAAACCCGTGACTCCTCTGCAAACCAGTCCTTCTAACCCAAACTATGCCACTCCCTAAAATATAATTATCTCCCTCCCTCCCAACCACATCAAAGCAGAAAAAGAATGTCTCCCCATTTAAACACTTACTCTACCTCAAACCACTACCTTTATCAGGATACATCCATCCTAACCCAGGCCCCTCCCAACCTACCATAAATAATAATCCTCTTGTACAAACATCTACTAACCTCACCCCCTTAAAAAACAAGTATCTTTCTGCTCTATCAACCTCAGGAGTGTAGTAAATAAAGTACAGGTCTTCCATGCCTAGTTATCTAACTATACCCCTGACATAGTCACCCAAGCTGAAACCTGGCTGAAACCATATAATAAAGATAGTGAAATTATCCCACCTGGCTATAACATCTTATGACTTGAGAGACAAAAGAAAAGAGGAGGAGGGGTAGCCATACTCTTCCATGACCACCTCTCAATAACTACCCCAAATCTCCCACTACCCACTTTTTCTACAGCTGAACTCCTACTTACCAATATTAAACTTAACAACTTTACCACCATAAGTGTTGTAGCAATCTACATACCCCCTGGTGATAATCTTAGTATACTGGAGAACATCCTACACCACCTCTCACAGACCATCCTTAATGAAACCATCATTCTAGGGGACATAAACATAGACTGACTTAGAATTCAAACTCCCCAAACTACCTCTTGTATCAACCTACAGGGGTTTGAGCAACTAATCATTCCCCCTACCCATATTAGCAAGTCACATCTGCCACAGTTTCTCCTGGATTGGATTTTGGTGTCTCATCCCCAAACTTACCACAACCCTTACACTCTACCAAATTCCCCTTAGTGACCACTGCCCTATCATAGTAAAAAGACACACTCCCCATTTCACCAGACCTTTCAGGTTTATCACCTCCCACAAAACCCCATCCTTTAGTCCAGACTCTTTCATAGACCAACTCTCTAATATTAACTGGTCCCATCTCACTACACTCCCCTTAGATGAGGCTGTCAACTCTTTCAACTCTACCTTTCTAAACATCCTCAACTCCTTAGCTCCCCTCCGTACTATCAGAATCAAAGTAAACATCGCTCCTTGGCTGACCAAACATGCTAGAGCCCTGATGAAAAGATGTAACAAGGTATGGAAATTAGGGACCAAAACAAAGACCCCTTCTCTCCCACAGATTACAAAGAACTTAGAATTCAAATAAAAAAAAGTATCAACAAAGAGAGGATCAACTTCTATACAAACCCTCCCACTACCCTAAAATCTGACCCTAAAAAATTCTGGGACTCAAGCAATCATATGCTGCATCCAGCAAACCCTTTCCCTCCCAACCCATGCCCAAATAAAACTTTTGAAGAAACTGCCACTGAATTTAACAATCATTCTATTCTATTAATTTGGTAACTACCATAATTAATGACCTTCCCACTAGTAAAAATACTAAAACCCCCACTTTCTCATCTTGCCCTCCTTTTCCTTCTAACTCTTTCTCTCTTACATCTGTCTTAACTAAATATATTAAATATCTACTCTCTAAACTCAAACCCTGCTCCCCCTCAACTGATAACCTACCCTCTTACTTCCTATATATAGCTGCTGAACTCCTAGACTATCCAGTATCCATCCTGATCAACCGATCTATCTCTGAATCATACGTTCCATCAATATGGAAAACTTTCTACACAATACCCATACATAAAGGAGGTAATTGTTCTCATATATCAATCTTCAGACCAATTGTTATACTGTCTCCCCTCTCCAAGATTCTTGAGAAATGCATTCACAAGCAGATAATGCAATACCTTCTCCAACAGAACCTTCTAACACACACACACAACATGGATTTCATCCCAAACACAGCACTACTACTGCACTAATATCCTTCATCAATACTGTATCACTGGCCCGTGACAATAATAAACTAGTCTCATGTCTGTTCCTCGACCTGTCCAAAGCCTTTGACACTGTCTCCCATCCCCTCCTCCTAGACAAACTCTCTTACCTAAGATTCTCTCCTCCCACCATATCCTGGTTTTCCAGCTATCTCGCTAAGAAGCTGTTAAATGGCACTCTACTCTTTCTCTCCCCCCCTAAGCACCCCAATGGGTATCCTCCAAAGATCCATACTGGGGCCACTGCTCTTCAATATTTTCATCAACCTTCTTTACACTTCTTGTCCCAACTCCACACTTGTACAATATGCTGATGATTCTACAGTAATCACCATTGCTGACAATCCATCTGACCTCCAGTCTACTACCCAAGCATAATTCAACACCATAGAGACATGGCTTTGTGACAACAAATTAATTCTCAACCCTAAGAAAACTAAGCTCCTACTCTTCCTCCCAAAAAATCTCATCAGTCTCAAAACAACATTTTCCATCCTATCTAGAAATAACACTGTCATTACCTCTGATCCTAGCACTAAACTGCTAGGAGTCATAATAAGTGATCAGCTTAAATTTGATCTCCAAATCACCACCTCCATCAAAAAGACTCACCAGAAACTCGGACTCCTTTACTGAAACAAAAGACATATACCCAACTCAGCCAGAATAACTTTCTCCCATGCATTTCTTCTTCCCACCCTCTTTTATAGCTCTCAGTTATACACAAATCTTAACACCACACTCATAACCAAACTTGAAACTATGCATAATAAAGTTGCCAGATTTGCTGCAAACCAGACCTACAAATCACACTATTGCCTATCTCTTAAACAGTTGCAGTGGCTTGAATCCCCTCATTTGCTGCTACTGCAGCAACTGTTAATTACCCACTCCATCCTCTATCTACCATCTTTCTGCCCTAGCCTTCAATCAATTATAACGAAATATTCCCAAACTAGGACATTAAGTAGCTCAGACTAAGACGTCCTACAGATCTATAAACCCAAAAACCAAATCAGGGTGTTTAAATTATAACTATAACCCTGCTACAACATGGAACCAACTACCCCTAGAAATTAGGTCCCTTAACCAAACAAAACCTTTCAAACTAGCCACTTGGGAATATCTAATAAATAAATGGCCCTGCCACTGTAGTCATCCTTCCTGAAACTACCTAACCCTAGCTTGTCTCTCATCCCCCCTTTCTCTTCCAAAGTCTGTCTTAATATCCATCTACCTCTCAGTCTCGTTGCTGAACCTCTACATTGCCTTACTACCCTATGTGTACCTATACTGTATATAACTACTTAGAAATGATGAACACTGTTTTCCCTACATTGACATTGTACCCAAGTTTTTGTTGTAAAAATTCTGACATTGTACTCTACTGCTATTTCTGTATGATTTGTTGTAAATGCTTTTTGCAGTTTGATTTCTAACATTTGCACCCAACCGTGTTCTGTAAAATGTTACTGTAAAATGTCATTTCTCTAATTGTTTTAGCTGCCAATGCAATTTTCTTGCTGACTTCATGTAAAATGTTAATACTGATTGCGGAGCTTTTCTCCTCGTGTCTTCACTGAAAACGAGCTAAAGCTCAGCTGCACTAACCCGGTTAACAAATGTAAAATAAATAAATAAATATATAATAAATGTATAATAAACCCCAGTAATCATTGTAGCATTCCATACAATCCTGCTAACCTGGTTTGCTCTATTGTAAACAAATTTGATACTTGTGTTGTTTTACATGGTTTCTTGGCCATAAATACTGTTGCCAACCACAAAAACATGCTTGTTTATGTTTAAAGCCTACACAGAGTTTATTGAATCCCAGCGATTATCCTTCAGCCATTGAAGAAAAAGTGTTCTTTTTTATTGACCTCTTATCAACTTATCTCTGTATAAACATGAGAACCAGATACACAGTTGCCTTCAGCTACAAGCTTCTGATGTTGGGCTCTGAACATTTATTCCAAATGAAAACTTTTCATTCAATATTCTTTTATTTAATTGTTTCCACTTATTTCTTGTTGCTAGATCAAGCCAGCTGCCTTAATCCAGTCATTCAGCTATGGAAAAGTAAGAAAAGCATATAAATTTTACTTATATTATGCTCTATATAGTTTTAAAACCTGTCACTTATCTCAACAACCCAAGATTATAGCCTATTATCTTAAACATGCATTTATCCATGGATTCTTCTCTTTTAGATTGCAGGGCCTACATATCTTAAAACTAAACAAGAAGAAATAAAGAATAAGGAAAAAGGGCACCTTTAACTTTAGTATCCCTATAGCACAGAAAAATAAGTGAAATGCTTTTCTTTACATTATGCAGTATATGTCATGTTTTATAAAAATACTATTAAGAACAAAAACTATTTTATTTAGAGTCTCATAGCATGTGCAATACATCATCAAACAGCAGAAGCAGGAAACAGCATGTAAGTATACTGTGATACCATTATACAAAAACATTATTTAAGAAAAATAAGCAATCTTTTTCTTAAATAATGTCATTGTACGTTAGCAATAATTAACACTGTGGTGTGGTATACTGAAGATTTATCCACAGTTGGCTTTGTTTAATCGCTCGGGCTTCACCCTCATGATTAAACCACAAACCACACCAAACATGGGTAAATCTTCAGTATACCACACCCACGTTATTGGTTCTTGCTATATACATGCACACACACACACACACACACACACACACACACACACACACACACACATATATATATATATATATATATATATGTGTGTGTGTGTGTGTGTGTGTGTGTGTGTGTGTGTGTGTGTGTGTGTGTGTGTGGGTGTGTGTGTGTGTGTGTGTTTTAACAACATCCTGATGTCTGTGTGTTCCACACAATCCCAGTGCTATTTAAAAAACATTATGCCACAAACAAGTGATAGTCATCTTGGGTGGTGAGTGGTTCCCACCACTCAATATTGCAGACTGTGCATGTTTGTGTAGGGGTGTGTGGCAGTATGACAACTATCCTACACACACATAGGTTCATAGGTGATTATTAGGATAACAATATGATGGGGGCGGTTTAACTTAAAAGTAAACAATGATCATGACAGAATTACCGCATTCCTTTTTAAACTAGTGGTGGAGTTCCAAATATTAGCTACAGGCAGACATGATATTGATGCAAACTCTTTGCAAAGGCCATTGAGGTCTGTGTCTTTTTCATGTCAGAAACAGCAACAAAATACTAGGTGATTTTGAGGTTGGCAGGTCATATTTGAAGCTTATTTCAATTTTAACTCCCTTTGTCTTTTTATTACAGATTATTCCCGGTGCTATATTGCAGTGTGGAGGGTGCAATTTTGATTTATTTTGGTCATTTGGCAGGTCAGTGGAATGCATAGTGTGAGATTCTGATATGTTGAGCATATGGTTTTCTGAGAAATAGACAAGGCATTTATGACTTACCTATTAAAAGCCCTAGCATATGTGGAGGCTGGTGTGTGTGTGTGTGTGTGTGTGTGTGTGTGTGTGTGTGTGTGTGTGTGTGTGTGTGTGTGTGTGTGTGTGTGTGTGTGTGTGTATGTGTGCGTGTGTGTATGCATATGTGTATAAATAGGTTTATGTTTAACGACTGAATGAAACATTCATCGAATGGATGTTTATTGTACATAAAACCAGTGAAACCTCCCTTAATCAAATGGCCAAATGATAGTAAATATTTTCAATGAACAATCATAACTAGTCACCATAAAGAGAATGGACCATAGTATCTACTTATCAGTAATGTAGTGATAAGGAAACCTGCCCTTTCCCCATTGTAGTGCATTTTCAGAGGTGGCATTTATAATTAGCGGGGGTATGTGGGACAGAAGCCTCCACATAAGAGGGTCCAATGTTCACTGAGTCCTTCTTACACCCCCCACTAATTATATATACCCACCCTGAGATTGCACTACAGTGGGAAAAGGGAAGGTTTCCTTATCCCTACATTACCGATAAATCGGCACTACAGTCTGTTCCCTTCATGTTGGCAATCTATGACCGTTCAATGTAATTATTTATGATCATTTGACCTTTGATGAAGGGAAGTTTCAATGGTCTATGTATGATGAATGGCCGTTCAATGAATGATCTGTCTGATCGTTAAATATAGACCTTGTATGTTGTATGTCTTTGTGTATGTAACACTGTGTGTATATGTGAGTGAGTCTTTGTGTGTGTGTGTGTATGTGTGTGTGTGTGTGTGTGTGTGTGTGTGTGTGTGGGGGGGTCTATATCACCACATCGAATGGTGATAAGTTCGAATGCCTTTTGTTTGAACCTAAATGTCCGAAAACCCTAAACAGCGAACTCACGGAACAGCGATTTTTTTCCCAGGGAAAAAAATCTCTGCTCCGTGAAAAAAAAAATCACAACTTTAAAACAAACTAAAGTGGGGGGCTTTGTCCCCCCACACCCCCCAACATGGGGGGCTATGCCCCCCACACCCCCCTAATTAAATATACCAACTCCGAGATTGCACTACAGTGGAGGAAATAGCAAAGCCCTGAAGACGGCCCCCCGATTTTTGTCCCTGGGGAAAAAAAATCAATGTTCTGTAACTGCGGTTTAGGGCTTTTGGACTTTTCACTTTAAACAAAGGGCACTCAAACTTATCTCCATTCGATGTGGTGATATAGATCTGTGTGTGTGTGTTTACGTGTGTACTTGTGTGAGTGTTTATGTGCATGTGTGCATGTGTTTGTTTACTACTGAGAGTTGAACCACAATATTCTGGATACCCTTATATCCCTCACAAATATTTCAGGTCATGTTGGAAAGGAACACATGTTCTCTGAACAGGAAGTAGTTCTTATTTTTCTTAGTCAGCATTTATCAAGTGTTTGAAAGTTTGCTTCTGTATTGCTTGCATACATAATACAAAGAAAAATATTTCATATGCAAAAGATGTAATTTGGAAAAAATGTGTCCTAATATACTAATATTTAATTTTCATTTGTAAAAAGACCACTAAAGTATTAAATTTAGTATAACGTTTTTTTTTTCTATTTTTCAAAAGTATGTGTTCTATTTTCTTTTTTCTTTTTTACATTTGCTTTTCAAACAATGCATATCCTAGCTGTCTTTTGAACTCTTCATCTCTTCTGCTACCTACTGTACAGCAAAACAAGAAAGATTTAACCAGGAGTGAAATTACTGATTGGTTTGGTAGGCTCATGACAGACCTAAACCTTGTACAAAGGGCCATAGGTTTACTATGGTTTCATTGATCATTACAATGTTGAATCATTAAATCAATAAATCACGAGACCAGAAGGTCGCAAGAAGAGAAAGCCGATGACCACTTTTATGAACACCTGAACTTGGCCCCCTTCTGGACTCATGTTAGCACTTGTTCTTGTGTCTGCACAGGTCAGTAGAATTGATGTTTGATATTGTTTGAACTAATAGATGACAAGACGCCTTCAATGTACCTTTGCACTTTACTGAACATCCATGACAGAATACAGCAACAGTGACACAGAGGCAGAGTGGCATGTGGGTATCAGAACAAACCATAATGACATGACACTAGGGGCAATGTACACATTGACCAAGACATGTTACATTAGGACAACTTCACCATATTGCTGTTACAGAGACCTGGGCCAGAGATGACTTTTGCCCTTCTTCTTACATCTGTAACAACTGCACTATGCTATCCAACAACAGAACACAAAACAGAATAGGGGGAGTTGTTATGCTACTTATAAGATGGTATAACTCAATAAACATAATAGATTACATGACAGCAAACTCCATTGATGATAAAGGCCCTAAATGGATACTTAGCAATACAGCATTAGGTGGACACCTTCATATGTCCATAGAAACAGTATATATCTATATCTATATCTATATCTATATCTATATCTATATCTATATCTATATCCATTTCTCTCTTTCTCTCTCTCTCTATATATATATATATATATATATATATATATATATATATATATATATATACATAGAGAGAGAGAGAGAGAGATCTGTGCCCCTAGGTATACATATATATTTATATATACAGACACACACACAGACACACACACACACACACACACACACACACACACAGATTTTATATATATATATATATATATATATATATATATATATATATATATACATATATCATCCCTCTTCACTTCCAACAATAAAACAAACTCAGTTAATCTGTTAACCTAAAGTTTTATTGAAAACATTTTAATCTATTTAGTCACAAACTTCTAACCATTTCTAAACTTAACAAAACACTTCACATGAATAGTTTACACAGTTGGTAATGCAACCCATAAAATCAAGCACTCAAACAGGCAATTACTCTACCCTTGAGCTCATAGTAATTAATATTCACTATTGATCCTTCCCTATTCGAAATCCAGTCCAACACCATTAGCAATCATTGCACAGTCATCTCCACATGGTCATTTAATACAAAAGCACTCTACAAGAAATAATTATAGGCAGACCTTTTACCCAGAATAAAATAACACAATTATATCACTACCTTAACAGTATTGACTGGTCTCCTCCATATATCCAATTGAACACTATTCCGTCTCTCTTATACTTTATCAACACTCTCTTACACATACAAGAAGTCATTTTGCAGTTATTAAGATGATTGAGAGGGTGGAAATGTCCTTTTTTAATAGAAGATATAAAAAAAGTAGAGATACTAGCTGGAAGAAATGGAAACAAGATACATGGAGATAATGTCTGGAAAATTAGAGACACGATATCACTAACAATCAATAAATCAACTACACCTAGATCACAGAAAATTAACCAGGATAACCAACAATAATGCCAAAGCATCCTGTTTAGGGCAAAACAACCAGCTGTCACAAGGTAACCAAAGCTGATTAGGAAAGATATAAAACATCTCATTATTAACTACTCAAAGCACTAGTATAGCCACAAACAAACCACAACAGGATAATACTAACTTCTCCAATGAATGCAAAAACTATCTATCTGCCATACATGATATTACCAAATTACCCCCAACAGATAACCTAGAAAAGATGTTGGACTCTCTCCCATCCAACTTTATCCATTAGCAGATTATGCACTTTTTACTTCAGTGTTGTCACAGTTAAGTAAACCAACTTTCTCGCTGCAAAACTAAACTCCTCTGGTGCCAACTTCACTCAAATGCACCACACTTTTCTCAAGCTTACATCAGACAAAATTTCCATGTTTACAATTAGTCTTTGACATTTGGCACAGTCTTAGCAGGCTTCAAACATTTCATAGTCATACCACTACTGAAAATACCCAAACCCACCAGATATTTTATTTATTTATTTATTTTACATTTGTTGACCGGGCTAGTCCAACTGGATTTATGTCCATTTTCAGTGGAGGCCCGGGGAGAAAAGCTCCAGAGGTATAAGAAAATTTTACAAATACAAATTTTACAAATACAAATAATACACAGTACAAGAATGTTAAGCAATGGGAAGTATGAGATACAATCATATATATTAAAGGTCTTAAAGAACTAAATAAGCTAACTTTGAAAAAAAGGCCTAAGGAGAAAAGCTCCAGGGCTAAATCAATTTACAATTACAAATATTGCATAGAACTAATGTGTTATATAAACATGTATATTATAGTTCGTGTCTACCTGGTAAAGGGTAAATTAGAAAGAGTTTAAGTTAGAGGTTAACTCTTAGCAATACAAAGGAAGGTCAAAAATGTTAAGATGAATAGTGTAATATTAGCAGAGAAAAAGGGAAAGGGGAAAAGGGACAATTTGTTAGTTGGAGAGTTGAGGTAGGTGCAAGGGGAAAAGTGGTTAAGGAAGGTTAAAGATAGAGTAAGGTACTAACAGGTTAGTCTGGGTTGGTACAAGAGCAAAGCCAGAATTTATTAAAATGTCTTAATAGTTGTTTCTTAAAGAGTGGAAGAGTGGACAAAGAGGAGATATCAGATGGAAGATTGTTCCATATTTTACCTACTGAGTTAGAGAAAAGGCAGTTGCCTGCGGAATTATTAGTTTTGGTAATATTAACAAGTAGTTTATCAGAGGAACGTAGTTGTTTCAGGTTTGTGTAGGGAGTCAGGAGGGTATAAAGAGCTGGTGTTTTAGAAGGTTGGTATAGGATTTTGTGTGCTATTAAAAGTTGTTGAAAAATGAGCTTGTTAGGGAGTTCCAGCCAGTGTAGTTGTTTAAGGTTTAGACAGTGGTGGGTTCTGAATTGGGATAAGGTGGCAAATCTGGCAATATTATGATAAGATGTAGTAAGTTTCTTAAGGTTACTTTTAGATAGATTAGTATAAATGGGGGAGGCATACAGCAGGGTCGAGATTAGGTGTGTTTGGGCTAAGGTTGTTCTAGCTTCAGGTGTGAGGAAGGGCTTTATTCTGTACAGGGATCCTATTTTCTTATTAACTGCTTTTATAGTACTGTTGATTTGAGTATCGTAGTTAAGATTGTTATCAATAATAACACCGAGAAGTTTAGTTGTGGAATCTGGAGAGATAATTGTGTTGTCAGTTGCTGTAATACAGAAGTTTAATAAAGTTGATTTACGTGTAGGTGAAAAAAGTAATAATTTAGTTTTCTTAGGGTTAAGGAGTAGGCAGCGATTGGAGAACCAATATAAAACATATAGTCCCACTTCCATTCTGCTGATTTACAAAAATATTTGAAAAGCTGATACACAAGCAACTATTTAATCATATCAACAGCTATGGATTACTTTGCAATCAGCAGCACAGTTTCCAAAACACCTTTAGCAAGTATCACACACCAACTGGACAGGTGAAATCCTTGGTTACAGTCAAGGTGTCCCACAGGGCTCTGTCCTAGGACCTTACTTGTTTAGATTGTATCTTTCAGACCTTACTTTTTCATCTGAGGTGTTCTACAGTCTATATGCTGATGATCTGAAATTTGGTAAACTGATTACAAGTGTTACAGATAAGGTATGTCTGCAAAATAATTTGACTAAATCAACCATTTGGGCACAGGAGAATAATATGTTGATAAATACATAAAAAACTAAGCATATGAGACTTGAGAGACATAAACTGAAAGGTGAATATTTAATACAGCACACAGTGATTGAAACTGTAGACTCATTTAAGGACCTGGATATATGGGTAGATTCAGCTATGAATTTTTTTAATCATATCAACCAATTGGCTAATGATAGTTATAGAACTATTGGTTGTATAAAAAGATTTATAAAGTCTAGGAAATCAAACACAATGAAGTCATTGTTTATTAGTTACATTAGACCCAAACATGAGTATGGAATAACAATATGGAAACCCTATAGGAAAACAAGCATGAATAAACTGGAAAGAGTACAGCGGAAATTTACTAAGGGCATCCATGGATGTGAAAATCAAAGTTATTTAGAAATACTAAAATATCTGAACTTGTACAGTGTCTCTTACAGATATTTAAGAGGAGATCTTATTCAAGTATATAGGGCATTTAGGGACAACTACCTCTGGGAATGTTTGGGTTTATCAAAAAGTACTAGAGAATTGTCAGATAACCTATGTAGAAGATTCTGTAGCAATGAGAAGTGTACTAATTGGTTCTCTGACAGAGTAGCTGATGCTTGGAACAGACTACCAAATTACATTAAAGCAAGTACTAGTTTAGATATTTTTAAGAACAGCCTGGACATTTATTATGGAAACAAGTGTTTTGGCATACTGGCAAGCTAGAAGGGCTTTAATGCCCATGCTTGAGACATTTGTATGTATGCATGTATGTATGTATGTATGTATGTATTACAGCCTTACTTCCAGCTTTTTACACTTTCAATAACTTCATTTATGATGGCTTTATTTTTGATAGAGTTTTTGCATACATGACAATGGCCTTTGAGACATTCAACCACATCCTCCTTCTCCACAAGCTCAGTAAGTTAAATTTTGGAAAATATACAATGATATTGTTCCAAAACTATCTTAAAGAACAAACCTTAAAATTTATGCCATAAAATGTCACTCAGACAATTTCACCCTCAATAGCGGAGTCCCTCAAGGGGCGGTGTTATGCCACTTAACTTCCCTTTGCTTATCTCTGACATCATACTTCACCTACCCAACCTAAACATTGTAATGTATGCAGAAAACATGGAAACAAATATCATTATGCCCTTCAGTCAAATTTACAAACTCATTTTTCACTGCTATGCAAATGGCTCTACAGTAATAGAGCCCTAATCAACTGCACAAAAACAAATGCAATGAATTTCTCAACCAGCTAGAAATTGCCTAGCATACCATCTTTACTCATTAAATACACTAAAGGAAACAGCATCCCAAATTTATCAGAGCAAAAGACTCACTGCAGATCCCTATCTTAACTTTCCTACACATACTGAAAACACCGTATATAAATGATCACACCAAACTATTTTACAAAATCTCTTCTCTCTCCTCCAGCTCTCTCAGCCATTGCTAAAAGTGTTCACATTCCCAAACTGGAATATGGTCTACCTCTATTAGGCTTCATCTCAGCCAATAATACCCCAAAACATCATGCAGTAAAATCTAAAATATACAGATTTGCTCTACTTTCTGAACAGAAAATACACCATTGTTACATTCAAAATGAGTTTAACTGGTTAACAATTACAGATAGAGCTACTTTAATTCTGGGCTCCATCATTTTCAAAATATTTCAGCTTGGCTTTTTCCCACATTTGAAAAGAAAATATCCCCTAAGGAAACAAAAGTAGTCTCTCACAAATGCATGTCATGATACCCTCTTACTAGCCAGACTGAAATTCAACCCAGCTGTAACTGAAGAAACCCGTTTCAAGCTAGGATGCTTTCTATGGAACAGTCTATAAAATGAAGTTAAAATACTTTAACTCTAGACAGTTTATAAAAAACGTGAAAGAGTGTCTGCAAAATGCATCTAAATGCACATGCTACAGATATGTTGGTAATTCAACACACTGCACAGTACATATTGTCAACACATTGTAAACAGTATCATATTGTTTAAACAAAGTGTTGCAACTATTTTATAACCTCTATTTACTCAGAAAATATTTCTATACTAAACTGTTTAAAACATGGTCATATTCCACTTTGTATATACTTGTTTTGTACATAAAATGTATTTATATTGCACACCTGTCTGTGTCATGACAGAAAAGAACTGGATAACTACTACTCTTACTAGGTAAACAAAATGATAAAATAAAAATAAAATAAAAATATGTGTCCACTTATTGTGATGTGAAAGTGTACCAAGTGGTGTTGTTTATCACTATCTGAGCTTGTGGTATCATGTGTAATAATATTAATTGATGGTAACTGCTTAATTAATAACATAGTGCTACCACTTGCCCCATATCCTGGTCTACTGTCATATAAGATGTAATTAGTGCATATATATAACACAAAGGGGAGAAGCTACCTTTGGCCCAAGTTTCATAGACAGATACTATAAGAATATATTTATTACAGAGCCAGCTTCCAAGTATAGTGTACTTATAGTTCATGCTATGCACATTGGTGCTCATAATTTTATGAATTGGTTGTGGTTGTTGGTGTTGGTGGTGTTGAGATTTGTGATATTATAGAGCATATTGTTTTGGCTGGGTGGGCCTGAGTTTGAATGGATGATCCAAGAGAGTATTAACATTTCAGTGAAGTTGTTTAACTTGGCTAGGAGATCTTTCAAGTGGTCAAGAGGGTGAAACGCTGTTTGTAAAAGGTGGATTGATACTACATATTTCTGCCTGCAGGTGTAATTATCATTATGTAACTTTGGTACAATGTCACTATGGCTACTTGAAAATGAAAAGATAAGAGTCCTTTAGACCTAGTGCTGTGAGGAATATAAGTAGGCAAGGTGTGTAATAGATATAATGATACAATAAGGAGACAGAGAAGCAGGCTACAGATGAGCAAATGCATTGATAGTTTTGTTGTATAGGAATATGATATAGAGGCTTTAATGTGGAAAGAAAGATGGCTTGAAAGAGGGAATTTAAATAGAGGTTTTTGAGAGAGCAAATAAAAAGGGAAATGATGTGATATAATTAATATGTGTAGGAAGTACTAAGAAAAGTAGGGGTGGGCAGAGCTAATGTGGGAAGTTCAAAAGAGGTAAAGTGGGAGGTGTGGTGGAGGATGTTGACTGGCTGTGAACTTTGAGGCGGTGGTTATTTATTGGCTGTGAAATAAGAGATGAAGGTGGTTGATTGGTTGAAAATATGTGTAAGTGATGTACTTAAGTATACATTTAATAGTATATAATGGGAATGGGGGTAGGGTGAAGAGAGAAAAGAAGCCATGTGAAGCACAGCTGAGTGGAGAAGGGCTAACCCTTCTTTGTGACTGGCAAAAACAATCAGTAAGCAGAAAGAACAGAGATTAGCTTAGGTAGCAGCAACTGAGAGTAAGGTGATGCGCAGCAGAGTGGAGGAAAGGCAAGAGTGTAATCTGCATCCAGTAAGAGTAAGCAAGAAGCAATTACTTGGGATACTCCAGTATGCTTGTTTGCAAGAAATCAGTGGAACGATAACCTGTATAGCATGCTTCACTGAATCTCTTAAGGCATACAATTCCCTTATGAATACTACTGGTGTGGAAGAAAAAGAAAGCCACACCTCTCTGAGTAGTAATCTAGAGATTAGACAAGAAATAATGTCCAGAAGGACACAGAGAAGCAACCTAGGAGTGGAGATTCTGAGCTATATTGGCCCACAGCAGGATGGTGGCACAGCTAATACTCCAGGACAAATACTCAATATGACAGTAAAGGATAATTTGATAGTTATCTAATTTTTTCAAATAATGCCCGTCACTTACATTGATCCAGCAATGGTTTTAAAAGTGAGTTATGCACACACTGAATTGCTGATGTTATGCAGGAAATGTGCATTTCTGATCAGTGCTTTGAATCAGGTGTATATATATATATATATATATATATATATATATATATATATATACACACACACACACACACACACACACACACACACACACACACACACACACACACACACACACACACACACACACACACACACCATATTTCTTTGTAAATAAGACCTAACCAGAGAATAAGGCCTAGCATGGTTTTCCAGGGTGGTCATGATATAAGCCCTACCCCAAAAATAAGCCCCAGTTAAGATCTTCAACAACACATGACGGACA
Organism: Protopterus annectens; assembly: GCF_019279795.1. Classification (NCBI taxonomy): domain Eukaryota; kingdom Metazoa; phylum Chordata; order Ceratodontiformes; family Protopteridae; genus Protopterus; species Protopterus annectens. The sequence continues at coordinate 681,826,042 of NC_056730.1, forward strand.
TGTTGAATTATAAAATAATATTACTGACACCCTTTGACTGAGGTTATCTTACTCTGCTCGCCATTTTCGGACCATTCGGACACACAACTTCTTCTCTTTGCAGAAAGTCGTAAGATTCTTTACTTAGGAGTCCTCCATTTTTCTTACTGTAACCCTAATCATCACTCACACTTTATGGTTGAGATCCTTGGCCCATAAACACTGGCAGGTGTAATTTGATCAGTCAAAGTACAGACAATGCGCATTAGGCACACACACTTGATAACGAACGGCTGTGGTTTTGCCTTCTCTTCTTAACCTGTGCCATTTTGTGTTGTCACTCCAGTCTCGTAAGTCTTCAATTAACCCCCCCCCCCAGACAAGATGAGTGCAAAAAGAAAGAACTATTCCATCGAGTACAAGAAAGGAATCATGGAGGACTCCTGGGGAAAGAATCTGATGGCTTTCTGCAAAGAGAAGAAGTACGATCTCTGAATAGTCCGAAAATAGCATGTAGCGTACAATAACCTCAGTCAACAGGCCATCAACCATTATTTCCTGAACTGGAAGACATCATCTGTGAATGGATTGTTAACAGGAGAGCAAAGGCTTTGGTTGTGTGCAGGGCTTTTATTCAAGCATTTGCTCTTGCAATGACACCACAGTTAGAAATATCCCCAGAAGAATTCAAAGCATCAAAATATTGGCTGGCTGGCCTCCTTCAGTGATATGAACTGTCTCTAAGAAGATCAACAACACTGTTCAAGCTGGAAGATACTGAAGTTATTAAAAGTGCACTTGCATTCAAGTCCTTTGTTGATGGCATCGACTTTTCTAAATACCAACTGTCCAACATGATTGCTATGGATGAAACTGCAGTTTTTATGGGCCAAGGGTCTCAAACAACAATTGATCAGAGGGGTGCCTCGTCAATCTACATTCCCTCCACTGGTAACAAGAGTGCACGTTACCTGTATTTTGACAATTCATCTAGATGGAAAGAAAACCCCACCTCTAATCATTAGTAAGGGCAAGAAAGATAAGATTGAACATATTTCAGGCATTTACATTCTTGAAACAGAAAATGCCTGGTGCACACAAGCAGTTATAAGGAAGTGGGTCGATGTAATGCTACCACTTGTTTTGCGAGTTGGCGAAAAAAGGTCTGCTAGTCTGGGATTCAGCCAGCACTCACCATGCTAAAGAAATGAAGAAATTCCTTGCACAGAGAAGAATAGATCAACTAATGATTCCCGCAGGAATTACTGCCTATCTCCAGACTCTTGATATTGCAATAAACAAGCCATTCCAGGGCACAAGAGTCTCCATCTCCCACATATCCCCTGCATGCTGCCAAACTGTGCCTTGTCCCCATGCCCTCAGAGCCACTCAGGGGGACCTTTCTCTGATCCTGGCTGCCCTCCCAGAACTCACCTTGGCCGCCGAGGAGCAGACCCTCCTTGTCCTTGTCCCCCTCCTTTCTGATCCAGAGCACCAGACTCTCCATCTCCTGAATATCCCCTGCAGGTTGCCAAGCAGTGCCATGTCCCCATGCCCTTGGAGCCTCTCAAGGGGAACCTCCTTCAAATCCAGGCTGATCTCATGGAAATCCCCACGGCCGCCGAAGGGCAGGCACGTTCTCATCGGGACTTCCATGCGTCCCCCTCCTTTCCTGTCCAGAGTCATTCTGGGGACTTCACATTTCAGGGGACCCTATTGGGTATGAGGCAAGGTTGGATGCCTTCCCCCTGCCTGGCAGGAGCACTCCTGGCCCAGCAGCCTTCCACCAGATGCTCCCTTGAGGACTTCCTTCCCACCGGGGGCATAATCCAGACCCTCTCACCCAGGATGGAGTGCTCCCTGCTGGCCAACTTCCACCTCTCTCCCCTTTCTGTACTTCTAAAGGGACAGAGTCCCCCTCCGGTCTTTCACTTCTACCTGGGTTGGAGGGCTCTTTTCCTGGGTTGCATATCTCCTGGAGGCTGCCAAGCTGTGCCATGTCCCCATGCTCTCAGAGCCTCCAGGAGAACCTCACTCAAGTCCAGGCTGCCCTCTTGGAACTCCCCTCATCTGTCGAGAGACAGGCTTGCTTTCATCAGAACTTCCACATCCCCCCTCCTTTTTGGTCCAGATCACCACACTCCCTGTCTCCTGCATATCCCCTACAGGCTGCCAAGCCGTGCCATGTCCCCATGCCCTTGGAGCCTCTCAGCAGGACCTCCCTCTGATCCTGGCTGCCCTTGTAGAAATCCCCTCAGCCACAAGGGGTAGGTCTGCTCTCATTGGGACATCCACATCCCCCTCCTTTCTTGTCCAGAGCCATTCTGGGGACTTTACAACATTTTGAGGATGCTGTTGGGTACTGGGCAAGGTTGGACATCTTCTTCCTGCCTGGTAGGAGCTCTCTGGGCCTGCAGCCATCCACCAGATGCTCCCTTGAGGACTTCCATTGTTGGGGGCTCTGCCTGACACTTCTCACCCAGGCAGGAGTACTCCTGGCCCTGTAGCCTTCTGTCAGATGCTCCCTTGGGGACTTCCATCCCACTGGGGTTGTACGATCTGGACCCTCCCACCCAGGAGGGAGTGCTCCCTGCCTGGCCGCTTTCTGCCTCTTTCCCCCTTCTGGACTTCCATCCTGGAGGGGGCCGTGGTCTGGACACCCTCACCCGGGCAGCAGATCTCCTAGCCTGGCCATTTTATGCCTCCCTCTCCCTTAAGAACTTCCATCGGGAGGGACCCCCTCATGGCTTCCACTTCTACCCAGGTGGGAGAGCTCATTACCCGGGTTACGTAATTCCTGGAGGCTGCCAAATTGTAATGTGTCAACCCTGTCCTTGGAGCCTCTCATGGGAGCATGCCTCTGATCCGTCCCAGCCTTGTGGAACTCTGCTGGGCAGTGAGGCCACAGCCAGACCCTCATCAAGACTTCCATATGCCCCTACTCTCCTGTCCAGAGCACCTCCTGGGACTTTGCGATATTTCAGGGATGCTGTCTTAAGGACTTCCATCGGGAGGGACCCCTTCATGGCTACCACTTCTACCCAGGCAGGATAGCTCTTTTCGCTTGTTAAATACCGTATTTCTTTGTAAATAAGACCTAATCAGAGAATAAGGCCTAGCATGGTTTCCAGGGTGGTCATGATATAAGCCCTACCCCAAAAATAAGCCCCAGTTAAGATCGCAAACAACATACAATGGACATGTTGAATTATAAAATAACATTATTGACACCCATTGACTGAGGTTATCATACTCTGCTCACCATGTTTGGACCATTCGGACACCCAACTTCTTCTCTTTGCAGAAAGTCATAAGATTCTTTCCATGGGAGTCCTCCACAATTCTTACTGTAACCCTAATCATCACTCACATTTGATGGTTAAGATCCTTGGCCCATAAACACTGGCAGGTGTACTTTGATTGGTCAAAGTACAGATAACGTGCATAAAGCACATGCACTTGATAACAAATGGCTGTGGTTGTGTCTTCTCTTCTTATCCGGCACCTATTTGTGCTGCCACTCCGGTCTCATAAGTCTTCAAGTAACCCCCCCAGGCAAGATGAGTGCAAAAAGAAAGAGCAATTCCATTGAGTACAAGAAAGGAATCGTGGAGGACTCCTGAGGAAAGAATCTGATGGCTTTCTGCAAAGAGAAGAAGTTAGATCACCGAATTGTCCGAAAATGGCGTGCAGCATACAATAACCTCAGTCAACAGGCCGACAAGGGAAATGCTAAGAAATGCAAGTGTGGATCAGGTTGGCAACCATTATTTCCTGAGCTGGAAGACATCATCTGTGAATGGATTGCTGACAGGAGAGCAAAGGCTTTGATTGTGTGCAGGGCTGATATTCAAGCATTTGCCCTTGCAATGGCACCACAGTTAGAAATATCTCCAGAAGAATTCAAAGCATCACAACATTGGCTGGATGGCTTCCTTCAGTGATATGAACTGTCTCTAAGAAGATCAATAACACTGTTCAAGCTGGAAGATACTGAAGTTATTAAACATGCACTTGTGTTCAAGTCCTTTTTTGATGGCATCAACATTTCTAAATACCAACTCTTCAACATGATTTCTATGGATGAAACTGCAGTGTTTATGAGCTAAGGATCTTAAACAACAATTGATCAGAGGGGTGCCTTGTCAATCTACATTCCCTCCACTGGTTAGAGAGTGCACGTGTTATCTGTATTTTGGTAATTCATCTAGATGGAAAGAAAACCCCATCTCTAACCATTAGTAAGGGCAAGAAAGATAAGATTGAATGTGTTTCAGGCATTTACATTCTTGAAACCAAAAAAGCCTGGTGCACACAAGCAATTATAAGGAAGTGGGTCGATGTAATGCTGCCACTTGTTTTGTGAAGTGGAGAAAGAGGTCTGCTAGTCTGGGATTCAGCCAGCACTCACTGCGCTAAAGAAATGAAGAAATTCCTTGCACAGAGAAGAATAGATCAAATAATGATTCCCGCAGGAATGATTGTCTATCTCCAGACTCTTGATATTGCAATAAACAAGCCATTCAAGGACCATTTGCACATGGAACTCAATGGCTACATTGAAAATAGAATAGAGAGAAATCAGCATGGAAACTTTGTGAAGCTTAGCCTGCAAGAGGTCGTGACTTGGGTGCAAAATTCATGGAATAAAATCACTGATAGCTGTGTTGCCAATGCACTATGAGCAGGCTACTTGGGCAAGCAGTGCTCGTTTAAGGAGACCTCTATTGCTAGGCATGACAGATTGGGGCCAATGGCTCTACAGGAAATGGAGTAGCAAAAAATTCAGGCCAAAATTCGGCGGTTGGAGACTTATGACAATGTTCCAGAAGAAGATGACATGACTACATTTGAATAACTGTGAAAGCCAAGGTGTAGATATTCTGAAGTTGAAATGTTTGTTGCACTGTTTATGTAGAATTCTCACACAACTGTTAACGCGTTACTTAGAACTGTTGTCCAATAACAGGAAAGTACAAAATAAATGTCAATTTGTGTACATGAATAAATGTTGATTTTTGTACATGAATAAGTGTCGGTTTGTGTTCATGAATAAATGTCGATTTTTGTACATGAATAAATGAATAGAGGTAGATTGTTGTACTGTGGGGGTAAATAAGGCATCCCCTGATAATAAGCCCTAATGCGTATTTTGGCAGGGGAAAGAGTATAAGACCTGGTCTTATTTATATATCTATATATATATATATATATATATATATATATATATATATATATATATATATATATATATATATATATATATATATATATATATATATATATATATATATATATATATATATATATATATATATATATATATATATATATATATATATATATGTATATGTAGTGGTGAGTTGAATGTAGGAGCTGAGCTAATGATAACTACATAAACATATTAAGGGGATGTCATATTGTACAGTGCATGGCATGTAAGCCAGGAAGTTTTCAGCAAGAGGCTTCTGCATATCTAGTCTATAGGTACCCTGATATGTAACTGCAACAACCCGCACAAGAAGGTATGTGCTTATCCATATAGTATTCAAATACTTTGTCATCTACCAATATACTTTCAATTGGGGAGGGCATTTTCTTCAATGCTGGCATAGGCATCGTGTTTTTCTGCTTTTACATGTTTTACTGGTGGAAAGTCCAGCACATCAAAACAGCACATGCCTAATGTTAATAGGTCACACATATGAGGAGCCTGTGCACAAACAGGCTGAAACTCCAGCCTCACCATATCTGTCTACTGTCTAGATGTTTGCCTAATATTTTTGGCCATTTCTTCATAAAAATTGTGGTTTTCTAGCAAATGATTGAGGATTGAGTTCACTAAATAATGACAGGCATTTGGCTTTCAGACTTCATACCCTTTGGAAAATGCATGCTAATACAAAAAAAGCCTTTGTCCCCTATTATTTTTGGCTTTTTACAGATTTCATGTCTTAAGTGGTTGAGAGGTATGAGCCTCACCAATGTTTGGTGGACATTCTGTAACTGAGAGCACCACCCAGATCGCATAGTTGTCACCAGCCCAGATTCTATCTTCCTCGATTTGCATGCACATCCCACAGAGAATGAGGAGGAAGAGGAGGAGGAGTGTGATGGTCTGCAGTGCTACCATGAATGCAGGTCTTTCTCTGGCTTGTGTGCAAAACTTAGCATTAATCAGCGGATACACAAGTCAGCAAAGAGATACAGATAGCTGCTATCCACATCACTGTAGAGATGGTGACTGTATTGGATAGCCTGCAGCATGATATACAACACCTGCATGACCTGCATTATAACAGCCAGCACCTGAACTGTAACCTGGAATACAGAGACAGAGAGTAGGTGATGCTGCTAAGGTTACTGGTGGCTTATAATGCATACATTGGATCATCCATTAGGGAGATGGTAAAAACTCTCTGCTTTGTCTTTGCAAGCTGTACTGCCTTGCCAATGGTAGGATCATTCTTCAAACAGGCCTGCCACAGGCGTGGGATACATAAATGACACAGACCATTGATGACACAATGGTCTCAGAGATCACGTTACCTTTCTGTGGATGGTCTCGCAATTCTGACCACAATATTCATCAGGGTTTACTCTGGCACACTGTAGCAGGCTACATGATCTCACTCCTGTATTTCTGCAGCATCAGTATCATGGTGGGCAGGCAGAGCAGTATTGCTGACATTTAACCACCATTCAGACTGCAGACACCATTTGTCGCTTGTCTGGTCAGGATAAAACAGGCAAATAGTTGTGGGTTTGGTTCTAGCAGCTTTATTATACACAAACACATCAGGACTGAGGCTTAGTAACCTAAACTTAAATAAACTTATAAACAGACAGGCTACCACACTCATACATGTTAAGAGTCTGGCTGTTCTCTCAAAATGACACTGCTGCCTGCATGTGCTCACTATTTATATGCACGTGCCTACATCTAGAAATGTTTCTTAAAACTACACACACATGTTCTGTTCTACACCATACTTTATATTTTTTGTTATGACATGGGACACCTGCTTTGGGGTGCAATGTACCTGCCAATGATACACTACAAAATATACCCTCTCAATGTTCATGGTAAGCGTCTCAATCCTGCTATAAGAGGATGTGATGCCTGCCTCCCTATAACCTGCTACCAGACTGTGTAACTACCACACCCACCTCCTAAGACCTTAGTCAATATGATGCCATTACTGTCTGCTGTCACTTGGTCCATCCTACCTGTACAAATCATAATGACTGCACCTTGCTCACCCCTCAACTTTTTGGGTGAGGTAATGTCTGATGTGAAATATGGCCAGTCCATTTTGCATAGATACTGTTTGAGAATGCATGCATCATTTTATTGTATGTTGTCAGTACCAGAACCCGTAGTCATGTACTAGGTGCCACCTTTTTGCCAGTCCCTCAGTTTATTGTGCCTGCCTCTGTCTTATATTTGTTCCTGCTGTTACCTCTTCCTCTTCTGACTATCTGCCCTTCTCCTTATATTTTATTCCAGCACATAGGTTGGATATGCCTGGATGTTCCCTGCTGTTGTAATAGTTTCCACACAATCATGTTTGTTGTGCAACATAGTTCACACTATATAATATGTTGCTGCAGGTCTCCATTGTCTACAGCAGTGTCCCCCATAGATGCTTCAAGGCATGGAAGCATCTTTTAACTTGGCCCAAAACATGTTATAACACACTCCATGTTTCTCTGTGTGCAGTGCTATATGCTGTTGTTGCTGCAGTTTTGCAAAAAGTGGTCTTTGGTTATTGGCATGATGCATATCTAATATTCCATGAAGCATACAATGGTGACATCATTATGTGAGGCCTCGCACCTGACTGCATGATGAAAGTCTGTGCTGGCCTAAATATATTTATATATATATATATATAGATATATTTATATATATATATATATATATATATATATATATATAGATATATAGATATATATATATATATATATATATATATATATATATATATATATATGTATATATGGGAACACTACTAAATCTCGAACTTTTGAAATCTCGAATTTCAAAAGCTCGAGACCATGTAGCCGAAACCCACATTACCGAAAGACCAGAAGCGCGAAATTCAAAATCCCAAAATTAAGGGATTTTGAGGTAGCACTTCTGGTGTTGCGGTTCAGGTAAGTATGTGTTTGTAAGTGTGTTTCTGAGGGGCTTTAGTATACTTTAGTATGTGTAAGTGTGTGTTGTGTGTGTGTGTGTGTGTGAGGGGCTGTAATGTGTGGGTGTGAGTTTGCCTTGTGTGTATGTTTGTGCAATCTCGGAGTTAGAATATTAAAGTAGGGGGGTGTAGTTGCAGGGGGACTACGCCCCCCCTGCTTATCTTCAGTGCAGGGTGGTTGGTTTGGTTATGGGGGAGGCTGTGTGTATGTTTGTCTGTGTGCTGCATATATGTAGTACTTTCGTGATTTTGAATTTCGCGGTTTTAATATTTAGGTAATGTGGGGTTTTAGGCTTATAGTCTTGGTATTTTGGGCTTCAGGATTGTGTAATTCTGGAATTCAGTAGTGAATCCATATATATATATATATATATATATATATATATATATATATATATATATATATATATATATATATATATATATATATATAAACATAGATAGATAGATATATATACACATACACCTACATGTGCTGCTACCAAGTAGTTGATGCTGTGGGAAGTTACCCCACATACAGTGTTGGTAGTCACTTTGGATGTGCTTTGGATGTGCTACAGACATGGAAATCATGGGAATTGTTTTGATGGGGTACTGGAACATTATGGATAATACCTGGTACTTGAGGGAGTGGAATTTTCCTTTTGATACACACTATGGAACAGGTGAGGCCTTGATGGTAATGTGTGTGCAACTAGTGGCTTTCAGGACTTCAAGGAAATAGACAGTATTGTAAAATACCTGTGTAGTTGAGGTTTTCTACTTTGTAGTCCTTGGGAACAATATATGCTTCTCCATATCTGTATAAAGTCAAGAAACAGATTCAGGATCCATGAGGTTGATGCCTGTGAAATTCCAAGCGTGTCCCTTGTAGGCCACTAAAAGGTCCTTGTAGCTAGGATTTTTAAAGCTGTCCATATCATAAAGTCCACTGAGATGAGTTCTTTATGTTACCCCTCTGACTGCACTGGTGGGCAACACAATTCATCAGGCTGCCATATGGTATTCCTATCTGCATGGAAGTGGTATGTGATCTGCTGATCAGGCCAGGGGTAGGAGCAGTAGCTTAGCTGGTTATAGTACCATCTGCTTAGGTGCTGAGGGCTGTGCTGTGCACACGTCACTGGCACTGATCCCAACAGCAGCCACTAATGTGTTGCTCTACTACAGCTGCTGCGGTCACAAACATTGAAGTACCCTGTACACTGGCAGTTTAGGATACAGACTGGTTGTCATGCTGCAGTGCAGTCAACCAGTTTTATCCTTTGGAAACATCCCCTAATTCATTCTCATTCTCAAAAATAATATGACACTCTTTGTTTTCATTTATATAAATGTATGATTGCCTGTGCCATTAGTGATAATTTAATAAAGATGTTTCTTGTTAAAAAACATGATATGATACCCTTACTCTGTCTTGCATTTCTTACTTCTCTCCAGACACTTAATCATCTTTTGCTATGCCTTAGTATTGTCTAACCTAGTTTGCAATATCACCTTTCTGCATAATAGGTAGCCATCCCATTAACACTCATTATATTCTCTTTCCCCCTCTAACATCCCAGCGGTGCATTATTCTGTTCTCTCATATTCTGTGTATATAGCCCCCTTACATAAATGTACTCTATTAGACTTACATTCAAGATCTCCTTACCTCTGTAAACTTGTTGTAATTTGTGTATCTTCCCTTTGTGAATGTAATTTTCCCCTGCATTATGCCTGCAACCTTTCCTTGATGAAATGCATTATAAATATTCATTATGTCAAATACATTGTAAATTTCATTATTTCATTGTACTGTGTTTTTCACACCCAGATAGACATTGAAATAGGTCAACACAAAAAAGTGCTATATCCCAGTCAACAGATGTAAATAAATATATTGTTGTTTGCATATGCTGCATACTGCACTATTTTTACCCAGGTACTACTGCCCTACTTATTTCTCCTTGCATATCGACTGTTTCCATATTCCTTTGCACATTATTATGTGATAACTCTCTATAACTATAGACCCACCCTATAAAATAACAAACTACATAACACAATATATGGGCATTTGTGAAATCCTGCTGCATTTTACATTGAGATAACCAAACAAAAAGAAGAAACTAAATGATAATAAGAATCATCATAATATGACAGTGTGGGACTTTATTTTTATGGATATTCCCCGAGATACCAAATACACATTCCATTATGTCTATAAAATGAGACTTCTTAATAAAAAAACTTCAAGTCATTCCCCCTTAATTAACCCAGGCTGAGATTGAAATTGGTCAATATTGATCAGTGCACTATCCCAGTAAGCCAATATAAACAAAAAATTGCTATATTCTATTTGCTATGATAAATATGTTCTACTGTGGTTAAGTATTCCTGCAGTCGTGGGGAAAATAGAATTTCTGTTTACATATATAGGCTGTTCATTTGTTGACTATGGTCAGACTACTACATTTGTTTCAGATATTCATTTCAGTATCTTACTGAATTGTTCTTCAGTCAAAAACTGTAAAGTAGACAAAGGGTACGCTAACTGCACTGGATTTTGCCATTGTTATAAGATTTTTTCTTACATGGGGTATCTGTCAGTGATACTGTATGTTGCTACTAGATCAGAAACCAAGATGCCAGTGTTTTCTGAATTCACTCTAACAATGTTCATATTGTTTGTTATTTCATTGAGTATTCCTTTTTGTAGAGCTCAGCTTTTTAAGATGTTTAATCAGAATAACAGGTGATTCCTTTAGATTGTCTGTGGCCAACTATTAGGTATGTAGCTAATCATTTTGTTCACTTTCTAAGTGGAGGTCACCTGACAAAGAACTTATAAACAACTTTTTAACATTTCTATAATACAGAGGATTATGACTGGGTCTCTGATCATTTTTAAATATTATGTGTTAGTTATGGATGCAAAGAAATTAATCTCGATTACAAAACTCGAAAGTAGAATCTTTCCATCCATGTCAAGAACACATAATATGTTATGATTGGAGATCCAGTCATAATTATTTGTGCGCATGGAGATTTACCTGCTTTATGTACTACTAGGTACAGAATTGTTAAATAAATAAAATAATAATGTTGTGTTATGCCTTATTTAAAAGCCGGCAAAGAGTGGAGAAGTGGTTTATATCCTTAAGTATAACCTGTCTAAGGGAAGCTGCTTGTTTCAAAATAGTGGATGTAATGTAATAGACAGCAGGAAAAAATGGAGTTGTAGTGAAGCCTTTTCATGTTCTGCTGTTGTTGATTATGGGCCTGCACTGTCAGGATTTAGTCCCAAAATTAATCTTAGCAGCATGTACAGGGTGCTTAATAACTGTTAAGCATCCTTGTAAGTGTTGCTAAGGCTGTTTCTCACATTAGAATAGTGTTGAATCAGGGTTTATTTAATTTTTTTTTTGAAACATAACCATGGTGCTCCATGCACTACATAGTTAATACTTCTGGAGTGAGATTAGTCAGCAAGTTAACAAACTGCACTAGCGAGATCTGAAATACAACTTTACTTCATCCGTGACGTTAACAATTAAATGGTGTTACCTCATACAGCATATTATTTTATTTTGGAAACACTTCAGCAGACTCAAAGCCTGCAGACATAGTTTCAAGAGACATAAGTATGATTTCAATAGTCACAAGGATTTAGGGCTGGCAAAAACACAGACCTGCAATTCATAAGCAGGAGTGCTCTATCACAAAACTAATTATATGTCCATACATTAAGATTAAGAGTACACAGCTATTGAAACTGCAAATAACAGAAACCCGATAAGAGTCTCAGATCTCCATGTCTTTGACTTGTTATGCCCGAGCAGAAATGCATTCCTAAATTTGTATGCTGTTTCTTACGCAGTGCATTGTACAAATACTAAATTTTACAGTGAAAGCCACTACTGCAGGTTTCTGCCTGCCATAAACCGTATCAAGTTAAGTCTTCAAGGAGATTAGCTCCACATTAACCACATGCAGAATGGAACAGAAAGAGACAGCAGTATGAATTTCATATAAAATAAATAAAAAAGCATAAAAAGTTTTGGCAGAATGTTTCGGAAGTAGATTTTGTCTTGGAGCCAATGGTTACTTTACTGATGGGATTCCATGAGCATACTAAGTACTGGGGCCAAAAGCTAAGTTTCCTTATACTCTGCAGAGTGTTTTACTAGCTTTACACTTACAAGTGGATATCATTAGACTTAAACCATCTCCATGACAATTATGTTGTTACATGTTTTTTTTATAGATGAATAAGGATATTTACTTCTCAGGATGGCCAAGATGCTCAACCAAACATCTGAATGTCTAATGCTGCATTTCCAGCATACTATGAATGAGTAACAATATCAAAATGCTGGAGTCAAAAGTAATACAAACTGCTATAATTACAAGACTACTTTTACCGAAATCAGTGCAAGCTGCCAATAATTAAAACTGGTAGATGCTTCTCTGAATTTTTGTTATGGTGTTCTTGAAATACTTCAGTTATAAAACTAAAACGTTTATTAATAAGTATGATGAACATTTCATATATTTCCCTGAATACGACATTTTATCAATATGAAAACCTTTTTACTGGGGGTGGAGCCTAGATGGCCAACTGAGAGCAGTGAATTTTGAGAGCTCCATAAACTAGTATAATAATATAGGAAAATGTTATTATTTTCAAGTTTAAAACATCAGAACTCTATAGATAAACTACTAAACTACACAAATATTAATTTTGGTGGAGATATACAAAAGTTTTTCTGTCAAGTAACATGGAGATATATCGAGTCACTCAATATGAACAACTCAAGGAATTCTCATCCAGATGCTGCTTTGAAAAAAGAATTGCAATTGATGACATCTACCTTACAGGAACTATCTTTAAAGATGGATGGCTTTAAAAATGACTTAGAAAACCTCAAATTAAATTCCCAAAAACAGACTGATACTCTTAAGGAACTATTACAGCAACACCATACAAAAATAGTAAATATAGATACTTCTCTTAATGAGATTGAAGGGAGACTCAAAGAGGAAGAATTCTAAAAAAGAATTTCTGCTTAAACAGAATACAACACTGCTTAACAAAATAGATGACTTAGAAAACAGAGAAAGGAGAAACAACATAATGATCTTTGGTCTGCCTGAAAATACTGAAGGAGAAGACATTTCATTCTTAACCTGGATTCCTGAATTTTTAGACTTGAAAGATAGACTTTCATTTGGGCGCATAGAGTATTGAGGAAACTTGCTTTTAACTCAACAAATACTCCACCTAGATCCATAGTTATAAAATTTCTTTCATTTCTGGACAAGGAACTAATATTAAAATCTGCTTGGAGAAAATCACCCTTAAAATACAATCAAAGCCTGATAAGGTTTGACAATGATTATTCTTCCAGAATACTAGAACAAAGGAAAAAAAGTCTGGCCAATAATAAAACTGTTGAAACAAAACAACATTAAAGCACAGCTGGCCTTTCCAAGATAAAATACTTTTTGCCAATGAGTTGAGAACCTTTAATGACTTAGAAGACGCTACTATATTCATCAAAAACAACACCATACTGTCTATCCCAGAAGAAATGAAATGGATGGCCCCTATTCTTCAAAGAATAAAAGAAACAAGTCCTTGGACTGATGCTAGAATGAAGAAAAAAAAAATGATTCCAAGATAGCTATCCCAAAAAAATAACTCTTACAATGACATCTCTCAAAGTATCAACTGATATGGTACATCACTTGTCATCTGTTTTTATTTAAAAAAAGAGGGTTTCTTAAACAACTGAGAAACAGTAATGATTTATTCAGAATGTTCAGAGTCCAATAATTCTTCACACACAAAGGTAGGTCAAGATGGGTTACTATTTACATTATATAAAAGCCAAACAAAGCAACATATAATACAAACATAGAAGTTTCTATTCCCCTACTTGAACTCAATGAATACTTATCTTGTTCATTTTTCATTGATTTTATTTATAATAATTTAAGTAATTAACTAATTGAACAAGGTACCATTCATCAGAGTTTAGACTCACCTGTAACAAATTAAATTCATAATATAATATATTAGCAGTAACAGTTGAGTGTTTTGAAAAAAAATGCTGTCATGGAGACTAATGCCTTCTTCAGTTAAAGTATGATTTAGAAATGTCATGTATATCCTGGTTAAATAATAGTAGCAAGCTTTTAGTACAAATGTCATCATTATTCTGTCTAAATATAGTTAATATCAATTATGGCAGGTATCACAGCTATGAGTGCTATTTGATCAATCCTGATATGGTATGTGTGGATGCAGCTGTGTCTGGCAGCTAGTACAAATGCCATTATTATTCTGTCTAAACATAGTTAATATCAGTTATGGCAGGTATCATAGCTTCAAGTGCTGTTTGATCAATCCTGATATGGTGTGTGTGGATGCAGCTGTGTTGGGCAGCTAGTAAAAATGTCATTATAATTTTGTATAAAAATAGTTAATATCAATTATGGCAGGTATCATAGCTTTGAGTGCTGTTTGATTAAGCCTGACATGGTGTGAGTGGATGCAGCTGTGTCTGGCAGCTGTTGTATGTTGCCATTTTCTTCTTCAGGAAACTATGGGTTGTGGCTTGTGATCCAGGTTTAGTGATGCTTGTGTATTAGGAAGAGATATTTGGTGTTTTAGCCTGGATCCAGGGGAAGGGGTGGATAAAACTGTAATTTCGGATATTTTGGCAGAGAATAGTTTGTTTATACATCTGCTGAGTGAGAGGTGGGAAGGCTGGAAAAATGTGTTATCTCTTGTGGTAGCTTGTTGGGAGTTTCTTTTATCTGTTTGCTCTCTGTTCTTTTTCTGGCTGCTGCCTCACAGAAAAGGAGGGAATTTAGGCTTGAAGTTGTAGTGAAGTGAAGCTTTGCTTCAGGTGCATCGTGAGCCTCTGCTATGCATTACACAGACACACTGACAGAAACAGACACTCACAGGTTGCTTTGGTAATGGAGTGACGATAATCCTTAACAGCTCTGAGGAGCTGCCAAGATGATTCTCGGCAATGAAGTTTTGGTTTTAAAAAATATATATATATAATAAAAAGGGCTGTTTAAAACCATGTGTACACATATTGATTGTATCCCTACACTTCGTTTAGCTCATTAAGTTGATTCTTGATAACAAAATAAATAAATAAATAAAAAATAGTAAGAGCAATTTTACATTTAAAATGTATTTTGGTCCAAACACATTAAGGACTTACATAAGAGCACTTGGTCTTATGCAATACCTTTTGTAGTGGTCTGGGAGGTGAGCTTGCTCGGACTTGTTGGGTATATGGGGATAGCTGATTCTAGGGTTGTTTGGGGTTGCCAGAATGTCCTGTAGATTCATCAGATTTCATTTGTGGAAATATCTGTGGGAATGGAAGGTGTGTTGAGTGGTTCAGTGGCAGAGTGGCTACTGCATGGAACAGGCTGGTAAAATGGAACAGGGCAAATATTAGTTTTGATATTTTAAGAACAGCCTGGAAACACACCACATGAAATCATGAATGGTATTCTGGCAAAACTGGATGTGCATTGTTGCCCGTGCTTGAATTACTGATATGTGTGTATGTAAGGATTTAAATATAACAAATAAGAAACTAGAAGGGTCTCATAATTTAAAGTGTATGGACTGTATAAACATGCTTGGAAGGAGCTAATAATAAGAATAAGCATTACAGCTTGTGGTCTCTCAAATAACTTAGCACAGCCAAAAAAAAATAACGAAATCACACACAATAGTTATGTAATGTATGATTTTTAGTAAATCTAGACATAAAATATATAATCATCATATAAGATGAAGCAGTCTGCTGAATTTAGATATTAAAGACAGGATTGAATGACATGGGCTTGTATATAATAACACAACTGTCTTAACTTGTCATAAATGACATAAACTACATTGAACATCAAGGGGAAGCATGATGATTTTCTTATATAAGTAAATATGTATAACAAGTCATGTAATTGCTTAAACTTGAATTGTATATAATACTTAAGTGGTTACCGAGGTAACTAATGTTTTATACATTACATCAAACTGACAATGTTGTTCAAGAGAAACAATAGAAGCCTGAACTTGAAATGTCACAGAATGTACCCATCATATTCTGAACAAAAGTATTAAATTGACAACAGAAGCTCAGTTCAATAACATGGGCTTGTGTATAATAGCACTACTGTTTTAACTTGTCATAAATGACATACACTATATTGAACATCAAGGTGAAGCATTATGATTTTCTCATATAAGTAAATGTGCATAACAAGTCATAGAACTGCTTTAACATAAATTGTAATTTTGTAACCCACTTTGACCATACATATTACTTAAGCTGTTACCAATGTAACTAATGTTTTATACATGACATCAAACTGACAAAGTTGTTCAAGGGAAACAATAGAAGCCTGAACTAGGAATGTCACAGAATGTAACAATCACATTCTGAACAAATAGTATTAAATTGACAATAATCACTCAGTTTAACGTTTGCTGATTATACAAAATAGAATGCTGCCATTTAAATCTAAAAACTTTCAGTATATGCCATAAAATGGCAATTTATGAATATGGAAAGGGAACTTGCAATCATTAATTACAATAAGTGAATTTGTTGTTTTTAACCTATAATTTCACTCACTTTATAATAAGAAATGACAGGTATAAAAATCCTTATGTGTGGGAAATGGGGGGATTAGGGATGCATTGATAATTAAAATGCACTAACTTTCATCAATGTTCACATAAAACAAACTTAATGCTTTAAACAAAGTGATTACTTAAATGCTGGCAAACAATGAAATATAACTTCTGATATATCCAGTAAAATATATGGTATTATAAACACTGAATATAAATATTATTACCATCTATTTATATTAAGTAATACGTTTTGAAAGACTTCATCAATAAGGGTGAATATGTTAAATAACTGTGTGCTATAATCTTTTACAGAGGTTTTATATATGATATATCCTACTTTACTATGATTGAATGCTTGTCATCTATCTTTCACGTACATCTTAATTGCTTATACAATAAGTAGGCATTTATATTGTATTAGAATTCTGTCTAATCTACAATAATACTATATATGTTCAAAATAATATAAATATCGCTTATTCCTATTACAAATATTCTCCATATGATAATTCAATTTATGGAGCTCAGATGTTCTGGATTGTCAAGGTATGAGTAATAATCTGATGAATTTAGGTTTATTCATCAGATTACAAATGATTTTCATTCCATGGCTATTGCAAATCTTAGTTTTAACATTTATTAACTTAAATTTGTTATTTCACAAAAACATTTTTAGTATGCCTGACCAAAGCATTACTTTATTGGTAAACACTCAAAGTATAAAACCAATAATTTCCTTTAAAAGCTCAAACATATACTTTATAGTTATCAGAGGAAAATGTTTACTAGTCCAAATAAAACAAAAAAGACATTCTAAATAACCTAAGATGGATTTAACTTTATTATCTTTAAATCCCAATGGCTTAAAGCTTAAACAATCCTAGCAAGAGGTCAGATCTATTGAAATATTTAAAACTGAACAATGCATAAATTGTTTTCCTTCAAGAAACTCATTTCAAAACAAATGGTAATTACAAATGGAATCCTAAGGAACATATAATACTGATACAATCCACTTATAAGACAAAGATAAAAGGGGTAACAATTTTATGGAAAACAAATGTGATTAACCAAGAAATCATTTACAAGTATGAAGATAAAGAAGGTCTTATGGCATTCATAATAGTTAAATATAATAACAGAATATGGACCCTATTCAATTTATACTGGTTCCCAGGCATTGGAACAGGAACTGTTAAAAAACATTTGGATTTCATTTCCAATAATTATAAAGGCAACGTAATACTAGGAAGAGATTTTAACTGTATATTTGATACTTCTGAAACTACAAAGAAAAGACTGCTGCTCACATCTGCTGTATCAAAAGCTTTAAACAAGTGGGTGGAATAATTTAATCTTGTAGATACTTTCAAATTCAAAGAAGATAAATCTTTGTTGTTTTCCCATCAAGATCACAGATTTGGTACCCAAACTAGAATAGATAAAATATTTGCTGCCCATGACTTACACTCTAAAAATCATTAATTTCTCAATTACTACCTGCCCCTTTTCAGACCACAATTCATTTATACTAAAACTTCAAAATGGGTACAAACCATTAATCTTTAACTCCAGAATTCTGGCATATATAACTAAAATTAATGCATTCAAACCCTGGTTATTATTTGAATTACAGTTCTTCTTAGATATTAATTACAGCACAGAGATAAATAAAATAATGATATGGGACTCATTAAAAGCTACATATATAGTAAAACCCTAACTTGGTATAAAAAATCAGAGAATGGGATTCTGAATTATTAGATCTACAATCCAGACTTTTGTCAGTAAAAGCTGAAAAATCAAAATCATTTGGAGATGAAAAAGAAAGAAGTATTAAACAATAAATACAATGAAATTCTAACACATAAAACTAGTTTAGCTTTAGAAAAACTAAAAAATTATAACCTTGGTCACTTCTTCCAAATATCTACATAATTTGTGCACAAGAATCAAAATACAATCAAAAGCTAATAACATTAAAAGTATCTTCCATGAAAAGAAAGGGAAAAATGTCTCAGATATAGGTGACATTCTTGATGTCTACTGAAATCACTATATGGAACATTTCTAAAAAGAAAATATATATATATCGCTCAATTAAATCTAGATGAAAAATGTTCTAATATAAAAAAATACCAGAAAAATTAAAACTAGATCTGCAAGCAGCCATATCCTACAAAGAAATTACGGATACAATAGAAGAAGGTAAAAATTATAACACTCCAGGTATAGATTGTATTATTATGGAAATATAAAAACTTTTTCCTTCAAAGATACTATCCCTCTTCCATAAAACTCTATTAGAAATTTAGTCACAAGCTTTAATACCAGCCTCTTGGAGATATTCCTTAATCACACCAATCCTAAAAGAAAACAAATCCCTAAACCTCTGTACCTCATAAAGGTTCATAGGTTCATAGGTAGGTACTAGGCTATTGGCCGTAGGGCCTATATAAGCCTAGCCAAAAAATGTACCCTGGCTTTCGGCACCCAAGAAAATTATTTTTCTATGCCCCTGTCAAGCAGAGCCACAGAAGTGATCCCTGGGGTGAATTTCCCATTTCCCATCCAATCATCAAGATTTTTCTTGAAGAGTGCTAATGAGGAGCTCTGTTTGACATAGATAGGTAGTCTGTTCCAGAGTATGGGAAGTCTCTGGGAAAGGAATCTATCCCTCCAGCATGTTCTGTTTATTGTGGTGACAAGGTTTAGGTCCCTAGAGCGTGTAATTGAGGGAGTGGAATTTTCCTTTTGATACACACTATGGAACAGGTGAAGCCTTCATGGTAATATGTGTGCAACTAGTGGCTTTCAGGACTTCAAGGAAATAGACAGTATTGTAAAATACCTGCTTAGTTGAGGTTTTCTACTTTGTAGTCCTTGGGAACAATATATGCTTTTCTATATCTGTATATAGTCAAGAAACATATTCAGGATCCATGAGGTTGATGCCTGTGAAATTCCAAGTGTGTCCCTTGTAGGCCACTAAAAGGTCCTTGTAGCTAGGATTTTTAAAGCTGTCCATATCATAAAGTCCACTGAGATGAGTTCTTTATGTTACCCCTCTGACTGCACTGGTGGGCAACACAATTCATCAGGCTGCCATATGGTATTCTTATCTGCATGGAAGTGGTATGTGATCTGCTGATCAGGCCAGGGGTAGGAGCAGTAGCTTAGCTGGTTATAGTACCATCTGCTTAGGTGCTGAGGGCTGTGGTGTGCACACGTCACTGGCACTGATCCCAACAGCATCCACTAACGTATTGCTCTACTACAGCTGCTGCGGTCACAAACATTGAAGTACCCTGTACACTGGCAGTTTAGGATACAGACTGGTTGTCATGCTGCAGCGCAGTCATCCACTTTTATCCTTTGGAAACATCCCCTAATTCATTCTCATTCTCAAAAATAATATGACACTCTTTGTTTTCATTTATATAAATGTATGATTGCCTGCACCATTAGTGATAATTTAGTAAAGATGTTTCTTGTTAAAAAACATGATATGATACTCTTACTCTGTCTTGCATTTCTTACTTCTCTCCAGACACTTAATCATCTTTTGCTATGCCTTAGTATTGTCTAACCTAGTTTGCAATATCACCTTTCGGCATAATAGGTAGCCATCCCATTAACACTCATTATATTCTCTTTCCCCCTCTAACATCCCAGCGGTGCATTATTCTGTTCTCTCATATTCTGTGTATATAGCCCCCTTACATAAATGTACTCTATTAGACTTACATTCAAGATCTCCTTACCTCTGTAAACTTGTAATTTGTGTATCTTCCCTTTGTGAATGTAATTTTGCCCTGCATTATCCTGCAACCTTTCCTTGATGAAATGCATTATAAATATTCATTATGTCAAATACATTGTAAATTTCATTATTTTATTGTACTGTGTTTTTCACACCCAGATAGACATTGAAATAGGTCAACACAAAAAAGTGCTATATCCCAGTCAACAGATGTAAATAAATATATTGTTGTTTGCATATGCTGCATACTGCACTATTTTTACCCAGGTATTACTGCCCTACTTATTTCTCCTTGCATATCGACTGTTTCCATAATCCTTTGCACATTATTATGTGGTAACTCTCTATAGCTATAGACCCACCCTATAAAATAACAAACTACATAACACAATATATGGGCATTTGTGAAATCCTGCTGCATTTTACATTGAGATAACCAAACAAAAAGAAGAAACTAAATGATAATAATAACAATCATCATAATGTGACAGTGTGGGACTTTATTTTTATGGATATTCCCCGAGATACCAAATACACATTCCATTATGTCTATAAAATGAGACTTCTTAATAAAAAAACTTCAAGTCATTCCCCCATAATTAACCTAGGCTGAAACTTAAATTGGTCAATATTGATCAGTGCACTTTCCCAGTAAGCCAATATAAACAAAAAATTGCTATATTCTATTTGCTATGATAAATATGTTCTACTGTGGTTAAGTATTCCTGCAGTCGTGGGGAAAATAGAATTTCTGTTTACATATATAGGCTGTTCATTTGTTGACTATGGTCAGACAATTACATTTGTTTCAGATATTCATTTCAGTACCTTACTGAATTGTTCTTCAGTCAAAAACTGTAAATTAGACAAAGGGTAAGCTAACTGCACTGGATTTTGCCATTGTTATGAGATTTTTTTCTTACATGGGGTATCTGTCAGTGATACTGTATGTTGCTACTAGATCAGAAACCAAGATGCCAGTGTTTTCTGAATTCACTCTAACAATGTTCATATTGTTTGTTATTTCATTGAGTATTCCTTTTTGTAGAGCTCAGCTTTTCAAGATGTTTGATCAGATTAACAGGTGATTCCTTTAGATTGTCTGTGGCCAACTATTAGGTATGTAGCTAATCATTTTGTTCACTTTCTAAGTGGAGTTCACCTGACAAAGAACTTATAAACAACTTTCTAACATTTCTATAATACAGAGGATTATGACTGGGTCTCTGATCATTTTTAAATATTATGTGTTAGTTATGGATGCAAAGAAATTAATCTCGATTACAAAACTCGAAAGTAGAATCTTTCCATCCATTTCAAGAACACATAATATGTTATGATGGAGATCCAGTCATAATTATTTGTGCGCATGGAGATTTACCTGCTTTATGTACTACTAGGTACAGATTTGTTAAATAAATAAAATAATAATGTTGTGTTATGCCTTATTTAAAAGCCGGCAAAAGAGTGGAGAAGTGGTTTATATCCTTAAGTATAACCTGTCTAAGGGAAGCTGCTTGTTTCAAAATAGTGGATGTAATGTAATAGACAGCAGGGAGAAATGGAGTTGAAGTGAAGCCTTTTCATGTTCTGCTGTTGTTGTTTATGGGCCTGCACTGTCAGGATTTAGCCCCCAAATTAATCTTAGCAGCATGTACGGGGTGCTTAATAATTGTTAAGCATCCTTGTAAGTGTTGTTAAGGCTGTTTCTCACATTAGAATAGTGTTGAATCAGGGTTTATTTAATTTTTTTTTGAAGCATAACCATGGTGCGCCATGCACTACATAGTTAATACTTCTGGAGTGAGATTAGTCAGCAAGTTAACAAACTGCACTAGCGAGATCTGAAATACAACTTTACTTCATCCGTGACATTAACAATTAAATGGTGTTACCTCATACAGCATATTATTTTATTTTGGAAACACTTCAGCAGACTCAAAGCCTGCAGACATAGTTTCAAGAGACATAAGTATGATTCCAATATTCACAAGGACTTAGGGCTGGCAAAAACACAGACCTGCAATTCATAAGCAGGAGTGCTCTATCACAAAACTAATTATATGTCCATACATTAAGATTAAGAGTACACAGCTATTTAAACTGCAAATAACAGAAACCCAATAAGAGTCTCAGAACTCCATGTCTTTGACTTGTTATGCCCGAGCAGAAATGCATTCCTAAATTTGTATGCTGTTTCTTACGCAGTGCATTGTACAAATACTAAATTTTACAGTGAAAGCCACTACTGCAGGTTTCTGCCTGCCATAAACCATATCAAGTTAAGTCTTCAAGGAGATTAGCTCCACATTAACCACATGCAGAATGGAACAGAAAGAGACAGCAGTATGAATTTCATATAAAATAAATAAAAAAGCATAAAAAGTTTTGGCAGAATGTTTCGGAAGTAGATTTTGTCTTATAGCCGATGATTACTTTACTGATGGGATTCCATGTGCATACTAAGTACTGGGGCCAAAAGCTAAGTTTCCTTATACTCTGCAGAGTGTTTTACTAGCTTTACACTTACAAGTGGATATCATTAGACTTAAACCATCTCCATGACAATTATGTTGTTACATGTTTTTTTTATAGATGAATAAGGATATTTACTTCTCAGGATGGCCAAGATGCTCAACCCAACATCTGAATGTCTAATGCTGCATTTCCAGCATACTATGAATGAGTAACAATATCAAAATGCTGGAGTCAAAAGTAATACAAACTGCTATAATTACAAGACTACTTTTACCGAAATCAGTGCAAGCTGCCAATAATTAAAACTGGTAGATGCTTCTCTGAATTTTTGTTATGGTGTTTTTGAAATACTTCAGTTATAAAACTAGAATGTTTATCAATAAGTATGATGAACATTTCATATATTTCCCTGAATATGACATTTTATCAATATGAAAACCTTTTTACTGGGGGTGGAGCCTAGATGGCCAACTGAGAGCAGTGAATTTTGAGAGCTCCATAAACTAGTATAATATAGGAAAATGTTATTATTTTCAAGTTTAAAACATCAGAACTCTATAGATAAACTACTAAACTACACAAATATTAATTTTGGTGGAGACATACAAAAGTTTTTCTGTCAAGTAACATGGAAATATATTGAGTCACTCAATATGAACAACTCAAGGAATTCTCATCCAGATGCTGCTTTGAAAAAAGAATTGCAATTGATGACATCTACCTTACAGGAACTATCTTTAAAGATGGATGGCTTTAAAAATGACTTAGAAAACCTCAAATTAAATTCCCAAAAACAGACTGATACTCTTAAGGAACTATTACCGCAACACCATGCAAAAATAGCAAATATAGATACTTCTCTTAATGAGATTGAAGGGAGACTCAAAGAGGAAGAATTCTAAAAAAGAATTTCTGCTTAAACAGAATACAACACTGCTTAACAAAAAAGATGACTTAGAAAACAGAGAAAGGAGAAACAACGTAATGATCTTTGGTCTGCTTGAAAATACTGAAGGAAAAGACATTTCATTCTTAACCTGGATTCCTGAATTTTTAGACTTGAAAGATAGACTTTCATTTGGGCGCATAGAGTATTGAGGAAACTTGCTTCTAACTCAACAAATACTCCACCTAGATCTATAGTTATAAAATTTCTTTCATTTCCAGACAGGGAACTAATATTAAAATCTGCTTGGAGAAAATCACCCTTAAAATGCAATTAAAGCCTGATAAGGTTTGACAATGATTATTCTTCCAGAATACTAGAACAAAGGAAAAAAAATTCTGGCCAATAATAAAACGGTTGAAACAAAACCACATTAAAGCACAGCTGGCCTTTCCAAGATAAAATAGTTTTTGCCAATGAGTTGAAAACCTTTAATGACTTAGAAGATGCTACTATATTCATCAAAAACACCATACTGTCTTTCCCAGAAGAAATGTAATGGATGGCCCCTATTCTTCAAAGAAAAAAAGAAACAAATCCTTGGGCTGATGCTAGAATGAAGAAAAAAAAAATTATTCCAAGATAGCTATCCCAAAAAAATAACTCTTACAACGACATCTCTCAAAGTATCAACTGATATGGTACATCACTTGTCATCTGTTTTTATTTAAAAAGAGGGTTTCTTAAACAACTGAGAAACAGTAATGATTTATTCAGAATGTTCAGAGTCCAATAATTCTTCACAAACAAAGGTAGGTCAAGATGGGCTACTATTTACATTATATAAAAGCCAAACAAAGCAACATATAATACAAGCATAGAAGTTTATATTCCCCTACTTGAACTTAATGAATACTTATCTTGTTCATTTTTTATTGATTTTATTTATAATAATTTAAGTAATTAACTAATTGAACAAGGTACCATTCATCAGAGTTTAGACTCAACTGTAACAAATTAACATCATAATATAATATATTAGCAGTAACAGTAGAGTGTTTTGAAAAAAAATGCTGTCATGGAGACTAATGCCTTCTTCAGTTAAAGTATGATTTAGAAATGTCATGTATATCCTGGTTAAATAATAGTAGCAAGCTTTTAGTACAAATATCATCATTATTCTGTCTAAATATAGTTAATATCAATTATGGCAGGTATCACAGCTATGAGTGCTATTTGATCAATCCTGATATGGTATGTGTGGATGCAGCTGTCTGGCAGCTAGTACAAATGCCATTATTATTCTGTCTAAACATAGTTAATATCAGTTATGGCAGGTATCATAGCTTCAAGCGCTGTTTGATCAATCCTGATATGGTGTGTGTGGATGCAGCTGTGTTGGGCAGCTAGTAAAAATGTCATTATAATTTTGTATAAACATAGTTAATATCAATTATGGCAGGTATCATAGCTTTGAGTGCTGATTGATTAAGCCTGACATGGTGTGTGCGGATGCAGCTGTGTCTGGCAGCTGTTGTATGTTGCCATTTTCTTCTCCGGGAAACTGTGGGTTGCGGCTTGTGATCCAGGTTTACTGATGCTTGTGTATTAGGAAGAGACATTTGGTGTTTTAGCCTGGATCCAGGGGAAGGGGGTGGATAAAACTGTAATTTGGGATATTTTGGCAGAGAATAGTTTGTTTATACATCTGCTGAGTGAGAGGTGGGAAGGCTGGAAGAATGTGTTATCTCTTGTTGTGGTAGCTTGTTGGGAGTTTTTTTTATCTGTTTGCTCTCTGTTCTTTTTCTGGCTGCTGCCTCGCTGAAAGGGAGGGGATTTAGGCTTGAAGTTGTAGTGAAGTGAAGCTTTGCTTCAGGTGCATCGTGAGCCTCTGGTATGCATTACACAGACACACTAACAGAAACAGACACTCCCAGGTTGCTATGGTAATGGAGTGACAATAATCCTTAACAGCTCTGAGGAGCTGCCGAGATAATTCTCGGCAATAAAGTTTTGGTTTTAAAAAATATATATATAATAAAAGGGCTGTTTAAAACCATGTGTACACATATTGATTGTATCCCTACACTTCGTTTAGCTCATTAAGTTGATTCTTGATAACAAAATAAATAAATAAAAAATAGTAAGAGCAATTTTACATTTAAAATGTATTTTGGTCCAAACACATTAAGGACTTACATAAGAGCACTTGGTCTTGTGCAGTACCTTTTGTAGTGGTCTGGGAGGTGAGCTTGCTCGGACGTGTTGGGTATATGGGGATAGCTGATTCTAGGGTTGTTTGGGGTTGCCAGGAAGTGCTGCAGATTCATCAGATTTCATTTGTGGAAATATCTGTGGGAATGGAAGGTGTGTTGAGTGGTCCAGTGGCAGAGTGGTTACTGCATGGAACAGGCTGGTAAAATGGAACAGGGCAAATATTAGTTTTGATATTTTAAGAACAGCCTGGAAACACATCACATGAAATAATGAATGGTATTCTGGCAAAACTGGATGTGCATTGTTGCCCGTGCTTGAAGTACTGATATGTGTGTATGTAAGGATGGAAATATAACAAATAAGAAACTAGAAGGGTCTCATAATTTAAAGTGTATGGACTATATAAACATGCTTGGAAGGAGCTAATAATAAGAATAAGCATTACAGCTTGTGGTCTCTCAAATAACTTAGCACAGCCATAAAAAAAAAAAATAAATTACACACAATAGTTATGTAATGTATGATTTTTAGTAAATCTAGACATAAAATATATAATCATCATATAAGATGAAGCAGTCTGCTGAATTTAGATATTAAAGACATGACTGAATGGCCTGGGCTAGTGTATAATAACACAACTGTCTTAACTTGTCATAAATGACATGAACTACATTGAACATCAAGGGGAAGAATGATGATTTTCTTATATAAGTAAATATGCATAACAAGTCATGTAATTGCTTAAACTTGAATTGTAGTTTTTGTAACCCATCTTAACCACATATAATACTTAAGCGGTTACCAAGGTAACTAATGTTTTATACATGACATCAAACTGACAAAGTTGTTCAAGAGAAACAGTAGAAGCCTGAACTTGAAATGTCACAGAATGTACCCATCATATTCTGAACAAATAGTATTAAATTGACAACAGAAGCTCAGTTCAATAACATGGGCTTGTGTATAATAGCACTACTGTTTTAACTTGTCATAAATGACATATACACTATATTGAACATCAAGGTGAAGCATTATGATTTTCTCATTAAATGTACATAACAAGTCATAGAACTGCTTTAACACGAATTGTGGTTTTGTAACCCACTTTGACCATACATATTACTTAAGCTGTTACCAAGGTAACTAATGTTTTATACATGACATCAAACTGACAAAGTTGTTCAAGGGAAACAATAGAAGCCTGAACTAGGAATGTCACAGAATGTAACAATCACATTCTGAACAAATAGTATTAAATTGACAATAATCACTCAGTTTAATCTTTGCTGTTTATACAAAATAGAATGTTGCCATTTAAATTTAAAAACTTTCAGTATATGACATAAAATGGCAATTTATGAATATGGAAAGGGAACTTGCAATCATTAATTACAATAAGTGAAGTTGTTGTTTTTAATCTATAATTTCACTCATTTTATAATAAGAAATGACAGGTATGAAAATCCTTATGTGTGGGAAATGGGGGGATTAGGGATGCATTGATAATTAAAATGCACTAACTTTCATCAATGTTCACATAAAACAAACTTAATGCTTTAAACAAAGTGATTACTTATAAAATGCAACAAAAAAACAGGCTTAAATAATGGGAAGTATACTTGCTGTGTTCAATTCAAGTCAGTCACAAATGGTAACCAAATGTTCCACAAAAAGGTATGAAGCTGTAACCTGAAAACCGCTTTACTTTGCGAACTCTTAATCCAAAAAAAGAGTCAAAATCACCATAGAATGTTCATTCGAACCTACTCATCCACTGGGCAATAACTTGTAGAAAAAACACGCAGCCAGCATGTAAAAATAAATCCAAGCGTCCAGTAGAAACCACGTTTATTAAAATAATTAGAACACAGGGCTAGCGCTTTCAACAAATCTTCATCAGGCCACTAACAAACAAACATACTAGCATCCATTTTATAGCAAAATGCTAGAGTCAACTACTGATGTCACATCCTGTTTGCACATCCTGAAGTCAACTCTGATGTCACATCCTGTTATACATAAAATATTTAAACTGACATCACTTTTGTAGTGAAACGCTACAAGCAACTCTGATGCCACATCATACTAAATATAAAATCTTATAAAATGTTTTAAATTATTTAAAATATTTAAAATATATATGCAGACATTTTATAAACAGTGTGCAATAAAAATGTTCTAAAATAACATTTCACCCTACTTTAACTGCTGCTGCATGTAACATTCAAAATGTTTTAAAATAATTTAAATATCTATGTAACCATCTCATAGACAGTATGCAGCAAATAAAGTATTTCACAATTACATACTATCTTCCTATAAATACTGCACTTATATGCATACTAGTAAAAAATGGCACGCATGTTTAGTATTTAATAATAAGCGATATAGTCCCATTTGAAATACTTGTATGTATAAATGCATGTTTAAAAATAGGGATTAAATTATTAAAGATATTAATATCTACACATGAGCTATTTAACATAATTATAACTGTACAAAAATGATCATTCAAGAGACTGCATCTAAATTATGTACAGCGTGTGCTTCCAAATATCATAATATCTGTAACAGCAAAAATCATTCAAAACAGATATGTGCACACGCAAAGATGTTGATAACAGCTAATATAATAAACATAAAAGTATATGAGACTAAAAGTGCAAAATCATGTGAAATATGTATACTGGATGGAAGAGGATTACATGGTATATCAGCATCTTTCATAGCAATTGGCCCCTAATAAGCCTGCAGAGTAAAATACAAAGACAACAATGGAGGCAGAAAATGGAAAAATGTGGGGTATGAACATGTTGTAAATATAAGAGTAAAACCAGCCAGAAGTAGATAAAAGGGTGGCAAAGGGGTGAAAGCTTCAATGAAGTTTCCTAGCTTTAAGTATGGGTTTGATGGAAACTCTGTCATTGAGGCCTGGGTACAAATCAGCCCTAAGCCTGATGATCCATTTGGCCTCTATCTGTTCCGTGGTGTTAAAAATATCTCCTCTTCTATGAGATAGAACATTGTTTTGAATCACTTGAAACAAAAAGCTATGTTGTGTAGATGTATTAATTACATGCCTAGACAGAGCATTTGAAGAACATCTAACTTTGATTTTATAAAAGTGTTCCCTAATTCGGTCTTTAAACTTTCTGTCCGTCTTCCCTACATAAAACGCAGGGCAGTGTACACAGGTTGCCAGGTACACCACATGGCAGGACTCACAAGTGGCAGAGACTGTGAAATGAAATTCTTGTCCTGTAATAGGATGATTGAATTTATCAGTTTCTTTAATGAATTGGCAATAATTGCATTTTTGACATTTTTTAGTCATTTTATGTTTACTAGTTGTATTTATGTCAAACCTATTCGGACCACATAACATTCTGTGTAAATTCAACTTATTTTTATATGTAAATTTTGGTTCTTGGCTCAATATCTCAGAAATAACTGGATCTGTTAGCAAGATGTCCCAATGTTTTCGATATATGCTTTCAATACTATTTACATCTTGTGTAAAATGTATCGGTATTCTGATAACTCCACTGCTAGTTTTGGTGATGCTACTATCATCTTGTTTACTAGAAGTAGAAGCCCTGCCTTCTCTCAATTCACCTATGATACCTAAAGAAGCATCAACTTCTGTTACCGTGTAAGACCTATCTATAAATTTATTCCTCAAGTCTTCTATGCCTATCTTAAAGCATGAGTCATCAGAAAACAGCCTGGATACCCTCATGGCTTGACTTTTGACAATGTTACCAAAGACATGCTTAGGATGCATGCTGCTTCGATGGAGAAAGTTATTTCTATAGCAATCCTTTCGAAAAACTCCAGTGTTAAGTATACCATTTGGTAGTTGTTCAACATATACATCTAAATAGGGTATGACATCTTTGGAGTTAACCATGGAAAATCTTAAAAAACTGGTGTCTTGATTTATTTTATCATAGAAAGACCTCAATTGTTCTTCATCACCCTTCCAAATAAGGAAGAGGTCATCTACAAACCTAGTGTAGAAAGAAACATTCTGACAAAATTCCTCCATCTGAAATAGAGAAGAAACTTCCCAGTAAGCCATAACCAGGTTGGCGTAGCTATTGGCACAAGAAGTGCCCATAGCTACGCCATCCCTCTGAAGATATACTTGACCATTAAACAAGAATATATTATTTGTTAATACAATTTCCATCAGTAACGTGATAGCTTCTATCCTTCCTTCGGAGAATGTGCCATCTCTAGTAAGAATCCTACTTATGCTATTGAGTCCCTCATGATTAGGAATAACAGTAAAAAGAGAGTTGACATCAAGTGTCACAAACAGTTTATGCTGGAAACCATCACTCACCGAGGTATTTTCATATAGTTTAATTAGGAATTGTTTAGTATCTTTCAGTATGTGTATGTACTTGTCCACTATGGGTCTTAATAAGGACTCTAAATAGATGGAAATCTCGGTGATCAGCCCTTTCCTGCAACAATTGGCCTCATAGGTGGATCCAAACCATTTTTGTGAATCTTGGGTATTCCCTGTATAATGGGTATTGTAGGATGTTCACTACAAGGTATGTGAATAATTCTTGATTAATCTTACCCTCATTTAACATAACATTTAATCTACTAGAAACATCTGATATGATCCTATTCACTCTACTATCATTGATTTTCAAATAAAAGACAGAATCATCCAGCATATTGCACATTTTATCAATATAAAACTCCATATCCATGATAACTACAGGACCACCTTTATCGGCTGGTCTTATCATAATGGTCCTATCATCTTTCAGGCCATTAAGTGCTTTCCTTTGTACTGGTTTCAGATTGCCAAACCATCTCTTTTTTCTATTATTTGCATCATTTTCATATAATCCTTGCTCAACCAGTTTCGAATAAGCCTCGATAAGTGGGTGGTTGCATGGTGTAAGTACTTGGTTTCTAAGCGGATGGGGTAGACTAGTGCTGTTACGAAAATCAACCTTCATTTGGAGGTTCCGTATAAACATTTTCAAATCAATAATAATATTTGTGATATCGCTTCTACTAGAGGGAATAAATGTTAGACCCTTCTCCAAGACATACTTTTCTTCTTCCGTTAAAAGCTTACTTGATATGTTCCACACTATTGATTCTTGGTCCCTTGCCAAATCTTTTTTAGTGAAGGACCAGCCTGTACTGGCCCTGCTGGTCTCTCTTTCTGCCTTCCCCTGCTCATAGACCGTTCCTTCCACCCCTCTCCATTGATTGGCGATGGGAAAGGACTGATTGAGTAGTCATACTATTGAATCTAGTTTTGGCATCCATGCCTAGGCTGATTTTATCTACTGTTTTCAGATTTTTATTCATAATCTTATTAACATTATCGTCCTCAATCTCTATATGCTCACATATATCTACCCTTGTATTGGCATCTTCAAATACAGATATATTGTGAACATTACCAGCGGGGGAAGAGCATGTATCATTAGTACCATCCTGATGTATTATGGCTGTGGTAACAATGGTATTTTTCTTACCCCCTGTCTGTTTATCTATGACAATAACATTAGAACCATCAGCATTGGTATCTGGCCCATCTCTGGCCAGATAAATATTAGTATTGTCTTTTATTTCATTTTGAGGGTGTGTGTTCTTCCATCCCTTGGCTCCATTTTCCACTCTGGGCCAAGTAAAGACATGGCCTTTTTTAAAATCGTCCATGTCCTTCTGAGTTTATCCGTTTTTGCTGTAACAGTTTTTCTCATAAATGAAAGCTGTCTAACATTTTGTCAATAGATGCTTCTACCACTGGTCTAGGGTACATGGTAGATAAGCTCTGCTGTTGCTTCTGTAATTTCTCCCTCAATGATGTTTCATGAGGTAAGAAGTAATTGTTCATTAGCTCCATGTACTTCAGGCTGGTATCTAAGTTTAACTGTTGCCATGAATATAACAAATCTTTATACACAGTACCTGTAGTTGGCATCTTCAGGATCCTTAAACCTTGGAGCGATTTTCAGTAATGCATGTTTCGAAGTATTGCCTCTGCAACTGGAGGCGTTTCAGTTTAAGGAAATCTCCTTCCATTTCTTGTACTAGAGTTTCAAGCCCTCGATAATCTTCTTTGAACTCTGTTCATCATAAGTCTCAGCCAATGGACTGAATGATAACAGTGGATTAATGTCACTTGTAACAGCATCTTCAAATCTGCTCTTAACATTAGATGTACCTGACTTGGTACTTCTAAGCATATCAGGATTGTAAGGTAGGTGTTTATTATCAGGCGAACAGAGTGTAGTGAGCATTATTCTTTGTTTTTAAACTACGTGTGTTTATTATCAGGCGAACAGAGTGTAGTGAGCATTATTCTTTGTTTTTAAACTACGTGTTGTTTATTATCAGGTGAACAGAGTGTAGTGAGCATTATTCTTTGTTTTTAAACAAAGTGATTACTTAAATGCTGGCAAACAATGAAATATAACTTCTGATATATCCAGTAAAATATATGGTATTATAAATACTGAATATAAATATTATTACCATCTATTTATATTAAGTAATACGTTTTGAAAGACTTCATCAATAAGGGTGAATATGTTAAATAACTGTGTGCTATAATCTTTTACAGAGGTTTTATATATGATATATCCTACTTTACTATGATTGAATGCTTGTCATCTATCTTTCATGTACATCTTAGATGTTTATACAATAAGTAGGCCTTTATATTGTATTAGAATTCTGTCTAATCTACAATGATACTATATATGTTCAAAATAATATAAATATCGCTTATTCCTATTACAAATATTCTCCATATGATAA
>NC_056730.1:681859528-681894528 GCF_019279795.1 Protopterus annectens
ATGCTAAGCCAGAACACAGCACATGCAACACATAGCACACAAATCCTGTGTGCCAAACAGTCACAGCCTGTACGGCTAGACAACACACCTGCTACAGTTGTGTTAGGTACCTTTATTGTCCGGTACAGTGAGGTCATGCTCACCAGGCTGGACAAGGTGAAGGTCACAGTGATATGCCCGTGGGGCACTATGGTTCACCACATGACACAAGCATACAGGTCAGTCAGAGGCATGGACACATATGACTCAGTCATTGTCCATGCCACTATGGCTGACCTGTGATGTACCTCCCTGGACTACATGATAGGGAACATGGAAGGGCTCTCTGAGCATGTGGCACAGGCTGGTATGACCCATGGGAAGTATTGAAGGTCACAGGTACATATGTGTATTTGGCAAACACATACATCATCTGTGTCCATTGCCATTACTGGTTTAATCAATGTCATGCATTATTGTGAACAACAACCCACACAAATGGGCATTCTGTGTGACAAAAACACACGTGGCATGTGTGGAATTCAAAGCCATAACTAACTGTGCTATGACAGTAGTGAGAGACGCAGTAGCAGAGCGTGCTATTTGCATTACTGGGAGATTTGGCCTCTTCCGCTGTACTTGTAGGGTGCTCACATCATCTCTGTGTAGAGATTGGTATATGCAGCAGCTGGTGTGTTGTACTGGTTGGCCAAAGGGTCAGTTCTCTCACACGTAATTACACACACCCTTCTCCCACCACACACTTGTTATTTGCAGGATTCAAACCCCTATCTAACTATGTTATAGCACTCAATACGGATGCATTAGCAGAGGGTGCTATTCGCATTACTGGGAGGTTTCCCTTCTCCTGCTGTACTTATAGGGTGCTGACATCATCAGTGTTTAGAAGGGGAATGTGCATCCTGTCATGTGTTCTCCTACTTGCCAAAAGGGACATTTCCCTCACACAGAATTGCACACACACTAACTCCCCTCACCCACTTGCAGGATTCAAACAACTACCTAACTATGTTTTGACACTCAAGAAGGATGCATTAGCAGAGCATTCTATTCGCATTACTGAAGGGTTTTCCTTCTCCTGCTGTACTTATAGGGTGCTGACATCATCAGTGTTTAGAAAGAGGAATGTGCATCCTGTAGTGTGTTCTCCTAGTTGCCAAAAGGGACATGTCTTTCATACAGTATTGCACACACACTAACCCCCCCTCCACACACACTGAGCTTTTGCAGGATTCAAATCCCTAGCTATGTTATGACACTCAAGATGGACGCATTAGCAGAGCGCTCTATTTGTATTATTGGGAGGTTTCCCTTCTCCTGCTGTACTTATAGGGTGCTGACATCATCAGTGTTTAGAAAGAGGAATGTACATCCTGTAGTGTGTTCTCCTAGTTGCCAAAAGGGACATTTCTTTCATACAGAATTACACACACACTAACCCCTCTCCACACACACTGAGCATTTGCAGGATTCAAACCTCTACCTAACTATGTTATGACACCCGAGACGTACGCATTAGCAGAGCGCGCTATTCGCATTACTGTGAGGTTTCCCTTCTCCTGCTGTACTTATAGGGTGCTGACATCATCAGTGTTTAGAAAGGGGAATGTGCATCCTGTACTGTGTTTTCCCAGTTGCCAAAAGGGACATTTCTTTCACACAGACTTGCACACACACCAACCCCGCTCACCCACACGCTGAGCATTTGCAGGATTCAAACCCCTACCTAACTATATTATGACACTTGAAGAAGCCGCATTAGCAGAGTGCACTATCCGAATTTCTAGGCACCTGTTCTGCACCTGCAGTATTTATAGGGTGCTGACATCATTATTTCTACAGAGGTATGTACATCTAGTACTACCTGTCAGGTGGGGGATAGCATATATATGCATTTGCAGCCACCTACTTCAGGGTCAGTTATGCACATCACACTGGCAGGTTATGTTCTATACCATGCTTCATGACCACAGGACCTGTAACACACAACACAACCAGTTTGGACCACCCCTCCCACATCCAGGAGACACACTTTGCTTCCCTGGGAATAGTGCCAAGATATGCAGGTCTTCACATACACCATTCCAGTTGTTAACGGCAGGTACAGGTATGTTGTTTGTGGGAACTACTCAGGCCTCTACAACATTACCCTACAGCCACTACAATTTGTGAGTCCATGTGCTATGGCAGGACCACTCACCACAGCCACAAGGGGAATACATATTGCACCTGACCATCTACAACATGGGTACTCACTGTTCCACACCAGAGGTAGACCACCATTGTTGATATGTGGCCATACCCACCTTTCTCTGGACATCCATATCCCATTCCCACCCCCCAGGCAAGGTTGTCACTGCAAACAAAGTGTATTTATCAAAAGCAGACTTTACACTTGTGAAGACTGGGGTGGAAGACTTCAAAGGACCCATGCTGGGGGAGTATACAGGCCACTCTGCATACTCCTTGACAATTGCATTCTATGAGCATGTGGAAGGTTTGCAATGATCATGCTATCCCAAATATACCCATGACTGCTCCACAACAGGACACCTGTCAGGTGTACACCAGCCATATATGAGCTGTCCAACAGACACAGTGAGCTAATACATTGCAGAGCAGTAGCCCACAGAAGGAGGACATCTCTGAACAGTACTGGCACGACACTTCAATCCCTCATAATCATCACGACAAAGTGTTGACAGTGAAATTGTCCAGACAATGCAGATAAGGCTCCCCTCAGTCTGTTATTGATGCCCACGTACTGTTAGAGGTCCTCAGCAACCCTCTTCCAGCACACACGAACAACATGGATGTGGCTTAGCAAATTCAACCCCTGGGATCTCCACTGTGTCCCTGCTTGACAGAGGCACAGCACACTAGCCTCACACGGTGCCTTATGTGACCTACTTTACAGTAGCACAGTAGCCTACTGTACTGGGGAGGCAGACGCCAAGCACACTCTAGCTAAGCTGTCATTCCCTAGGGCAAACAGCCTAGTGTTGACCTCTACACCCATATGTTTAATTGTCAGATGCACAATATTTGTTGCTGATAGACTGTTTGCAGGTCTTTATTGCCATATCATTCCCTGTTTCTATGAACAACTTGTGTATCTGTGGAAGATGTTTGAATATGGGAGGGATCCACTATATCACGTATGTCTCTGTAGTCATTTAACTGTGTGCACTGGGCAGATTGCTGTAATGTGGTTGGTTCCTGGAATTACACGGACAAATACCAGATATGTGTGGCCAAATGCTAAACTGAGATTTGGCCTAAGTGTGTGAGCATGCCCAGTTCAGGCTTCCCATGGCATGTTGTCTGACATATGTCTCATTTCTCAAAGTGTGTGGGCATGCCCAGTGTGAGCTTTCCATATGTTGAACTCTGCAGCCCACCACATTTGTGGATGAGTGTGAACTTCAACAATATCTCACGTTTATGGTTGTGTGTTGTGTGTCATGTTGTGTAGTTACTGTCCAACTGCTTTGTGTCTGAACACAACAGGGATTATACTCTGCCTGCAGGGTTTGCATGGGATACTTTGCATACAGTTGTCAACATCCTTTTATACTGACCTAACACTGTAGTACCGTATAGTGTACTGGTTCAGTACTTTCACTGCAGTGGACAGTATCTTGTCCTTTAGTCCTATCACTGCTTTACATTTTCATAGTGAGCACAACAGCCTGGTTAGGGGCCAGTTGTGCACATCTGACCATGTTGCATTATGTTCAGATATGAACTACTTAAACCAGGCTTGTCCAACATTGGTAGTGTATTCCACAACATAGGTGTACATTGGCAAACACTAGCGATGTGCCCTAGGCCATTTCTAATGCTAGTCGGAGAGTGTGTTTGTCCTTCGACACACATTGTAGGTGGAGTTTGCCATGACATATGTCATGGTTAGTATACTGTGCCTCCGTCTACCCGTGACATAACAGTGATACCCAGGGTAAACCTACCATCTCCCATCCACTCATCAAGATTCCTCTTGAGGAGAGTCGATGAGTGACTCTCTGGCTAACCTGTACTGGGAGTTTACTCATGAGTGGGGTGGCTTCTGTGTTATGGATCATTCAGTACAGCTTGTCCTATGTATGTCAGTGCTGGGGTTCAGGTCTCTCATGTGCATAGCTCACTGCCATTCAGATTGTACAAGGTGCAGCATGTTCATTGATTCCAGCTTGGACATGGCTTTATACATCAGGCACAGCTTGCCTCTGGGTGGGCAGTATGGCAGTGTGTGGAGCTGCAGTTTGTTTAATCAGGCAACACATGGCATCTGTTCAAGCTCTTTGATACTCCTGGTGAGGTACTTTTGGGACTTTACAGTTGATGGAGGTGTCTGCTGAGGTACATCCCACAGGGGCTATTGTAGTCAATTTTAACGCTGATGAAGGATGACTGCAGAGCCACAATGACCTCCCCTTATCTAGATCTGACAACCTTCATGGTAGGTGGGTATATGGTATGTTTCTGTAACCACTACAGCCACATGTTTGTCCAATGCAGGATATCTGTCATCTTGTGTCCCCAGGTCTCTCATTACATGTTAAGTACTTAATGGGTTAACACCTATGTGGTAATTGGTGGGCACTTACTGTATATCCACAGGGGTTGACTATACATTTTTCTGCAATTAGCTTGCTGACATGGCTATGGCACCAGTTGTCTATTTCTATGTGGCCCTTTTGTGGGATGCTTGTGTCAGCTGGAGGGTCAGATATGGTGGCCAGTTTGTAGTCCTCTGCAAACATGTTCAGACACAGTCCTTCCAGGTTGGCCTGTACCTATGGGACATATATACCAAACGAGGGAGGTCCCAGGACCAAGCCTTGTGGGATGCCAGTTATATCTGGTTTGTAGTCTGACATGACTGCAGCATGTCGGACCATGTCAGTTCTGTCCTTGGTCTGGTTTGCAACCCCTCTACTGACATAGGGGTTTATATTTAAGCTGGTGAGCCTATCTATAATGAACACGTGGGGTATTGTATGGAAGCCTTTGCAAGGTCCAGCTACGCTGTGTGGACCACATTGCCCTCATCAATGACCTTAATGACTGTTTCAAATGAGTCAAACATGTTTAAGGGGCAGCATCTGCACTTATGAAAGCCACACTGGGTAGGGTCCGGTGTCAGTAGGTCTCCAATATCTTTATGTCTGCGGTACATGCTGATCCTTTCTATAGCTGTGCAGACCAAGCTTGTCAGGATTCTGGGGTGGTAGTTTGCAGTATCCATTCAGGCAACACCTTTGTTGGGAAGGACCACTGTTGTTGTACACTGCTCTTTGGGTACATATCCTGTGGTAAGGCTGACATTGAGCAGTAGTGTGATTTGGCATTCCATTCTTCTTAGAGTCCATGTTGGACTCAGCCCAGGACACCATCTCATACCATTGCTGCTGTGTGTTTTGCTTTGTAGATGCTGGCTGTTACCTCAGCATCTGCAATGTCAGGGGGCCAGCAGTCTGCTGGGATAGATATTTTGCATTCTGGGGGGGGGGGGGTTGCACTGCACCTGTCAGGTTGTATGTTGGCAATATGTGTGTGTGTTTGGTATGTTGTTTGTAATATTTGAGTGATTCAGAGCATATCCATGAATTCCCAACAAGGTTCCTACCATCAGTTGAGAAAGCCTTGTGATTATCCTTAGTGTCCTGTACAATTTGTATCTTCATAGGTTCATAGGTTCATACTAGGCTATCCACCCTAGGGCATTTATAAGCCTAGCCAGAGTGTGTGTGGCTTTCGCCAACCCTTGCTATGTGAATATTATGGCCATTTATGATTTACTTTACTGTGCCTCTGTCTGGGCATGACACAGTGAAGACCCCCAGTGTACATCTACGATCATCCATCCATCCATCCACTTGGCAAGATTCCTGTTGAAAAGTGTCAGTGAGGTGCTCTGCCTAACATGGAGTTCATAGGTTCATAGGTTCATAGGTTCATACTAGGCTATCTGCCCTAGGGCATTTATAAGCCTAGCCAGAGTATGTTTGGCTTTCGCCACCCATTTTAAATTAATTTTGCTATGCCCTTTTTCGAGGTTAGTATACTGTGCCTCTGTCTAACAGTGACACAGAAGTGATACCCGGGGTAAACCCACGATCTCCCATCCACTCATCAAGACTCCTCTTGAAGAGAATCAATGAGGGACTCTGCCTAACCTGGACTGGGATTTTATTCCATAGTGAAGGGAGCCTCTGGGTTATGAATCTGTCCCTCCAGCATGTCCTATTTATTTCAGTGCTGAGGTTCAAGTCTCTCCCGTGTAGCTCGATGGGATTTGGATTTTTTGAGGTGCAGCATGTCCCTTAATTCCGGGTTGGACATGGCCTTATACGTCAGGCACAGGTCATCTCTGAGCAGGTGGTATGCCACTGAGTAGAGCTGGAGTTTCTTTAACCGGGCAGCATATGGCATCTGTTTGAGCCCTTTGATCCTCTTGGTGAGGTACTTTTTGGGTCTTTCCAGTTGCTGCAGGTGTTTGGTAAGGTACATCCCAAAAGGGGCATTGTACTCGATTATGGGCCTAATGAGGGATGAGTAAAGAGGCACGATGGCCTCCCCTAATCTAGATGTGAATCCCTTCATGATTAGGTGGGCTATATAAAATGTTTTTCTAACCACTTTGGCCACGTGGTTGTCAAATGAGATTGCTATCAACTTGGGTCCCCAGGTCCCTAATTACTTCTTCTGTACTTAATGGATCATCACCTATGTGGTAATTTGTGGGCACTTTGTTTTGCCAAAGGGATGACTATACACTTTTGGCGTTTAGCTTGAGGCCATGGCTCTGGCACCAGTTGTCTGTTTCTATGAGGCCCTTTTGGAGGATGCTTGTGTCGGCTGGAGAGTCGATTATGGCACCCAGTTTGCAGTCATCTGCGAACTTGGTCAGCCACAGTCCTTCCGTGTTGGCCTGTACCTCCGAGAAATATATACCAAACAAGAGAGGTCCCAGGACTGAGCCTTGTGGAACACCACTTGTAACTGGTCTGGAGTCTGACATGGCTCCAGCAATTCTAACCATGTGGGTTCTGTCCTTGAGCCAGTTTGCAACCCATCTAGTGACATAGGGGTTTATATTTAAGCTGGTGAGCTTATCTATAATGCCCGAGTGGGGTATTGTATCGAAGGCTTTTGCGAGGTCCAGATAGGCTGTGTGGACCACCTTCCCTTCATCAATGGCCTTGGTGACGGTTTCAAAGAAGTCAACCAGGTTTAAGAGGCAGGATCTGCCCTTAACAAAGCCGAACTGGGTAGGATCCAGTGTCTGTAGGTCCCCAATATCTTTATTTATGAGGTCCATGATGATCCTTTCCATAGCTTTGCAGACCAAGCTAGTCAGGCTTATGGGGTGATAGTTTCCAGGGTCCGTTGAGGCACCACCTTTGTGGAGAAGGACCACTGTTGCTGTACGCCAATCTTTGGGTACATATCCTGTAGTAAGGCTGAGATTGAACAGTAGTTTTATGTTTGGGTTTAGCTCTTCTTGGAGTTCATGTAGGACGCAGCCTGGGACACCGTCTGGTCCCATTGCTGCTGTGTTTTTTGCTTTGGAGAGGGCGGCTCCCACCTGAGCATTTGAGATGTCAGGGGGGCAGCACTCTGCTGGGATAGATATTTGCCCTTTTGGTGGGGAGTGGGGGGAGAAGTTTGCGCTGAACCTGTCAGCTAGGATGTTGGCAATGTCTGTGGGTTCGGTGCATTTTTTGTCATTTTGGACTAATTCTGAGCATATCTGGGAATTCCCACCCAGGTTCCTAACATAAATAAAGAAAGCCTTGTGATTATCCTTAGTGTCCTGTGCAATTTTTCTCTCGAAGCTGGCCTTTGACGATTTTATGAGTGCCCTTAGTTTTTTGCTAATACTGATCAGAGATGCTTTCCCTTTTTGGGATTTTGCTCTGTCATGTAGTAGCTTCCTCCTTCTATTGTATAGTTTGTTTATGGCTGGGGTCCACCAGACAGGTCGTCTGCCTTTGGAGGATTGGGTCTTGGTTTTATTTGGGATTGCATGATCCATGCATTCCTGAAGGTGTTCATAGAATGCATTTATAAAGGATTCTGCGGTCTGGGCCGTATTTTCCACAGGCCCGGGGGGTTTGAAGGATTCCACCTCGGTTTTGAGGAGTGTGAAATATCCTTTAGGGAAGTTTTTCACTGTGGTTTTCTGGGCAGGGGGTGGGGTCGGGATTTGAATATCCAGTGAGATCAGTTTATGGTCTGATCTTACCAGTGAGGGATACACTTCTGGTCTGGAGCATAGAGTCCCCATGTTGGTGATGATCAGGTCCAGTATGTTTTCCCCTCTTGTGGGAGTGGTAACAAGTTGTTCCATAGCATTTGAGTTTATGAATTCTAGGAACAGTGGCATTTGAGTTTATGAATTCTAGGAAGAGTGGGATTCTGTTCCAGGGTGCAGGGAGCCTCTGGGTTATGTATCTGTCCCTCCAGCACATCCTTATTCATTATGTGTTGAGGATGACATCTCTCACTCTCACAGCTCCGATGGCTTTGGGTTTTCTGGGGTGGAGCATGTCCATTACTCCTGTGTTGGACATGGCCTTGTACAACAGGCATACAACGCCTCTGTGTAGGCAGTATGTGACTGCATTCAGCTGGGGTGTCTACAGCCAGGCAGCATAGGCCATATATTTGAGACCCTTTATCCTCTTGGTGAGGTACCTTTGAGGTCTTTCTAACTGCTGCAGGTGTCAGGTAAGGTACATCCCAAATGAGGCATTGTACTAGACTATGGGTCTGATAAGAGAACATTACAGGGGCACAATGACCTCTGTTGACGTAGATGTGAATCCTTTCATGATACGGTGTCCAATATAGACAGTCTTCCTAGCCAGATTGGCAATGTGAGTGTCATATAACAGGTTACTGTCCACTTGTGTCCCTAGGTCCCTGATTACTCCTTCCATACATAATGGTTTACCACCTATGTGGTAATTTGTGAGTACCTTGTTTGGTATTTGGTGGGACATTCATACTGTCCAGTGTCTTCAGGATGGCTGGATGGGTTTCCTGTGTGTGAGAGTGTGGTCTGTAGCATGCTACAGACTGTACAGCAGTTTTGCCTACGGTTAGGTGCACATGGGTGGTCTCCAATGCTTCGTGCATTGTCAGTTACCTGGACGTATGGGTGTCTGTGCTGAATATGGATACTCCCCCTCCTTTTATGTTTTGGTCCAGGTTTTGGGGCCATAACACATGATATGAGGTATAACCTGGTAGAGCTGGTGTGCTGTCAGGAGGCTTGCAGCAGGTTTCTGTCACTGCACAGACATCGATGTTCTCCATACTGGGGAGGGCCTCAGGAGCATGCATATTGTGGATTACACGTCTGACATTGGTCAGCATTACCTTTATGTTTCTTACCACTTATGTTTTCTAGGGTGGTGGGTTAGTCTTTTCAGCCTTGCCTACATAAGGCTCTATGGAGGTGGCAAAAGCCTTATCCAATATCCAGACGCCCAGGGGTAACAGGTGCAAGCCATCCCTGGAACAGCAGCATGGCTTGTCAAGCATGACATCCCAAGCAGGCAGACATTAGATCCTCTTGGAATGACAGAAGTAATTGTGCCACTTGTTAAAGCTGATCATTCTGTGTTTGTACTGTGGCATCATTCTTGGTGAGGGTAGGATGCTGCAAACGGTCAGTGTCATACCGGCCTGGAGTACATACTCGGAGAGCTCATCTATGTCTCTTTTCATGTAGTCCAGGGAGGTACATCTCAGGTCATTCACGCCAGCATGAACAATGACTGCATCATATTTCTACTTGCTTTGGGGTGACCTGCATACTTGTGTTATGTGACGTATTGTAGCAGCCTACAAGCAGCTTAGTGTACCCTTTCCCTTGTTCAGTCTGGTGAGCGGGACAGCAGTGTGTTTGACTATGGAGTCACCTATTACAACTGTATCAGGCATGTTGTTTCTCCTTCTGGCCTGTGACTGTTTGGCACACCAGCTTTGTGTACTGTGTGTTACATGTGCTATGTTTGGAGGTTGTGGTTGCTTGGGGGTCTGCTTTGGAGGCCTCTGTTGGTGTGGTGTGTTTGTAATTAGGGCCTCCGGGAATGTTTTTCTGTGTTTATGTCTTTGGTTTGCAGTTGTGATAGGTCTATGTGGGACTGGGTTTGTGGTGTGTGTGGTTACCTTCTCCTCCTGACTAGTTTTGACAGTACTGAGTTGAGGGAGCTCAGCCTCCGGTTTGGATAAATGGTTGCATCTCTCACATATATTTGTATTTCTTGGGGGTAGTTGAGGTTTGTCTGTGTACTTGGGGCAGGTGTAACATTGCCTCAGGATTCACAGATTCTACTTGTTGTAGCTGGCCTTAGTGGATTGTATGTGTGGACATATTTTATTGCCACACTACTGATCAGTGATTACTTCCCTTTTTATGTTTGCTCTATCATGTAGTAGCTTCCTCATTCTCTTGCATGGTTTGGTAATGGCTGGAGTCCAGCATGCCAGATGCCTGCGTGTATGGCATTGTGTCTTGTTGTTATTTGGGATTGCATAGTCCAGGCATTCCTGGCTGTGTTCATGGAATGCCTGTATAACAGGTTCTGAGGTGTGGCCCATATTTTGCACCTGCACAGGGCCTTTAATGGATTCCACATCAGTTTGGAGGAGTGCAACTTTTGCTTTACACATGATTTTCACTGTGGTTTTCTGGCCAGGGACTGTGGTCAGGATGTGTATATCCAGTGTGATTACTCTATGGTCTGGTCTTACCAGTGAGGGATACACTTCTCATCTTGCCATCCAGTACCCATGTTGCTGATTATCACATCCAGTATGCTTACCCCTCTTGTGGGAGTGGTACGTTGTTCCTGGGCATTTTGGTTTATGGATTCTAGGAACTTTTCTCCTACAGTGTTGGAGCTAGTATAATGCTCCCAGTCTATGTCTGGGTATTTTCAGTCAACCAATATAATGTGGTTTGGGGGGCTTGATATATTCATGTATTCCAACACAGGCCAGATGCAGTTCCTGGTGTTAAGACAGTAGTCTGTAACAGGCTATAAACTGGGAAGCAGTTTAAGCCACTGTTACTTGACCATGGCTAGTCCATGCTGCTTCTTGTTGTGGTACCAACATGAGGGTGTGGTTATCCT
Organism: Protopterus annectens; assembly: GCF_019279795.1. Classification (NCBI taxonomy): domain Eukaryota; kingdom Metazoa; phylum Chordata; order Ceratodontiformes; family Protopteridae; genus Protopterus; species Protopterus annectens. Next base: position 681,870,685 of record NC_056730.1, read on the forward strand.
TGACAATTATTGCTAGTCACCCTCCTTTTGTAGCTTGTTCCATGTTTTGAGGCTGTACAGCACAGTATGAGGTGTAACCTGGTAGTGTTAGGGTGCTGTTGTGAGCCTTGACCCAGTTTTCTGTTACAGGACAGGTATCAACATTCTCCATACTGGGTGAGTTTACACTGCATGCATCTTGCTGTTTAGACTTCTGGCATTGGGTAGCATTACATCTAGGTTCTTATCCCTTGTGATACCTATGGAGGTGGGTTTGTGTTTTGAGCCTTACCTATTCAGGGTGTGGGTAACGACAGCCTTTGCCAGTATCCATAAGGCCTGGACTGATAGGTGCATGCCACCCCTAGCAGGTGGAGCATCATGTCATGCTCAGCATGTCATCCCAGGCTGGCACACATTGGATCCCCTTTGACTAACTGCAATACTTCTGCCAATTATTGCAATTGATCATCCCATCGTCATATTGTGGCATCTTGCTTGGTGAGGGTAGGATGTTAGTCAGGGTCCTCAAGTGTGCATATACTACATGGTGTTACATTACTTAACACATGGCATTCATGCCTCAGGTGGTGCTGCAGGGCTGCCTCTGTCGGATGCACATATTACACTCCCTGTACATGTTTGAGAGCAGGTTATGTCATTTTAGGCATCCATGTTATTATATGAGTGAGTCAGAGTGGGGTATCATTCCCAGGGTTCCTACTGAGCCAGTGTGTGCTATGCGTTGCCTCTTTGCCAAGGCCAGGGCATACTGGGCACGCCTCCTTCTGCCTACTGGGGCAGGCTGAGGTTGTTCCTCCTCTGAGTCACATTCTGCCTTTGATGGCCTTGGCAATGGTGGGGAGCTGTTTGGCCCGGCCCTATGCTGGTCCTGCTGCAGCTGTTTTCGCAAGATCATATTATGTAGCATAGCACATACCATGACAATTTGGGTACATGTAGTTGGTGAGTACTGCAAGGCTCCACCAGATGTGTCCAGACACCTGAACTGTGACTTGAGAATCCCAAACACACGCTCTATTACATTACGTGTTTGTGCGTGTGCCTCATTATGGCGTTCCTGTTCAGGTGTGTGTGCGTTTCTGATGGGTGTCATCAGCCACGGCTCCAGTGCATAACCTGCATCCCCCACTAGGTGTCCATGTGGGATGTCCCCATTGGCAAATGTCTGGTACAGCTGCGTCAAATGCCAGATATGGGAATCATGGTAGCTCCCAGGGCAGCCAGCACACACATTCATTATTATGCCCTGGGCATCACACACGACCTGGCAGTTGATGGAGGGGAAGCCCTTGCGGTTCATGTAGTCCCTACCCCGCTCACCGGCTGGTGCTTTGATGCATATGTGCATGCAGTCTATTGCACCCACTACCTCAGGGTATTCCGCTATTTGCTGGAAGAGATGCATATTGCTGGCCAATACCTCACGGGCATTGGGGAAATATACATGATCACCGACATGTGCTGACATGGCATCCAGGAACTGGTGCAGTACCCTGGAGGCTGATGCCTGTGATTTCCCCATCATATCACCAGTTGGTCTCTGGAAGGTACCTGTTGCTAGTATTCTTATGCCAACACATACCTTGGTTTCCACTGGGATGGGTTCCCCACTGTTGGTTCTGTGTGTGAGGCGTGGCCTGCACAGCTCGACAATTTGCTGCAGGAGGTTTCTGTCCACTCTATAGCGCTCTACTATCTCCAGCTCATGTAACCCGTGGTAGGTGACCCTGGGCCTGTACACTCTTCTCTGTCTCCTCACTGTGGGTTGTCTGGCACCATCTGCATTGTCACCACCCTCAGCAAGTAGCCTATGTCTCCTTATGACAGCTATGGCAGCCCCTAGCATTTCTGCTCTGAGTTCAGCTTTTTCAGTTTTCACTTCTAATAGCTTACTCCTGTCTTGCAGTGTCTCTTGAGAGAAACATCCTGCACTGCTGTTTGCAGAGTTTTAAGTGCTTGGCTGAGCTACTATCCTGCCTGTGTAATTGCCTGCTTCTAATTGTTTTCACCTGCTAGCTGCAGCAGTATTCCCTGCTAGCTTCCTACTAATTCTGTTGCTTCCCTTTTCCTTTCTGTTTCCTCAGGGGGAGCAACGCGCATACCAGCAGACACACGCTCACAGTAGCTTACACGCATGCACACATGCTTACACGGTTCAGAATCTGCTTATTCGGGTTAAAATGGGCGCACACCAGTGCAAACAGTGTTACAAGTCTGCCAACAGGCTCCCACATGCTCAGTCTGCCTTACACGCACGCACACTGCCCTACTCGCGCTTCATGGCGTGCGCACGTGCGCATGCACGCTCAGCAAGAAACTTTGGTGTAAGCAACAGTGTACACCTTCCATTTCTTGACTTTCCCATGCTTATGTTGTGGCACTCCTCTTTCCATGATATGTGTCTGACATCTGTCATGTAACACTGACCTCCAATGAACTGCATTTCTTTCTACCATTCCCCCCTGTGATGGCACCTATCTCCTACTCTATTCCTCCCCCTTATGTATCTCTTACACTACTCAGAATGTGCTCATTTGCTATGTGGCAGTGGAATTCAGTATCCTAACACTCATTTACATCAGATTGCCTACTAATGTTTAGTTACATGTCTTAGACTCAGCTTCCCCCCTTAGCAACCACTAAACGGTGGCCATGTTGTTTTTGTTCTGCTGGTCCCTGCATTGTAAATCCATGTATTGCATAAAACCCACATTTGTGGGTTTATAACCTTCATTTTTATGTTTCATATAGCTCAGCCCGTTTGCGCGGGGCTGTGCTGCATTTAAACATCGGCAATCGCCGAAAAGAAAATATTTATTTTTCATATTTGCATCAGGGTACCTTGCCAATGGCCACATATTTGGCCATTGGCATGCTGCCTGACACATATGCACCCTTTATTTGGAGCTGACATGGCTCCGTTGTGGTTTTCGCAGAAACGTACTCAGTTGTCAACTGAGTACATTTCTGCAGCTAAAACAGCTCTTACACGGGCTGCTTTGGGCTTTGTGGATCGTTAATCTACCTTATTTGCATGCCTTTGGGCTGCAAGTGAGGTGATTAGCATATCCACGCCCACTCCATGTAAGAGATGTTTTAGATGGTCTCTTACATGGACTTTAGGGCTGTTCCTGGATCGTGAAGGCTGCATGGAGTCTTACACTACTCTTAGACTCCGTGCAAGCCTTCGTAAATCCTGCCTATAGTCTAAATAACCTAAGATAGATTTAACTTTATTATCTTTAAATACCAATGGCTTAAAGCTTAAACAATCCTAGCAAGAGATCAGATCTACTGAAATATTTAAAACTGAACAAAGCATAAATTGTTTTCCTTCAAGAAACTCATTTCAAAACAAATGGTAATTACAAATGGAATCCTAAGGAATATATGATACTGACACAATCCACTTATAAGACAAAGATAAAAGGGGTAACAACTTTATGGAAAACAAATGTGATTAATCAAGAAATCATTTACATGTATGAAGATAAAGAAGGTCTTATGGCATTCGTAATAGTTAAATATAATAACAGAATATGGACCCTAGCCAATTTATACTGGTTCCCAGGCATTGGAACAGGAACTGTTAAAAAACATCTGGATTTCATTTCCAACAATTATAAAGGCAACTTAATATTAGGAGGAGATTTTAACTGTATATTTGATATTTCTGAAACTACAAATAAAAGACTGCTCCGTACATCTGCTGTATCAAAAGCTTAAACAAGTGGGTGGAATAATTTAATCTTGTAGATACTTTCAAATTTAAAGAAGATAAATCGTTGTTGTTTTCCCATCAAGATCACAGATTTGGTACCCAAACTAGAATAGATAAAATATTTGCTGCCCATGACTTACACTCTAAAAATCATTAATTTCTCAATTACTCCCTGCCCCTTTTCAGACCACAATTCATTGATACTAAAACTTCAAAATGGGTACAAACCATTAATCTTTAACTCCAGAATTCTGGCATATATAACTAAAATGAACGCATTCAAACCCTGGTTATTATTTGAATTACAGTTCTTCTTAGATATTAATTACAGCACAGAGATAAATAAAATAATGATATGGGACTCATTAAAAGCTACATATATAGTAAAACCCTAACTTGGTATAAAAAAATCAGAGAATGGGATTCTGAATTATTAGATCTACAATCCAAACATTTGTCAGTAAAAGCTGAAAAATCTAAATCATTTGGAGATGAAAAAGAAAGAAGAAGTATTAAACAATAAATACAATGAAATTCTAACACATAAAACTAGTTTAGCTTTAGAAAAACTAAAAATTATAACCTTGGTCACTTCTTCCAAATATCTACATAATTTATGCACAAGAATCAAAATACAATCAAAAGCTAATAACATTAAAAGTATTTTCCATGAAAAGAAAGGGAAAAATGTTTCGGATATAGGTGACATTCTTGATGTCTATTGAAATCACTATATGGAACATTTCTAAAAAGAAAATATATATATCGCTCAATTAAATCTAGATGAAAAATGTTCTAATATAAACAAATACCAGAAAAATTAAAACTAGATCTGCAAGCATTCATATCCTGCAAAGAAATTACAGATACAATAGAAGAAGGTAAAAATAATAACGCTCCAGGTATAGATTGTATTATTATGGAAATATAAAAACTTTTTCCTTCAAAGATACTATCCCTCTTCCATAAAACTCTATTAGAAATTTAGTCATAAACTTTAATACCAGCCTCTTGGAGATATTCCTTAATCACACCAATCCTAAAAGAAAAAAAATCCCTAAACCTCTGTACCTCATAAAGGTTCATAGGTAGGTACTAGGCTATTGGCCCTAGGGCCTATATAAGCCTAGCCAAAAAATGTACCCTGGCTTTCGGCACCCAAGAAAATTATTTTCCTGTGCCCCTATCAAGCAGAGCCACAGAAGTGATCCCTGGGGTGAATTTCCCATTTCCCATCCAATCATCAAGATTTTTCTTGAAGAGTGCTAATGAGGAGCTCTGTTTGACATAGATAGGTAGTCTGTTCCAGAGTATGGGAAGTCTCTGGGACAGGAATCTATCCCTCCAGCATGTTCTGTTTATTGTGGTGACAAGGTTTAGGTCCCTAGAGCGTGTAGCTCAGAGGGATTGGGATTTCTTTTTTTGGAGCATGTCCAACTCTGGGTTTGACATAGCTTTGTATGTTAGGCAGAGATCGTCCCTGAGTAGGTGATATGCGATGGTGTAAAGCTGTAGTTTTTTGAGACGGTCTGCGTAGGGCATCTGTTTGAGGCCAGTAATCCTCTTTGTGAGGTATTTCTGTGGTCTTTCCAGTTGTTGTAGATGTCTTGTGAGGTACATACCAAAAGGGGCATTGTACTCTATAATGGGTCTAATGAGTGATGAGTAGAGGGGAACAATGACCTCTTTTTTTCTGGATGAGAATCCGTTTGTGATGAGATGAAACACATAGAAGGATTTCCTGACCACTGTGGTGATGTGATTATCAAAGGAGAGACTACTGTCCACCTGTGTCCCAAGGTCTCTTATTACATTTTCGGCATTAAGTAGACTACCAGCTATGTGGTAGTTCATGGGTACAGACTTTTTACCAAAGGGGATGACAATACACTTTTTGGCAATGAGCTTCAGGCCATGGCTTTGACACCAATATCTGTCTCAGTGAGGCCCTTTTGTAGTTTGTCCACATCGTTAGGAGTTTCGATTATGGCTCCTAGTTTGCAGTCATCTGCAAACTTTGTTAGCCAAAGACCTTCTGTGTTAGCCTGCACTTCAGAGAAGTAGATACCAAACAGGAGAGGATCCAGGACTGAACCCTGTGGTACTCCACTTGTCACTTGTCTGAAGTCAGATTTGTAATCCGCTACTTTCACAGTGTGGGTTCTGTCCGTGAGCCAGTTGGCAACCCATCTTGTGACATAGGGATTTATACCTAGTTTAGTGAGCTTATCTATAATTCCAGAGTGGGGGATGGTGTCGACAGCCTTGGCGAGATCTTGATAAGCTGTGTGAACCATTTTACCCTCATCTATGGCTTTGGTGACTGCTTCAAAGAAGTCAATCAGGTTTAGGAGACATGATCTGCCTTTTACAAATCCAAACTCTGTAGGGTCCAGAGTTTGGAGATTACCAATGTCTTTGTTTATGAGTTCCATAATGATACGTTCCATGGCCTTGCAGACCAGGCTCGTCAGGCTAATGGGGCGGTAGTTCCCAGGGTCCTTCATGGCTCCCCCTTTGTGGAGTGGGCTAACCATCGCGGTGCACCATTCTGTGTATACAAAGCCTGAGGTGAGGCTATGATTGAACATGGTACTTAGGTAGGGTGTCAGTTCATTCTGCAGCTCATGTAGAATGCAGCCTGGGACATTGTCAGGTCTCATGGATGCTGTGTTCTTGGCTTTGGAGAGTGTGTTTTTTACCTGTGCAGCCGTGATTATAGGAACTTTGCATTCTTCCAGTATAGAGATGGGCCCTCTAGGGGGTGAGGGGGGTAATGTTAGCACTGAACCTATCTGCTAGGATGTTGGTTCTGTATATTTAATGCCATTGTGCTGTAACTCAGAGCAGATCTGAGTGTTCCCATTGAGATTCTTGACATAGCTATAGAATGCTTTGTGGTTGTCTTTAGAGTCAGTGGCAATTTTGTTTTCATAACTTGCTTTACAGGATTTTATGAGGGATCTCAGCTTCTTACTGAGGTTGACCAGGGAATTCCTCCAGTCATGGGATTTTACTCTTTTTTGCAACAGTTTCTTTCTTCTGTTGTAGAGTTTGTTTATGGTAGAGGACCACCAGATTGGCTTCCTTTTTTTGAAGATAACATCTTGGTTCTATTAGGGATAGCATGATCCATGCACTCGTGTAAGTGCTTATAAAGTGCATTTATGTAGGATTCAGCAGTCATACCTCTATTCTCCATCTGCATGGGTGTCATGAAGTTTGCCACTTCTGTCTTAAGAAGTGTGAAGTTGGCTTTGGAGAAGTTTTTTACGATGGTTTCCCTAATTGGGGGTGGGGGTGGGATGTGGATGTCTAGGCTGATTAGCTTGTGGTTGGATCTGACCAACGAGGAATTGACCTCTGGAGTGGAATACCGGTTTCCCATGTTGGTAATGACCAGGTCTAGGATATTGCTGCCCCTGGTGGGGATGTGAATAAGTTGATCCAAGGCATTGGAATTTATGAATTTTAGAAAACGTTGAGCAAAAGAGTTGGTACATGAGTAGTTTTCCCAGTTAATGGTGGGGTAGTTGAAATCGCCCATTATTAGGGTGTTGGGTTGTACCCTAATACTTTACAGTGTATCAAGAAATGAGGAGTGGGAATCCTGGGGCATGGTGGGGTGTCTGTAGCAAGCCACAATTTGGATTGCGGTCTTGCCCAGAGTTAGTTGCACTTGGATAATCTCGGATGCATTATGCTGTGCAACTAGCCTGGAGGCGTGGATATCCTTAATGAATATGGACATGCCTCCGCCTTTAGTGCTTCATTCTGGGTTAGGTGGCCGAAAGGTGTGGTATGAATTGTAGCCTGGTAATGCAGGGGTGCTCTCTGGAGCTTTGAACCAGGTCTCTGTCACTGCATAGATGTCAATGTTCTCCATTTGAAGGAGTGCCTCGAGTGAGTGCATTTTGAGGTTTAGACTTCTAGCATTGAGTAGCATTACCCTCAGATTTTGCTTGCTTGTACCTGTTACGGTGGTGAATTTGTCATTTGAACCTTGCCTAAAAAAGGCACTATAGGGGTGGCAAGAGACTTAGCCAGTATCCGGAATCCTAAGGGCGACAGGTGCAGGCCATCTCTGGCAAAGCATTGTGGTATTTCGATCATGTCATCTCAGGCAGACAAATACTGGATCCCCTTAGAATTACACCAGAAGCTTAGCCAATTGTTGAAGTCAGTCATTTTGTCCTTGTATTGTGGTATCATTCTGGGTGATGGCAGGATGCTACTCAGAGTTAGGGTCATACCTGCCTGGGATACAAGGTCGGAGAGCTCCTCCATGTCTCTTTTCATGTAGTCCAGGGAGGTACGTCTCAGGTCATTCACACCAACATGGACAATGACAGTGTCATATTTGTACTTATTTTGGAGTGACCTGAGTGCATGCATTATATGGTGGATCCTGGCACCTGACAGGCAGCTGTCAGTAACTTTCTCCTTGTTCAGTCTAGTGAGTGAAACATCAGTGTGCCTGACTATAGAGTCATCTATGACTAGAGTGTTGGGTACGTTGTAATGCCTTATGGGCTGTGATTGAGTAGCACACTGAGTTTGTGGGCTATGTGTCATTTGAGCTGTGTTGGGGGGTGGAGTTTGCTTGCGTTTATGCTTTGGATGTCCCTGATGCTTGGGCAGGTTTCTATTGAGAGCCTCCACGAATGTAGGTGTGTGTTTGGTGTTTCTATGTGTGTGTTTTGGTGGTATAGGTTTTGAGGGACTATGTGATGAGTGTGGTGTGGTGCAAGTGATTACCTTCTCCTCTTGACTGTCTAGTCCAGTCTTGGGTGAAGAGAGCTTTGCTTCCAGTTTGGCTATATAAGTGCATCTCTCACAGATTGTAGTGTTGGGTGGTAGGAGGAGAGGGTTGTCTGTGTACATGAGGCAATTGCTCCATTGCCCCAAGGTGCCCAGATTCATCAGGTAGACAGGAAAAATCACTGGGATCTGACCCTTAGACATGCCTGGATAAGTGCTTAATTATTAAGTACTAAAAACTGCTTTCCTCTAGACAAGTTAGGAAAGTTGAGTGCTGTAGTAATTTGCAGCTTATGTAGTGCTTGCAATGAGTTCTGAACAAGTGTTGAGTTCAAAGAAACAGATTTGAGGGCTGAAACTAGAAAACTGGCTAGTTATAAGAAACAAAACTAAGCTAGAAGGCTTCCCTCCAACACAGAAGGGCTTGGGGGCTCAGAAGCCTACAAACAGTCTAGACCACTTAACAGGAAAGGCAGGAAACAAGCTTAATTTTTTTTTGTTCTCTTTCCCAGATGCTCTCTTTGTACACAGTAGGAGTGCCTGAAATCAGAATATGATCTCACTGCACTCAGTTGAGTGCAGTGAGTGCACTCAGTTGAGTGAGCAAATGAGATGGGCCCAGAAGGAGTATCCAAACACAAATTTACAAGAGGGGTGGACAGTTTCAAAGCCACTAAGATTAACACCAAAACAAAAACAGGGAGGGTGGGTGGGGAACTAACTGAAGAACAGAGTCAAAACTTCCACTTGAGTTAGTATTCATGCAACACAATTAAATCAATTTAAATACTGTATTATTTGAAAAAAGTGCAGATAAAAGGTACTTAAATTCTCTTATATGTCCAGTTGAATACAGCTAGATCTTAGACGGCCAAAGCAGAAGTTTTTAAGCAGAAAATATTTCAAACTGTAACACTTAAATAGGCAGTGACAGAAATCAAAGAATGTGGCTAGCCCCACACCTGCAATCACTAACAGACAATAAAATTCAAGCAAGCACTAACTGAAGAACAGAGTCAAAACTTCCACTTGAGTTAATATTCATGCAACACAATTAAATCAATTTAAATACTGTATTATTTGAAAAAAGTGCAGATAAAAGGTACTTAAATTCTCTTATACGTCCAGTTGAATACAGCTAGATCTTAGATGGCCAAAGCTGAGGTTTTTAAGCAAAAAATATTTCAAACTGTACCACTTAAATAGGCAGTGACAGAAATCAAAGAATGCGGCTACCCCCACACCTGCAATTACTAACAGACAATAAAATTCAAGCAAGCACTAACTGAATAACAGTCAAAACTTCCACTTGAGTTAATATTCATGCAACACAATTAAATTGATTTAAATACTGTATTATTTGAAAAAAGAGCAGATAAAAGGTACTTAAATTCTCTTATACATCCAGTTGAATACAGCTAGATCTTAGCCGCCCAAAGCTGAGGTTTTTAAGCAGAAAATATTTCAAACTGTACCACTTAAATAGGCAGTGACAGAAATCAAAGAATATGGCTACTCCCACACCTGCAATTACTAACAGACAATAAAATTCAAGCAAGCACTAACTGAAGAACAGAGTCAAAACTTCCACTTGAGTTAATATTCATGCAACACAATTAAATTGATTTAAATACTGTATTATTTGAAAAAAGAGCAGATAAAAGGTACTTAAATTCTCTTATACGTCCAGTTGAATACAGCTAGATCTTAGCCGGCCAAAGTTGACATTTTTTCTATCAGAAAATATTTCAAACTGTATATCATTATGTTAGAAAAATATGTATTTGAACATGTATAAAGTGCTAGTTTAAAAGCAAATAGTATATAATGCATTTTATTCTATTTACAATATGGCAATAAGAATGATTTTACATATAATTGCTTGAAGCTTTGGAGCTGCAGTGTATTTGAACTCTGACCCTGGCAGTAGCCAGCTCAGCAAGCTTATGTTTTTCACTAATGATTATCTGCTGGGTCAGGAAAATTAAATGTATAAAGCATTGAATATTCTTATTCCTTCCTCTGAGATAATTGACCTTGTGAATGTATCAGAGATAAGACACAGCTGCTAAAAGTAAAAGTTGCAAGAAGAACAAAGAAGTATATTGCAAGAGTGAACCGACTATTGTATTCAAGCTAGCCTGAGACCTTGGAAGAGTAACATTTACAGAAAGACATTATAACGAACCAGGTGCTTTGCAAGGCTGTATTATTCCCATGGGAAAACTTTTAAAATGTATAACATCAGCTTTTTCTTATGAATAGAATATTGTAGACCATAATGATGTAGTTGCCCTGTGACTAACCACGTCAGTAAGGTGGGCACAGCCTGAATGTAAGACTATATAAAATTGTGTATTTCCTGCATCATGTCAGACAAAACTCTGTACTTGTATGGTTTTTTGCCTCCTGGTGTACACTAGTAAACTTTTGCATCTGAGCCTCCTGTGTTGTTATCATTTGTTTTTATTTAACAGTTTGGTCCTCCTTGAACCGGAATTCCCTTGGTAAGCTGCAGATCAGAGTGTATCGGTGGTTGAATACTGCGCAGGAGAAGTTACCAAAAGGGTTCTTCTTGAAACACAAAGACCTCCGACTGAATTGTCGTCTTGAGAGGCTGGCCACTTTCTGATCTGCGGCCGAAGAGCGGTCTCGAACTGGTCGACCCAGGAGGCTCAGGTAGGAAAATATTTGCCTTTTTCTGTTTTTAGATCAGGGACTAGGTTACAGTAAATGTCATTGTCAGAGATTTGTTATACAGATCAGGGACAAAAGGAAATTACTGTATATTTTGTCAGAGATCAGGGAAACAGAATAAGGTAGACAGTTATTCTAGATAAACTGTGTAAGGAACTGAAATACCATGTGGTGAAAAGGGTTACGTAACATTTTTTAGAATGGGAAATCAGTGCACTAAAAAATCGCGAGATCCGCCCCTAACTGATGACGCAAAATATATGCAATTACAACGGACTGATAATGTAAGGTATTATACAAAATGGGTTAATAAATACGATTTGATGGTAAATTAAACAAGATTTCATTAGTTAAACTTTTAAAACAGCTTAAATCTGACGCAGAAGGTCAGGCAAAAAAACAACAGTGATTAGGCATTCCTCAAGCACACAGGTTGATTGAGGAAGTAAACCGAAGGGAACAGAAAACTAAAAATGCAAAAACATTATTTTTAGACAAAGAGGATAATAATACAGTAATAGCGACGGCCCCTCCCCCTCCGCCCCCTCCAATGCCTTTTTCAGGATATGAAGCAGGAGGACAAGCTGGTCCACCTCCACGTTATCCTGAAGTTACAAGAGTACTAAAACCATTTGTTAGAGATCCTATTGAAACTAGGTCCCGGACACGTAAAACACTAGGGGGCACAGACTTATATCAAATAGGGAAAAATACACTAGAAGAGAGTGAGGAAGAAATCTGTCCACTGATCGAGGTATCAAATCCTCAGGCAGGACAGGAAGGGCAGGACCCAACTCTTCTAGTATATAGACCATGGACACCGGAAGATATTCGCAAAGCTACAGAGGGAATCCCTCATCCAAAAGTTAATTACACAAAGTTTTTACAAGATTTACAAGGTATGAGACTAAGTTACCACTTGAATGGGGAAGAAGTAGAAAAGGTAGTTAGACAGATTGTGGGTCCAGACTGGCACATGATTTGTGGCACCTGGAATCCTCGTAATGCAGAGCTTAAACCACTCCCACATAGTGACACAGAATTAGACAACAGAGTCAAAGGTCTTACAGACCGAATTTCTGAAAAATGGAAACCTAGAGCAGATTGGACTTGCATTAATCAATGCATACAGCAAGAGAATGAAACTGTAGATGGGTACTATGGTAGATTATTGGAATGTTTCAATAACCATAGTGGTATGGCTATTCCTGAAAATCAGACACATGATACCTCATATGAACAGCAACTGAAAAATGCGTTTTTGAAAGGTTGCATTGCACCTATCAGTAGCTTTATTACAAAGCATATGATAGATCATTGAACAAGTAGGCTACAAGCCTTACTTGAATATGCCAGACATGCTGAAAGACACTTTAATAGTAAAAGAAAAAGAATACACAGGTCTTCACAGCTGAAGACGGAGCAGAGGTCTTTGTAGTACAGTCAGGTAAAAGGGTAAGAAAAATACCCAGGGAAATAGACAATCTGACAAAAGGTCAGAAGATTTTGAAGAGAGAAAAAGAAACGTGAGTGCTTTATGTGCGGCAAGAAAGGACATTTAGCAAGGGATTGCAGGCTAAACAAAAAGGTGACTACAGAAAATAAAGATGATGAGGACTGACTATATGATAGTGATGAAAATCAGAAATCATCAGGGAAGGAAAACAAACAAAGGGCAAACGTAAATGTAGTGGAAGGAAGAGAGGAAGTGCAAGCAGATGTAGAGGATGAAGAAAGTGAAATTTTAGATTTGGCATTACTGAGCTTGGAGCTCTATTTGGCAGACACAAAACCGGAAGTTACACTTCTGGTGGAAGGAAGGAAGTGAAATTCTTGTGTGACTCAGGAGCGTCACGAACTTTGATACACCCTTCAAAGTTACCAGAATATTCTGAATCACCTGAATATATATTAGTGAAAGCAGCAAATGGACAGCTATATAGGGAGCCACTCTCCCATGATATAGCAATAACTGACCCTGTTTCAGGCATGACTCAGAAAAGTAAAATTATAGTTTCTGAAAAATGTCCAGTAAACTTACTGGGAAGAGATCTTATGCAGATATTTGGCATAGCGGTAGTTCCCACTATGCAGGGTATGGAAGCACAAAGACAAATGGATACTTTTGTGGTGCGACCGGAGGGTGAAACCTTTTACTGGTACAGCCAGGACCTAGTTACTACTGGTCCAGGGGCAGTAACCGGAGAACTGATGAATGTAGCCATCAGTAAGGCCCCCTCCCTTGACACTGACCAACAGCATTTGTTACATTGTACTCTATACTACTGTAGCATGCCAGGACCTGATAAAGAATATGAGCAAGAGTTGTTCAAAAATCCTGCTAACAGATTAGTATTATGAACCTTGTATTGGGATACTGAGGGAAACAGTGTGGTAAGCTGTTCACTACCTCAGGAATTCATGACACTGTACAAATCTAATAGACTACCACATGTCAGCTTGACAAAGAATAAGGATGTGAGATGGGCAGACTTAGGAGAAAAAGTAACAAGATGGGAAAAACAAACTGATTTAGAATTATCAGAACAGGGAATACAAAAACAGAAACTGAATTGGCTAACACAGATACATCCAGCTGTACACTTACAAACTAGTGAAGACAGCTGATTAGCATTCTTATTAGAAGAAGAAGAAAAAGCCTTGTGTGATATACCAAACATTCTTTGGTCAACAGGTAAATCAGATGTAGGACTTATTCAAACAGCAGGACCAGTAACTATTACACCAAAATCAGCATTTAGACCACAAAAAAGACAATACCCCTTGAGGAAAGATGCAGAGCAAGGAATCAAGCCTATAATAGCAGCATTACTCAAGGAAGGAGTACTGGTAGAATCTCTTGATTCACCATGTAACACCCTTCTATTTCCTGTTAAAAAAGCAAACGGGAATGGCGGATGGTACAGGATTTACAAGCTGTAAACAATGCAATAATACCCAGAGCACCTACGGTGCCAGACCCACACACTTTGTTGAATGATTTAAAACCACAACAAAAATAATTTACTGTGGTAGATATAAGCAATGCTTTTTTTTCAATACCTATACATCCTGATAGCCAGTATTGGTTTGCATTTACATTTCAGGGTAAAAGATATACCTATACTCGGCTACCACAGGGATATTGTGAAAGTCCAACGATATTTGCACAAGAAATGGCAAGCAACCTGGCAGGGTTTACTCCACCAGGAGGTAGTCAGATTCTACTTTATGTAGATGACATCTTGCTAGCAGCCCCTACCCAGCATCAATGCAGGGAAGATACGATAGCATTATTGAAATTTTTAGCAGCACAAGGACACAAAGTAAACAAAAGTAAGTTACAACTTTGGAGAAAACAGGTTAGATACCTAGGATATGTAATATCCAATGAAGGTAGAATATTAGACGAAGACAGAAAAACAGCAATTTTACAGGCACCCAAACCAGCAACCAAGAAGGAAATGATGTCCTTCTTGGGAGCGATAATTTTTGTCGAGCTGGATATCAAACTATGCTTTAGAATCTGCTCCACTGGCTGATTTAATATATAAAACACCAATGGCAGCACAAGATGTATTACAATGGACACCTGAAGCAGAAGCAGCTTTCTGCAGACTAAAACAATTGATAGCTTCATCACTAGTTTTAGGACTTCCAAATTACCACAAAAGATGTTTTCAGACCGTAGATTGTAAGCAGGGATACATGACGTCAGTTTTGACGCAACAGCATGGGGATAAGCAACGCCCCATAGCTTACTATTCATCACAGTTAGATCCAGTGGCACGATCATTGCCTCACTGTGTGCAAGCAGTAGTCGCAGCTGCAATGGCAGTACAGGCTTCGGCCTCAGTAGTGTTGTTCCACCCTCTCACATTGAGAGTGCCTCATGCAGTCGCGATAATTTTACTGCAAGAGAAAATAGCATATCTATCTCCTGCTAGACATCTTTCATGTATGACCATACTGCTGAGCCAACCTCATATGGTAATTGAACGTTGTACAACATTAAATCCATCAACGTTACTTCCAACTCCTGTGGATGGCACACCACACAGTTGCCTGCAGGAAATTGAGCAAATAACTTTGCCCAGACAAGACCTTACTGATATGCCCTTGGATGATGCCGAGGTGACATTTTATGTGGACGGTTCATGCAGAAAGGGTCCTACAGGAAAAAATCTAGTAGGGTATGCGGTAGTCACAGATACAGAGATTTTAGAAGCCCAACCCTTACAGCATAACCTGTCTGCTCAAGCAGCAGAACTGATAGCCTTAACACGGGCTTGTACTCTAGCGAAAGATAAATGTGTGAACATATATACTGACAGTCAGTATGCTTTCTCTACAGTGCATGTTTTTGCACAACAATGGAAAAATAGGGGAATGATAACATCTACTGGCAAACCGATTAATCATGCGCAACTTATTTTGAACTTGTTAGATTCCATTCAGTTACCTACTAAGGTAGCTATTTGTAAATGTTTAGCTCATACAAAACAACAGGATGCAATTTCAAAAGGAAATGCAAAAGCTGATGCAGCTGCAAAACAAGCAGCCTCAGACTCAGAAATTTTACTTTTAACCGAGGAATTACAACCCTCTGAGATTTTAGATTTAGGAATGTTAAAAACAATGCAGACATTAACTACAAAAGCTGAGAAACAAAAATGGGAGAAACGAGGTGCAATCCTCGAAAATGGACTGTATATCTCCAAAGAGAAAAAAACAATATTGCCGTCTAATTTATTTAGATATGCAGCTTTGTTGAGTCATGGGCAGTGCCATGTCTCAACAGGGGGGATGGTACAGTTAGTAAATCGAATATTCCAAACATATGGATTTATAAACTTCACACAAAAATTTTGTGCAGCATGCCATGTCTGTAATAAACATCATGCACAAGGAGCATTCAAACCCAAGCAAGGGAGTTTTCCTATACCACCATATCTGTTCCATACTATCTGTATGGATTTCATAGAACTGAACAAATGTGAAGGGAAAAAATACTGTTTAGTAATTATAGACATGTTTTCCAAATGGGTAGAAGCTTTTCCAACTAAAAATCCGGATGCAGCAACAGTGGCAAAGGCCCTAATAAAAGAAATAATTCCTAGATTTGGCATACCGGAAAGAATCTATAGTGACAATGGGACACATTTTGTGAATCAGACGATTCACCAACTTGAGAGATTCTTTGGGATCTCCTTGAAAAATCATTGTGCCTACCACCCACAGTCTGCAGGACTGGTGGAAAGGTACAATGGAATTTTAAAAACAAATTGAGGAAGTTAGTAGGCGATACACAGAAGAATTGGATTTGCTGTTTGCCTTTGGCACTGCTGAGCATGAGAACAGTTCCAAATGTAAAGGGTTTGACCCCCTTTGAAGTGATATTTGGAAGGGCATATTATGTGCCACAGTGGAAAGCTCTCATGCCTGCAGAATTAGAGGCTGACAGCTCATTAGCTAGTTATATGAAAAACTGTTAACTAATAAAACTGTTTTGCAGTTGAACTCTTTTCAGATAAAAGACAGACCAGACCATTGGAAGCAGTGCTGACCCCAGGGTCCTGGGTTTGGTTGAAGGTCACGAAGAGGAAGAATTGGGCGAGTCCAAAGTGGGAAGGACCGTACCAGGTACTGTTGGCGGCGCCTACTGCAGTCAAAGTTGCTGAAAGGTCGTCCTGGGTCCACCTGACGACTGTAAACCGGTAAAGAATTTTCAACTTGATAAACATTTTGTGACTGACACACAACAAAGGCAGGATGGCCAAGAGCGAAATGAGTAAAACACAGATCAACCCGAAGATATTGTTTAATCATCTTGCTAACTATGCATTTATTGACTATGATTGTGATGACTTTCCTTTTGTTGTGGTTCTTCCTACATATAACCACACAAGTGAAAGTAGAGAAACGTGATGAACTGTCTATAGACTGGCATCCAAACTTTAACACATACCTAGCTATGAAGCGTGTATATGTAGAGACTATGAACATTTCAAATTGCTGGGTTTGTACTGCCATACCAACAGCATATGGAGGACTGTTGATGTCCGCTGTCCCTTGGGGATAAATGAGACTTGGGAAAATTTACTTTTTGATACAGGTTCTGTAAGATCACAGGACAAAACTGCATTGTATTTGCCTATTACACAGAGGGGAATTGTATGTTTTTATAAGAATGATACACTCCAAGTGGGTTGGAGTAACTGTAACATAACTGTATCTTATAAATGCTATATTAAAACTAAAGATAAAAGCACTATTTGTAACGCAAATTATGATTCATATTTGAGCTTAATGAAAACAACATTAAGTGAAGTGCAGAGAAATCCTGTCTTGCATAAACAATTGTCTGTTATAGACAAGAAAATGTTTCATTCAGAACTAACCGCCATCAGTACCAAAGTAGAAAACTGTTATTTTATTTGTGGGAAAAAAGCATACAAATGGCTACCTGAGAATTGGTCCGGCAGTTGTTTTTTGGGTTATCTGGTTCCAGCTATAAGGCATACTGCAGAATTACCTCTAGGTAAGATACGAAATGTAAGAGATGTAGCCCGAAAACCTGAAGATCCAATCGGAAAACCTGTAAATCGAATGGGAAAAATCGAAGCTGGTTGGAAGAACCATCATTCCGTGAAAGATAAAGAAAAATTGACTCATATGGACTTGAGTGACAGTGTTATATCCTGGGCTGGGATATTTCCAGCATATGGAGCAGTCAAATCGATCTGAGAGTTGAGAAAACTGTCAAAGCTTCTCGAAGTAATGAGTAACGCAACTTTTTCTGCTCTCGAACTAGTGACTGATAAACTGAATGCAATGAAAACTGTTGTGCTACAAAATCGAATGGCTCTTGATTAATGATCACCTAGAGGTAATACAGCAGGTATCGGCCATGACTGAACCAGGCCCAAACCCACTGATGAACTTTTTCCAGAGTCTGTTTGGTGGGTGGGGTTCTATCCTAATGAATATTTTGATTGCTATTTGTGTTGGTCTGCTCCTATTAGGAGCATGTGTCTGTTGTGGGATCCCCTGTATGAAAAGATTAGTCAAAGATTTTGTTGATATATCTGTAACTGAAACTTTGTACCAAGACATTGAATTGGAACTATTGATTCCAGATGAAACTTGTTCCGAAATATAAACTAAATGACTTGCCTAGTTAAAAGTCCTTAGAGGAGAAGGCTAGGAGACGATATAACATTGTTTATGTTTCTGAATAGAATAAAAAGTATTAAAAGGGAGGAAAATGTTAGAAAAATATGTATTTGAACATGTATAAAGTGCTAGTTTAAAAGCAAATAGTATATAATGCATTTTATTCTATTTACAATATGGCAATAAGAATGATTTTACATATAATTGCTTGAAGCTTTGGAGCTGCAGTGTATTTGAACTCTGACCCTGGCAGTAGCCAGCTCAGCAAGCTTATGTTTTTCACTAATGATTATCTGCTGGGTCAGGAAAAGTAAATGTATAAAGCATTGAATATTCTTATTCCTTCCTCTGAGATAATTGACCTTGTGAATGTATCAGAGATAAGACACAGCTGCTAAAAGTAAAAGTTGCAAGAAGAACAAAGAAGTATATTGCAAGAGTGAACCGACTATTGTATTCAAGCTAGCCTGAGACCTTGGAAGAGTAACATTTACAGAAAGACATTATAACGAACCAGGTGCTTTGCAAGGCTGTATTATTCCCATGGGAAAACTTTTAAAATGTATAACATCAGCTTTTTCTTATGAATAGAATATTGTAGACCATAGTGATGTAGGTGCCCTGTGACTAACCACGTCAGTAAGGTGGGCACAGCCTGAATGTAAGACTATATAAAATTGTGTATTTCCTGCATCATGTCAGACAAAACTCTGTACTTGTATGGTTTTTTGCCTCCTGGTGTACACTAGTAAACTTTTGCATCTGAGCCTCCTGTGTTGTTATCATTTGTTTTTATTTAACACATTATTAAATAATGACTATAAGATATTTATGACAATATTAACTAACAGAATGAAAATATCACTATCC
The DNA here is from genome assembly GCF_019279795.1 of Protopterus annectens. Lineage (NCBI taxonomy): Eukaryota > Metazoa > Chordata > Ceratodontiformes > Protopteridae > Protopterus > Protopterus annectens. The sequence goes on from NC_056730.1 coordinate 681,889,913, forward strand.
AAAACAATAAATAATGATCAAACTGGATTTATATATCATAGACACACACAACAATATTAAAAGGATCATTTCTCTTATAGATTATGTTAATAAAACAATAAAGCAACACTCATAAGTGGCTTAGCTATAGAGAAAGTATTTGATTCCTTAAATTGGGACTATTTATTGAAAATACTAATGTTATTTGAATTTCCTGTATCCTTTGTTAATTTCATAAAGAATATATATACAAATACTTTAGTATTTGTCAAGTTAGGCCATGTTACCTCTGAATCTATACATATAACAAAAAGCACTAAACAAGGATGGCCCATGTCACCAATTCTATTTGATCTGGCTACTGAAATATTGGCAGATTCAATTCATAACAGTATAAAAATCAAAGGAATAGATGTTTATGAACAGTACAATTCTAAAGTAATGCTATTTGCTGATGACATATTACTAACATTATCTAATACAAAAGAGACATTAGAAGAATTAGATATATTAATTGACAAGTTTCGCATGACTTCAGAACTCTATTTCAATAAATCAAAATCAAAATTTTTATTTTTAAATACAAAAATGAACTGCAGACTAAAGGGGATCACATCATAAGGAAACAAATCTACATGAAAATATCTAGGAATTGAGTTATGCAAGGATAATAATGAATTAGTCTCAAATTATTTATTTATTTATTTATTTTATTTATTTTACATTTGTTGACCGGGCTAGTCTAACTGGATATATGTCCATTTTCAGTAGAGGCCCGAAGAGAAAAGCTCCGAGACAATAACAAGGACAGAAACAAAGAAACATTTATACAAATAATCCGCAAAAAAAAAATAGCAATTTACAAAAAAAATAATTGTATAGTCCCCAAGGAAAAAAGTTAAATACGAGAATAATTACATGAGTAAACAATTGATTGCCAGCAAAAAATAATTTTTTTTTTTTTTTTTTCTACAATAATATCATCAATACAATTAAAATCTTTGTGGAAAAATGGAACAAAATAATATTAACATTTGAAGATAGACTACAGTTAATAAAAATGGTTTTACTGCCCAAGATACTATATATAGCCTTGGCAATACAATTGTTACCAGTAAGGAATATACTTAAAGAAATAAATTCATGCCTAATAACATTTTTATGGTTTCCCAAAAGAAACAGAATAGCTTTAATACATCCTATCAGACCATGGAAACAGGGAGGATTAAACTTTCCTGATACAGAAACATATATAAAATCATCAATATCTAAAACAATCTCATAATGGATAAGTCCAAATTACTCTGCAAATTGGAAAGAATTACTATACAAATAAATTTCAATTAACATATAAAAACAATTTGCCATGGCACATATTATGCATTAGTATGCAATATAACATAACCAAACCCACTAAAACTCATATGATTAATTATTACATTGACTCATTTAGGAAAATTATTAATGCAAATATAGATTTAAAAATCTGGTTGGATCTTTTAATATCATTTATAGTCACAAAGAACTTTCCTAATAAAATATATAGAGAAATTATTAATTCCTGGGAACAGAAAGGATTTGTTTGTTGGGTCCAATGTATGAAAGAACTAAAAGTTTTAGATATGCAAGTAATAAAAACAACATACAAAATTCCACAACAGGACTGGCTAACTTTATATTCTGTCATATTCACAAGATTTAAGTAGAATAATTAACTATTCTTCATTTAAAGAAATACCTAAATTTATAAAATACATATATGAAATCATAATGACTTTGACATGGGAAACAGTGTTGCAAAATTTTACAAAATATTGATAAACCATAAAACAACACCCAAAACCTCATATTGGAAATATATAACAAAAGGACACTCAATACAGTTAACTGAAGATATTAAAACAAATATCTTATTATCAGTAAAATATACATCCTTTACATGATACTGGACTGTTTTTTTAATTGGAAATGCTTGCACAGAGCATTCTTAATGCCTGACAGAATCAGTAAAATTAGTTCTTCCATAAATGGAATATGTTGGAGAAGTGAGCAAGTACACAATACAGATTGGAACCACATTTTCTTTGATTGTATTAAAATTGGGCCATTTTGGAATGGTGTTAATGACTTCCTACAAGCTTTATTTAATACTTCATTTTATTTAACTAAAGCTCTTATATTATTAAATGTGAAGGAAGGTCCTCATTTGAATAGGTCAAACATGTATCTAGTATGGACTATACTTGCAATTTCAAGGAAGTGTACAACACGAAGATGGATTACAAACACAATACCAACTTTGGAAGACTTCTACAGCCTACTGAAGACCACAGCATTATTGGAAATTAAAACTAAACAACTAAGAATTTATCCAAAACCATTTAGCAACAACCCTTGGCAAAAAGTCTTATTGTTAATTGACACTATGCAATAATTGATCAGACACTCTGATAATGGGTTGGACATACTTATAAAGTAATTGTATACATTAAGATCTGTTATAGTGTCAGGCTAATGTAAATAGTGTACATAGTTATTTAAGATGTTATGTATAAATACTATGGAATTCATTTAAATGTATTTGAAAAATAAAAAAAATGAGAAATGCCTTTTACAGTATGCAATACACATTTTGGTCTATATCTCACAAATTACAACTGTTGCTTTCATATGACAATGTAACTAAATCTATTTATTGTAATTTTAATCCAAATATTGAAAACTGCCTGAGTTACATAGTGCAGGTTCCAAATGAAATGGATCGGTTTGAGTTTACCACAGCAAACCACCTAATTTCCACTGTCTTACCAGCCCCTACACTATAATAGGGCTAATAAAGAAAGGCTATCTTAGTGAAATGTTTTTGTAGAAGGGCTGTGCCCCTTTGTACTCCTGATGTGTGTTATTTAGCACAAACACAGTTTATAAATACATGGCTGCACCAGGTGGGAGAAATCAGAATAATTCTATTTCTCTTTTCTCTAAGTTGGTGCAAGCTTGAATGTTGCTTATTTAGAAATCAGGGATACGGGGAAAGAACACCAAAGTGGGGGAGGCTGCAGGGACTGCAATCAGTCCACCTGTAAATAGACTTTCAAAATGGACAGTGGTATTAATTGCTGCACCAGTCAAATGGATAGTAAGACATACTATAGTCATGAAACTGGGATACAGGAGAGTTTGGTAGTTTCAAGTAAACACAATTAATGCATGCTAATAATCTTTTTTTCTAAAATATATTTCAGAAATGTTTAACATTCTGAACTTATGAATCTTCCTTTTGAAAAGTGCAGGAAATATACATTGGGAATGTTTGTTTATCCAGATAAGGTTTTGGTTTATGATTAGAAATAAAGAATAGCACCGAATTCTGGACTATTAAATCTGTTTGACTTATTATCTGGTCTTTTTTTGCATCGATTCTCCTTTCACAGTCTCAGAGTTAACATCAGAAGGAACACAATCATATTCTATATACTTGGAAGGAGCAGCTGTCCCAGCAACTTATGTGAATACCTCACAGATGTGACAAAAAGTTGCCCAACTTGCATACATTACAACTTCCATTTTAACTATTGAATTAGAAAGTTATGTCAGCTGGCAAATATAATTGGTACAGGTCCATGGCAAGTTTTCCCTGCACATGCAGACCAGCTGGCAGTTGATGGTGTAGAATACTTTAATATGAGTACAGTAAATGGCTCCTAGAATCTCAGGGAAATATGGTGTTTCATAAAATACCTGCATGGTGTTGCTTCTCTCCTGTGCGGAGCATGGGAAACACATATGATTCTCTATATGTTGACACATGTTATCAAGAAACTGGTATAGTAACTCATAGGCAGATGCCCCCACTATGCCCCCTGCTGGTCAGGAAAAATTCCACTGTAGCCAATATTCTCAAAGTAACACATAGTTTTGCATTCACAGTGATGCCTAAATATGAGGGCAACACATCTTGAACAGCTCCTGCATGATGCTGCTTTCCACATGGTAGAGATCTAGTATTTCTTTGTCATGGAGCAGATAAAGTGTTAGGCACATATGGATGGCATGGAAGCATCATGGGTGAGAGGAGGCAGCATCTTGGCTACTGGCTGTGACAGTTGCCCTGTGCCTATACATATATCTGTTAATGGAATAGCTATCCCTAACATGCTTTCATGGTCTCTTTCACAGAACACCAGAACTTTATTGCAATCATCAATTACAGTGACCGCATCTCATTGAATGCAATCTATACATCATTGAATCACAACTCCATATTGTTTACCTTACTTTGCAGTTGCTAAGCCCCGCATTTTAAAAAATATTGCTCACTTCCATCTCTTTATATGCTCATTTGCATAGTATGCTGGCTGTGGAATTTTGTAGCCTAGAATGGTCAGGTAAAATGGATCAAAAAAACAAACTGAAGAAATACAGATTAAAACACAAATGGAAGGCTCAAGGAAACAAACTGCTGCAGATAAAATCCAGAAGAACTTTAATCTAGAAACTTTTTGAAATAAAAACTTGTTTAAAACTATGAGAGATAAGTGCTTTCGTTCACAAAAATACGTGAACTTAAATCAGATATACATTGCTGGAAGTGCACACACAATGTATAGCTTTTGTGTTCATTCACATGACCACCA
>NC_056730.1:681899528-681932028 GCF_019279795.1 Protopterus annectens
GCCTCTGGATTAGGTCTATTATACTTTAGTTGGGCAGCACTGCACAGAAATCACTGAAAAACTTTTCTAATAACAACATAAAATAAGGCAAAGCTAGGCAAGTGTGAGCAATATAGTTGTTAGAAGTATCACCTTTAGGTTTGTTTTCACTGATAGAATTGTATAATATCCTGAAGCCTGGAAAACAAGGCCCAGGACACTATGTGTTCACAACAAAAAGGTAGTGTTAAGCAAAATGAAATGTGATTTGACTTAATAATCCATAAAGTAGATCAGAAAGTAGTCAACATTGGAGGCTAACTATACATTTTGTAACAACCATACCTTGTCAACCAATACAGAAAATACACAACTACAACACTTTTAGAATATTATAAATCCAGAAACAACAGTATTAGTCTATAAACAATGAACTTCATACAAAAATTTCAGACTATATGACAGACAACAATGTTAAGTATTCTAGTTATGTGATGAAAAACAGGTCACACTATTTTCCTTCCATAACTTCAGGTTTAAATTATTATTTGCCCAGGTCTTTAGCTTATTATCTTAAAGTACAAGATCTGGTAGCCAATCGTATCTAACAATGCTCCATTATTTATTTACTTTTTTTTAAATTTGGGTAAAACTCTGATCAAAATGGACAATTTTCAGGCATTGTCCAGAGAGTGAAAACAGAATTCAATCATTAAAGATGAAGAGTACAAAAATAAAAAATTCACAAAAATGAAAACAAAAATTTGGGATAGTTTACATATGTAAATATCTGGGTTGTAAACACACTTATTTTAGTAGCATTAGTGATTTTCTATTCTCTGCTGCACTCCTGGATATATATATTGCACTGCATATATTGTTGAAAAATAGATGCAATTAACAATGTTATAATAACTCTTCACAAACAAAAGGATAATTTGCACTTTGTTTCCCCAGTAAGTAAACAAAAATATGAATGTTCAGTTAAAAGATTTCTTAATTGTGAAATTAATACTGGAACACAATGTTGACAGGATCAAGGCATATGGAGACAGTCTTAAAATAGATGCCTACAATGTCATCATCTGCCAGTGGTGGCTGATGATGAATCTTTTACTACCCAGGAGCTCTTTGCAACATATACAGCAATTTCACCTATGTAGAATTAGTCATGGCAGGGAGGTCATTTGTGATACACTGATTTATAACCTGATGAAAGTCAATATGTTTTTCCTTAACCTCTGAGTCATTTTTGCTCTCAGGTCTTAAAGCTGAAAAGAAGTGTTTTCTAATAGTTTAGAATAAATGAGTTTTAACCACAAAATTTCTCATACTGACTTATGACAAGTAAGGCCAGTCTTGTCATTTAGTACGGCCAGTCTTGACATTTAATAAACTTCCTCATTTACCATTCAGTGATTTTAGAATGTAACACAGTAACAGTGAATGCAGTTGCATATACTACCACCAGGTTAATTTAATTCCTTTCCTAAACTTGTCTTGCAAAACTGGACAGTGTAGGAGAGTATTCACACCCAAGTGAGATTTACCAAATGTCTAAATAAACAAATATAAATAATAAATAAGTGCCATGCATCCTTGATGTAAATAATATTATCAACGAACTAGCCTTTCCACATTAACAATTCATTATGTTCAATAATGGATTGTCTAAGATTCTGGTATGTAGACATATGGAACCTTTAGATCTCACAGTCTCACCCTAGTTTTGTTATTACAAAGTCCCGGGTAGCCTGAGTTCCAAATGCGCTATGAAAGATTTCTGTATTTTTAGGATGTTGATCCACACCATTAGTTTATTTCATGGAAAACCAAAGATATTTATGTCATTTAAGCCTATAGCACCTTTCTTGTATACATCCAGTCAACACCAATAGATTATTATGGTGTCTAGACCTTTTTTGGATCTACTCTGCCTTCTTTAATTAAGTGACTTACCAGCATATAATAGGCACTAGCAGAAAGGGCAAAGAGTTACTAACAAAATGACACTAAGATTGTTCATCTAGGATGTGCTGCAGTATATAATTTAATTACTCTTTGCCACTTATTATTCATATTTATGTCTGTATTTATTTTTATTTATTAACATATATTTACTGGGAAAGTTTGACAGGGTATATGCCCATTTTCAGTTGAGGCCCATGAAACAAAGCTCCAAAGTATTGCATAGCCATGAAATCTGCATGCTATTGACAGTATAGTGTGAAATGCTGTTGTGGGAGACAGGAAAATTTATTGTCAGTGCTCATTTATATCCTACTATACTGGAGATGTTGCTTGCTGTTTGTTACTAATTCTAAAAGTAAGCAATATTTCTGACTGCATCTAATATTTAAAAAAAAAACAGTGGGGGCATGGTCTCCTGCTCTGCTACTTTACTTATTTCTGACAGGAAATTATACTTCTAAACTATTCTAATTGATTTTACTAAGTGAATATAGATACTTTAAGGTGCTTTCAAGGACTATATCAGATATTTTCCTTCTTAGATCTCAACTGAGTCACACAAAAACAAATCCTCAGGACTCTTTTTTTCAAAAAGGAGCTTCAGTCTGTCCTAAGTAACATTCAGGAGCTGTCTGTAAAAATGGATAAAATGGACATTAAACATGACAACTTGAAAGAAAAATATTCTAAACAAATAGACCAAATTCATGAGGATAGAAAACAGGTCTTGTAGAAACAAAATTTATGTCTTCAGTTTACCTGAAAAAATAGCAGGAAATAATATGGTAAACTTCTTGACATCCTGGCTTCCCAAGATTTTAGACTTACCTGAAGCATTGTGATATGACATTGAGAGAGCACATAGATACTTGGCTACATCTTCTTCAAAGAACAACTCTTCTCCATGATCTACCATAGTAAGATTTCTTTCTTCTCAAGATAAAGAATTCATTCTTAAGACTGCTTAGTCTAAGTCTCCTCTCAAAATAGATGATGAAATAATTCACGTAGATAATGACTATTCTGCAGGTGCCATTTCTAAAATAATTTTTTTTTTACCTTTAATAAAAGAACTTAAAAAAAGAGATAAAAGTTCATTTATTGTTCCCTGCCAGACTAAAACATTTCCTTCCCAATTAAACCAAATTCTTTGAAGATTTGGACACTGCCATGTCATTCTTGAAAACTAGTAATATCCTGGAATGAATAAAAGATATGGATTGGAACAACATCCCCTTGAAGGGACAAGCAGAAAGAAATAGATGGAAATTAAATGAAAAGAAAAAGAAATTACAAGACAAATGACTTGACAAATTTCTTACAGCAGTTATTTTCACTATGCAAATATAATATATTTTTTTATGAATTTGCCACACTAGTTATTTTCATTATGCAAATATAATAGTTTTTTAGGAATTTTCCAAAATAATTCTCATCTTCACGTAGTCCTAGGACCTCTCCTGTTTGGCATCTACTTCTCTGAAGTACAGGCTAACACAGAAGGCCTCTGGCTGACGAAGTTCGCAGATGACTGCAAACTAGGAGCCATAGTCAAGTCCCCAAATGATGTGGACATCCTACAGAAGGGCCTCACTGAGACAGATGCCTGGTGTCAGAGCCATGGCCTCAAGCTCAATGCCAAAAAGTGCAGTGTCATCCCTTTTGGTAAAAACTCTGTACCCATGAACTACCACATAGGTAGCAATCTACTTAACACCAAATGCATGATAAGAGACCTTGGGACCCAGGTGGACAGTAGTCTCTCCTTTGATAGTCACATCACCACAGTAGTCAGAAAGTCCTTCTACGTGGCACACCTCATCATAAAAGGGTTCTCATCCAGGAAAAAAGAGGTCATTGTTCCCCTCTACTTGTCACTCATTAGTCCCATTATAGAGTACAACGCCCCTTTTGAAATGTACCTCAGAAGACATCTGCAGCAGCTGGAAAGGCCACAAAAGTACCTCACAAAGAGGATTACTGGCCTCAAACAAATGCCCTACACTGACCGCCTCAAAAAACTCCAGCTTTACTCCGTAGCATATCGCCTACTCCGAGGTGATCTCTGCCTAACATATAAAGCTATTTCAAACCCAGAGCTGATGGACATGCTACACCTAAAGAAATCCCAATCCCCCCAAGCTACACGCTCTAGGGAACTAAACCTTGTCATCACAATAAACAGGACACGCTGGAGGGATAGATTCCTGTCCCAGAGACTTCCTATACTCTGGAACAAGCTACCCATCTATGTCAAGCAAAGTTCTTCATTAGCACTCTTCAAGAAAAATCTTGATGAGTGGATGGGAAACAGGAAATACACCCCGGGGATCACTTCTGTGCCTCTGCTGGACAGTGGCACAGGAAAATAACTTTCTTGGGTGGTGTAAGCTATGGTACTTTGCTGGCTAGGCTTACATAGGCCCTTGGGCCGATAGCCTAGTACCTACCTATGAACCTATGAACCTATAACCTTTTTGTATATAATTTTTCTCTTTTTAGCATTAAACTACTTTCTATTATTTAACATTTATATAATCCTGTACCATACATGCACGCATTAAAGGGCAACACTTCTACTGATGTTTAAATGGAGAGAAAGCTAAAGGGAAGAGAGAAAAAAAGGGGAAAAACTCTCTTCTAGTTAAACATAAGTATGTTAACTTAAATAATAAAGTTAACTTGATATTTCCAAAGCATGGATACTGCTGATATTTCATCAGGTTTTTTAAGTGTTAGTTGGTAGCTATTTAAATCTCATGAATTTCTTTGGTTGCTGGGAAGGTAGTTTATACTTAAGATTGCAAATTGGGTATTGGGTGCACTATTTGTGCTCTTTATTATTTAAATGTTCTTTTAGTGTTGTGATAGGTTGCAGTTTATGAATTGTAAATGTCATATGGATATTACAAATGCCTGAGAAGTAAAATAATTCAGGTTTGAAAAAATCGAATATCCAATTTTGCTTTGTGTCTTATCTTATCCCCAAAGATTGAGATACTTACAGTATTATTTTGAGTCATGTCATTTGATGTGTATGTGTATGTGGATTCATTTTAGAGCATTAAAAGCCCATAACAGCATAATTCAAAACACTGAGATCAAAATCTTGAAAATTCAAAACACTGAAAACTCAAAACATTAAATCCCATAACATTGAAAAAACATAGGAAAGCAACATGTACTATATTCCAGCACAACTACATACATAAAAAAATAAAAAAACAAATCATATTACACTTCTTCAAATATAAGAAGAGAGGTAAGCCCCCCCTGTGCTCCCCATGTTGGGGGCTGACCCCCCCGCTACTTAAATATATTAACTCTGAGACTGCACTGCACTACACTGAGATGTGTTATGTTGTAGTATAGCAAGTAAGAAGAGAACATGACTGAGGTTACCTGTGAAACTCCCGTAAGTATCGGAGTGATATAGTAATATGTAATGCTTTAACAGTGAAGTAGTATTTCTAAGAAAAGGTTGAGGACAGAGTTTTACAATTTAAACAGGCAGTCATGAAGCATGGAATGGTATGTTTGCCATCTTGTTCTGTGCAGTGCGATCTCAGCATTGATTTAAGTAGCAGGGGATGTGGGGGGAGCAGCCACCCAAATGGCATGTGCAGGAGGGCTTGCCCTCTGCTTATATTTGGAGAAGTATAATATGGTTTGTTTTTTATTTATTTCTGTATGTAGTTATACTGACATATATTAAATCTTGGTTTCCTATTTTTTTTAATGTTATTAGATTCAATGTTTTGTGTATTCAGTGCTTCGAATTTGAAGATTTTGGTCTCAATGTTTTGAATTTCAGTGTTATGGGCTTTCAATGTTCTAAAGTGGATGGTGCAGTGGTAGTGTTGTTGCCTCACAGCAAGAGGTTATGTGGTTTGATTCTTATATACGAAAAACCTGTGAGCATGTGACGTGAACCCATATGTGTGTGTGTATATATATATATATATATATATATATATATATATATATATATATATATATATATATATACACACACATATGGGAGCCATACAGCTGTCTGACTGCACTTTCCACCGAAAGATTAATCGGCGAGCATACTTAACCAAAAGTGCTGTTCACCGAAGCAGCACTTTCGGGTAGTATGCTTGTTGTGCCGGTCGTACTACGGTGCAGATAAGAGAAAATTCCCTTTTACCCACTGTAGTGTGACCTTGGAGTGAGAATATTAAAAGTAGGGGTGTGTGTGGGGGGGTGCAGGGGGCTTGCATAGTAATAGATTTAATGCTTTTTTTTTTTTTTTTAATATACTTTAACGAAATCGCTTTTTCAGTGAAAGCACTTTTATTAAAGTGTGCTCGTTAATTATGGATTCGGACTTTTGATCTTTCGATCAAAAGTCCTATATCCATACATATACATCTATCTATCTATCTATCTATCTATCTATCTATCTATCTATCTATCTATATTTATATGCATGCATGTACCATAATTCATTCTGATCAGCAAGGGCTATAGGTGACATTGAACTCACAAATAGAATATAGGAGCACTCACAAATAGACTATAGGAACACATCTGCATTAAAGCTAGTAGTTATTAATCTGTTTTAGTTACTTGATTAGTTAAATGTTATTTTTTACATAGCAGATAAAAAATTATAACTTTATAGTGTTGAGTTATCTTGTTCTACGAATCACTAAAATAGTTTAGATACATCTTATTGAACCTGTTTGATACTAAAACTCTTTTAAATTATATTATGTTTGTTAACAGATGGTTTTACTGTCACTTGGTTAATTGACAAGAGGTGGCTCTTTGTGGAGCGATTGATTTATTTCTGGGGCAGTTAGAGAAATCTATCTATACAAGTATCAGAGGTGTTAATACACATACCTTTTTGTCTCTTAATTACTTTAATACTGCTGGTTAACACTTCCCTATCTTTTTATTGATCTATCATTAATCTTGAATAACTTATATTACGTAATAGAAAGAAATATAATTTCTTCTTTTAAGATTCTATTTAAAATATAAAATCAGAGATATTCTGTTATTAGGCTGTTAAATCTTTTTTTTTTTAATATTGTTTCTTTTTGTTTGTATAAACTGCTGTTTTTTACTAAGAAAATATTATAACATGTTACAGTTTAATTTTGATATATATCTATATATATATATATATATATATATATATATATATATATATATATATATATATATATATATATAAATATATGAGTCTATATTACGTTATTGAATACTCATGTATTCGAAAACGTAATAGTCAACCCATAAATGTCGAAAATATCAAATGTCTAACATTTCAATGGAGAGCTCCGTACAGTATGGAAATGAAAGTTTTCCGTTGTCTGCACTGTATGGCGATCTTGGAGTTGGTATATTTAAGTAGTGGGGGGTATGGGGGCACAGCCCCCCATGTGTTGGGTGCAGGGGGGCTTGCCCCCCTTCTTTCAGTGTTTAAATGGTTTGCTTGGGTGGGTTTTTGTTTTTTTTACTTGTTTGATGTTTGACATTTTCAACATTTACAGGTCGACTATTACGTTTTCGAATACATTAGTATTTGATAACGTAATATAGACCATATATATAAATATATATATATATATATATATATATATATATAAATATATAGATATATATATATATATATATATATATATATATATATATATATATATATATATATGTATGGGTCCAATATGTAATCCTGAAATACTGAAATCCTGAATTTCAGTATTTCAAAATTACATAGCTGAAAACACAAAATTCCAAAACCCGCAGAAGCGTGAAATTCAAAATCCCGAAGCACATAGATGTTGAATTAGTGCTTCTGCTGGTGCAGTGTGCGAATGGATGGGAGGAAGTTTAGGTAAGTATGGATGTGTAAGTGTCTTGGTTAGGGGCTTTAGTGTGTGACTGTGATGTGTGTGTTTGTGTGTGTGTGTGTGTGTGTGTGTGTGTGTGTGTGTGTGTGTGAGGGACTGCAAAATGTGTAGGTGTGAGTTTTCTGTGTGTGTCTGTACAATCTCAAAGTGAGAATATTTAAGTAGGGGGGTGTGGGAGGTGCAGCCCCCCACATGGGGATGCAGGGGGGCTTGCCCCCTGCTTATCTGTAGTGTAGTATTATATATTTGATTGTGGGGGGAAGTTGTGTGTATGTGTAGAGTACGTTTGGAATTTTAAATTTCGTGGTTATGGGGTTTCGGAATTTTGTATTGTAGTTTTGTTTTTGGCTATGCAATCCCGAAATACTCAGTGTAGAGCCTACATGGAGTATATCCATGTACATGGCCATGAATTGTTGTCTGTAGCACGTAATGCATATTCATGATGTGCTTTATGCCTAAGTGAGGTTTTGCAGTGCATCCCATTTGTATTGGCTGCAAAACATCACAGAACACAGATAATCCACGTAAGTACTGACGGTTCACCCCATCATGCACATTCAAAAGAGTATGAAGTCCTAAACAAAAATCCATCCATCCTGAATGACTATCTGAAAACCACAAATTTTATTCCGTCTTTTCTCCATTTTTTTTTTCTCTTTAGTTTTTACTCATGTTTGCACAACATGCCACAGTGCTTGCTGATGCTTACCACATTTGTGCAGTGGAACCACCCATGCATCAGACATGACCCAGACATCTTAAAATAGAAACAGGATGCTTTCAATTAATATTACTACACAAATGCTGTGCATCACACAAGCCCGGTATGTGGCGCTGTGCTACTTTCATACCATGAAGTTAACAGTGATTACTAAAACTACATTGATCATGTCAATACCGTCATGTTGGACTAGAGTGCAGATGGCCCTATGTTTTAATCCAGTGTATGCAAACTTTTCTTATCATAGTGTGACATTACCGCAATAAAGTGGTACTGTAAGGAAATAAGCATGGAATTGTATCGGTTGATTTTTTTGCCAATATATTTGAAAAAGGTGTGTGCTGCTTACCATCACAAATATAAGTTTGCATGACAGTAAGCAGTGTGCACCATTTTCAAATGTGTCAAAATCCAGACAGTGCACACTCTCAGTAAATGCAATTGGTGGTAAAACATGGTATTTAAAGGGCAATCACCAGGAATTGCACTTTATACATTGATGTTTGACTTGTGCAGCAATGTCTGGTGCAGGTAAAGGTGTGCGATTTAGAGCATAGTGCTGGGGTGTCCAGGAGTCCAAGGTTTTTTTGGGCTGCTGGTGAGGGATCATTGTTAGGGAACACCTCGGTGATGTTTAAGTATGATTTACATGTATCACCTGACAATACTAAAGCTGGCTAAGGTAAATACTGCTATTCATAATGCTTTTTCTTTTCTCTTTTTTTCACAGCTGCAGGACCTTGAATGTGAGGTCCCATGCATGGCTACTGGAGGGGATGAGTGAAGCACATGGTAAGTAAGCATAATTATATAAAGCACTCTTATTGTAGCCTTAATAGTTATAGATTGATTCGTTGCTCTATCATGCTTTGTTATGAATTTGGAAATGCATATTTGCACAGCAGCTTTCAATACTACATCTGTCTGCTGAAAAACAAGATTTAAGAATCACTGATTTGCTCTAGTCATTATAGGATTTATGGTTATCTGGAAAGTATTTTATACTGAAGTCAATAAATAAATGAGTGTCAAAATGCTATGCTAACACAAATCCTATGCAGCTATCCATGTGTGTAATAGCGAAATTTGAAATATGTTCCTAATTATGGGTCTTTGTACACCCAATTTTTTGTGCTATGTCAAAATATCTTGCTCTAAAAGGTGGAGAGGTATGGTCTGAAAAACAGTTGCACATTCCAAGATAACAGTGACCATGAGTCTATAAAGTGTAAAATGAAAGAGAGTTTGCATTCTGTTATATTTCAATGGAAAAGTACAGTATTACAGTAGATACTGCATGTGGGTTGTAATACCACACTCCACAAATATAAAAATCATCTGATTACAATACTGTGTTAGCTTTTCATCAATAGAAATATAGTACTGTTATGTAATTATGTTATGTTAATTGCCAGCACTTGTCTTAGATGTGACATTATCACAAACTGAGGCTTTTAATTATATGTGTATATATTACCTAGTTATTGTGTTTTTCTTTTTGTTTTTTGTTTTTCACTCCTCTGTTAGCACCTTTGCATCTATTGTATTTTTCTCTTATTAACAAATGCAGTATATTGTGTTAATATTACTTCTTTTTCTTTCCAGCTCCTTCTTTTAAATGACTTTTCCCTGGATCCCTTCCAAGCATGAACTACTGGCCTGTGGCACTCTTTAACAGAACTGGGCAACTTCGGGATCAGTGTTATTTTCAAAAAATACAGAAAGTATGTTTTATCTTCTTGACAATATTGTTACTTGCTAGCCCCTTGTTTAATTCTATATACATAAATCTTTTAACTAACTCATTTCACGGAGGATGCTAGCTGCCCCCCTCCATCCTGTGCTTCCTAACAGCAGTCTCCTGTTCCATGCTGTTTAACTATTTGAACACCCTGCTGTTTTTCTACTATTACTAAACCCTTTCTGCTAAAAATTCTGGTCTTTCTAAGTCCCACATACTCTTGGTAAAAGTGGTTTATTTTATTTTATTTCATAAGAAAGGTATGCAAAACAAGTAAGTCCTAAGTGCCTAGTGCTTTTCCTGATTGTTTCAGGATGTTATCTGCCTTCCCATCCTCTGCTTCCTAACAGCAGTCTCCCTTTATATGCTGTGTAACTATTTGAAAGCCCTGCTGTTTTTCTTCTACTATTAAACACTTTCTCTTATAAATTCTGGTCTTCCTAAATTCCACATACTCCTTGGTAAAAGTGGTTCATTTTATTTCAGTAAGAAAGGTATGCAAAACAAGTATGTCCAAAGTACCCACTGCCTTTCCTGTTTCTGTAGACTTGCACATCTGTGAAATCAGGGCCAGCCCTTTTCATCATACTATTGGCTATCCACCACTTTTCTGGTCTATTCAGTCATCTTCCTGCCCCACAAGACCAATTACAGCCTAACCTAGCTTTCTTAAGCTACAGGAGCCATTTTTAAAATCCCCTTGTTGTAGCTGCTTGTCCCATTGAGTGGAGTACCCATACCTAAGGTTAATTTTCACAAACCTAAGGTTATTTTTTACAAACACCTCTCAATGCCCATATTGTTTTTATTATGCTAGCTCCACAACTTAGACAGTGAAACAGCGTGTTTAAACTGAAAAGAAAAAAACAAGCATTACTCAATAGCTTAATTCTGAGCAGAATGTGTAATTGTTATTATTTTATACATCCACAATGGTTCTCCATTCCTCCAGACCAGTTTAAAGTTGATAGTTTTCTGTGTACTGTGTGCACACTGGGAACTTGCTGCATTCGGGCTCACTTTGCTCCCCTACCCTACACCCATTCCCACCCACCCACCCACCCACAGATCACTTACATTTATCTTAACCAAAACACACCTCTACACATCCTCAACCTATCACTGTTCTTCACATCCCAAGTCACTAACTAATCAGCTCTTGCCACCTTGTAATTGTATATTATCATCCCAACCCCTTTCTATTCCTTCCCTAGCTTTGAAAGCCTCAACTACAATCTTTTCTCATCACCTCACTACTCATACCACCACTCCCTTCTCCACTAACCCCCCCCCCGCAAAACCCAATATTCAAACATGTTTCTCTTAGACATACTATTCATCCCATTACTACTAACTGCTCTCTCCCTAACAACCTTCCCATAATCTACTTAAAATCCCTCACCTACACTTTAACAACAGTCCCTCTATCTGAATTCTCTCACTTTGACATAGCACCCCACATCTACAACTCAACAAGTATTGAACTATTCCCATATAGATACCACCGCCATGTTAACCCCTCATTAATACCACTAAAACAACCACATATAACCCCCAAAGATTTCCCCCAAGTACAAGTAAAAAAAGCTAATCTTCATTTATGTGGAGACATACATCCCAACCTTGGCCCTACTTACACCCAGCAAAACACAGCCATCACAAACAGTTCCCCCAAACCAACAATAAATCAAACCTTGCCTCACCTCTACCATCCAACATATCCAAAAAGAGCTCTGACATCTTCCTCATAAATATATATGTCAGCAATCTCTAAAACAAAATACATGAACACCATGCACCCTATCAGTATACACTCCTGACTTTGCAGTACTAACTAAAACCTGGCTTGAACCCCACATAAACAATAATGAAATCATTCCCCCTGACTACAATATTCTCAGACAATACAGGAGAACAAAATAAGGTAGAGGAGTAGCGATTCTATATGAAGACACTCAATTTTGAAAAACTGCAGGTAAACATCCCAGATATTGATAACACAGAACTCTCAGCATCACATCTAAAAATCAAGAATAGCAAACATATTGGCTTAGCAGCTGTATAGATACCACCAAATAACAAGCTCTCCACAATAGAAAATCTTCTCGCATGGGCCTCAGCCACATTTAGCCAAGAAACTATACTAGTTGCCAATTTCAATACATATTGGCAAACCTACTCGTCAGATAACCCCTCAAATCATATAAACCAACATGGTTTCACCCAAATGATTCATTCACCCATTGGAATTGACAGAACCAGCAACAAACAATCCATTCTTGACTGGATCCTGACCAACAAACCCTCTCTAATCCACTTTTTAAGCTGTCTACTTGACAGCCTAAGTGACCACCTATTATTTTCTTTCCAAGACATCATAGCTCACCCACAAAACCAAAATTGTATAAACAAATATGTAATACAAAACATTTCTCCATGGGCACCTTTAAACAAATACTACTAAGCTGTAACTGGTCCCCATTAAAATACCTTCTACTTGATGCAGCAGTTGATTATTTCAATGACATATTTCTTGATGTTCTAAACACACTTGCCCCCATAAGACAGAGAAGAACAAAAACTAACAGCCCACGGCTCTCTAATGAAACCAAACAGTTGCTAAAACAAAGAGACAAATTGTGGTATCAGCATACAACAAAATCAAAACCTTCCCTAGACAACTACCGCCATCTAAGAAATGTCTGCAAAAAGCAAATCAGAACTGATAAAAAATATACTATACAAACTATCAGTACAATCATCAAGGCGACCCATAAAACTTCTGGTCTTCCATCAGCTTATCCATCCAGGCCACACCCCCACCCCATCCCTGAATATCAAAAACACAGAAGAAAGCAGAGCATCCCATTTTAACTAATTTTTCATAAACTCCATCCTCTGCCTCATAAAAAACAAAAATAGCCTGCAACAAATCACCTTCCCTAATATTACCAATTCACCTAAGTGACTCTCTCTTAAACTCGTCCAAACAAGTACAATAAAGAAATTGCTAAGCCAACTGAAACCCACAACCCTTGTTGCTGCCAAACTGACAAACGACTACCTCAAATTAGCAGCCAATGTCATTTGCCACCCAGTTTCAATACTGATCAATAGATCTATCACCAAACATTGTATAACTAAAATCTGGAAAACATCTCATGTAATTCCACTCCACAAAGAGGTTCCTCACTAGAAGTATCTAACGATAGGTCAATATATATATACTATACCATCTTTCTAAAATCTTAGAAAAGTGTGTCCACTCACAACTGATGCAACGCCTACTATCTAATAAGCTCTTTTCCCATGCACAACACAGATTTCAACCAGGCCATAGTGCCACCACAGCACTCCTCAAATTTACCAGTGCTGTCAACCAGCTAAAAAACAATGGCCAAATGGTTGCCTCAATATTTCTCAACATGTCAGAGGCATTTGACACAGTGTCCCATAAACAACTCCTATGTGAGACTGCATTACTTGACATATCTAAAAACCTTTGAAGGTGTAAGCCGAGGTACCGGATGCACCAGTAAATTCATTTCTATTATTCCACCGTGTTCTTGTTTTTTTTTTTCATTCATTTTGGTGGATTGTACAGTTTTTTTCACATATCTAAAAACACTCTCATTTGGTTCCAAAATTACCTATCTGACCACTATCAATCAGTCAAATGGCAAGATTATCTCTCCTCCCCATTTTCCATTACAGTAGATGTTCCACAAGGTTCAATTCTTGGGCCTCTGCTCTTCACAGTTTTGACCAATAACCTACACAAAGCTACTAACCTTGCTTCCATCATACAATATGCAGATGACTCCACTGTCATCTGCACCACACCTACCCTAAAACAACTACAAGACAATACTCAAAAATCTTTTATTGCCATTGAGTCTTTCTTAGAAAAATACCAGCACATCCTTAACCCCAACAAAACCAAACTAATGCTGCTCCCTAACCAATGTCATAAAATAAACTCCCTCACCATGATTTTACAATCATCTCATCCAATCACACTCTAATCAAACACCTCAGAAACCAAGCTACTAGGTATAATTTTAAATGATAAGATAAAATTTGACAAACATATAACTCATGGCATCAAAAAAGCCCACATTAAATTAGGTTCCCTTTACAGAATAAAACCTTTCTTAAACTCTTCCAGAAAAGCTATTGCCAGGACCTACCTACTATCCACCTTACTCTATGCCTCCCCTGTATAGGGTCTATATTAAATTATCAAAAGTTGAATTCACTGACCGGATTTCCATTTAAATACTTTAAATACTACGACACGGTGGTGGTGCTGCGGTAGCATTGTCGCCTCACAGTAAAACGCTGTCCGGTTCGATTCTCAGCTAGAGCGTCTTCTGCGTGGAGACATGTGTGAATGGGCATACCTTCGTTGAAGGTTGTGCATCAGGGCTGGTAACTCAGCACGTAAAAATCAACTACCAATCATTAGCAGACCGGAGTTCCACTGTGGCGACCCCTAACCGGGAAAAGCCGAAAGACACAACAACATCTCCATTTAAATACTATTCAGAGAATTCTGAATATTGCGATCACAGTACAGTGAAGATTGGAAAATTTGCCCTTTCCTCACTATAGTGCGATCTCGGAGATGGTATATATAATTAGTGGGGGGTGTGGCCCCCCAACAAGAGTGAATTCACTAAATGGTATTTTCGATGGAAATACAGTTAGGTGAATTCAACTTTCAATAATTTAATATAGATCTTCCCTATATTTACTAACCTCAAAAAATCAGACTTAAGCAAACTTCAATCATGCTACCGTAAGATAGCCAGATTTGCTGCTAACCTACCCCACAGAACCCATCATTGTCTTGCTCTGAAACAACTCATATGGCTAGAGTTGCCCAACCTACTAACCCTAAACCAACTTACCATAGCTCATTCCATAGTTTACCTACCTGACAAATATCCACCACTACAGGACCTAGTACAAGCCCACCTCAATAGCAGATATCTATGATCCTCAACAAAATTACTACTCGAAATTACAAAATCCAACAACAGCTTTGAAGTCTCACTATATTCTAACTACATAACTAAATCATGGAAATCCACCCCCAAAAACATACTAAACACAGCAAACCTAATGCACTTCAAAAAACTGCTAAAGCCCCACCTAAATGACAACTGGTTATGCTCCTGCTCCTCATCAAGCTGAACCCATTTCTCTCCTTCTCACCCTCTCTCTTCCTATTCTCCACTTTCATGATATCTTTATGCTTACTGAATACCTTA
Organism: Protopterus annectens; assembly: GCF_019279795.1. Lineage (NCBI taxonomy): Eukaryota > Metazoa > Chordata > Ceratodontiformes > Protopteridae > Protopterus > Protopterus annectens. Next base: position 681,915,108 of record NC_056730.1, read on the forward strand.
CTTACTCCCAGCCTCAGCCCCTCTTCCCCCTACTCTCCACTTTCATGATATCTTTATGCTTACTGAATACCTTACTTACTCCCAGCCTCAGCCCCTCTCGCCCTACTCTCCACTTTCATTATATCTTTATGCTTACTGAATACCTTACTTACTCCCAGCCTCAGCCCCTCTTCCCCCTACTCTCCACTTTCATGATATCTTTATGCTTACTGAATACCTTACTTACTCCCAGCCTCAGCCCCTCTTCCCCCTACTCTCCACTTTCATGATATCTTTATGCTTACTGAATACCTTACTTACTCCCAGCCTCAGCCCCTCTTCCCCCTACTCTCCACTTTCAGTATATCTCTATTTGCTTACTGATCCTATGTGATTATAACAACATTAAGCATAACAATTTATAGTACCAAACAGACATTTCTGAGACACTACTCCATTGTATATTAAGCTATTGTATCTCTGAGAGAATATTCCACTGCATGATTTCTTGTTACTAAATGTAACTGCCAAAATATGTGTTACTAAGTGAATCTGTTAGCTTCATTATTAATTTGAACTGTGATAATATGTGTTACTATGTGATTTATTACTATCATTTTTCTGATTGTTTTACTATTGTTTAAAATATTCAACGTTATGTTGTTCTTATGTGGAACTTTTCTCCCCAGGCCTCCACTGAAGATGGGAAAACGTGCCCAGTCGGACTTCCCCGGTAAATAAATGTTAAATAAATAAATAAATATATAAAATTGGTCTATATTAAATGTTCAAAGTTTGAAAACTTCGAATCTCCTATGATCAACATCATATGAGCAATGTTTTCAAACATCGAGCTTTTCAGCGAAGATCGCCGTAGGGAATTCTTCCCTTCACTTCAATGTAGTGTGATCTCAGAGTTGGTATATTTAAGTAGCGGGGGTGTGGGGGTGCAGGGGGGCTTGGCTCCCTGCATAGATCGTTCAGGTAGTTTTTTTGTTTTTACTTTGTTTACATTTTAAGTTCTATGTTTGAAAACTTCACTCATATGGAGTCGACCATATGGGATTTTAAGTTTTCAGACTTCAAATTTATAATATAGACCCAAATAAAATGATCATTATAGCATTTGAAGTGCAGATCTCCAGACCTGCGGCTGCAATGGCCTGCTGTCACATGTAAGCATTGTACATGTAGTCCAAGTAATAAAGAGATTTCTTAGCAGTTGTTCTTGTTTAAAGTACACTGTAACAGAATACAATAAACAGTTTTGAAAGTTTGTTGTATAATGTGTGAAGTTGCTAATGTTCTTTTTTTTCTCACCCCATCCCATATCTTCTTTTTGTTATTTCTGGATTACTTATTTTTATTATCATTTCTTTATTATTATTATTATTATTATTATTATTATTATTATTATTATTATATTATTTATTTAATCATATTTCACTTTATTATATCATTTTTATTATTTCTTATTTTTGCTTAGGTATAGTTTTATCTTTTATTTTATTTTTTATAATGTATCATTGTTTGTATTAATATTGTTTAACTTTTTTTATAATGTTTGTTACATTTTTTTCTTTTTGTAATGTCTTTGATTAATTATTTTTCATGATTTCTTTCATTTTTGTTTTTGTTTTTTCTTTATATTATTATTACTACAGCACAGCAGGGTAGGCTGGTTCCTGATGATGCACCTAGGCTCACTCTGCAGGCTGCAGCACCAAGGCCCAGCACTTCTGGCCTGCCATCTGGTCACAACTCCCTGCTGCTCCTACCCTACTTGCACCCTCAGGTAGCTCTGCCCCAGGGGCCAGGCATGTGGATCTCTCTGGGAGCAGAGGCAAGAGGGGGTCCATACATTACCTGTCTGGAGTTGCCAGATGTGGTGCATAGGATTGTGCACCAGATGATGGAGCACACACTTGTGCTGGATTGAGAACATGCTGTTCATCCTTGTATGGCAGACTGGTCATAGGCCAATACATCAGCCACTGCAGCTAGAGGTTCAGTGATGGAACAGTGATAACAGTCTAATGGGTGAGGACTTGAGTCACATTGTTACCATGCTGTCATCCATGAGACCTTGATTCCCCACCCCCATGCCAACCAAGGTGTTCACCCCCTCTTGTGTCCTTCACTGACGCTCTCCTTGTCTTGTATATCTTTTCTGTCTGTAAATGCTTCCTCAGCTTCCCAACTTGCCTGCCTCAGAGTTGTCTATGTCCCTCCCCAACGTTTCACTCTCTCCTTTAAAAAACTAAAATAAAAAGGGCACACTCCCCCCAAAAAAATAATATTGTCCCACACATAGCTCTCCATTTTGCAGATGTGTCTACTTGACATACCTAATTTGGTCCAACTGGCATCACAACGCAATTATGTTGTTGTCACCCCTCTCTCAGGAGGTGACAATCCAAATACAGCTAAAATATGTACAGAAGCAGTGACTAATGTAATAGTGTACTTTCCATGTGGAATGCAGCAAAATGCCAGCACTCTTTCATTTTACACTTTATAGATACAGGTTCACTGTTATAATGATAACAATCTGCAGCATGTTCTTGGTGTCCCTGGTGTATAAGTCATAATTTACATTGCAATATTTATGTCTACTGAAACATGCAATGTATAGTTTGAAAGTGTAGCTTTCTAAATGATAGCCCCAATCTACTCTGTAATACTGGACTGTTGTTTTACTAAACATACTAATGGATGCACAATATTGTGTTAAAATGGACAAATGCATACTCAAAGTGACACAAGTGTTTGTTTAGCACAATAAGCTGTATTTCCTTCTAATACTAAAATACCAGTACTGTTTTGAAGCATACATACCGTTTGCATCTCTCATCCTTCTCAGTCTTCCCTCATAGGCTCTCACATTTAGTGTTCTCTCTGCATTAGCTGTGGGTAAAAAATTAACACATTAAGATCAGCAATCAGAAACTGATGCAGCTGCTTCATCATTCAAGCAGTGCCTGTAAGTGATGCTCATACATTTGTGGAGTGCCATTAGTCCTGCATTCAGGCATCTAATATTTGAGGGTATCCCTCTTCCTAGTATTGAGGTCTCGGTAGGGATTTCTACAGTGTTTGTCAGTGCAGGGGATACCGATAACACTGGAAAATCCCAGGCCAAACTATTCCATGCATCCAGTTTTGTAATCTGATCTATGATAGTGCTCCTGCAACAGCCGGGGCCATAATCATTCACTAGGAATCCAACAAACATTTTGGACTCCTGCACATCCCCCCTTGAAGAACGAAATCTCAAACTTCACTCTGAATGCTAGCCATGTGTAATGCAGATGAGCACCAATGTACAAGGTGTTTTCCTGTCAGTTAGGTATAACAGATACTGTGAATGCAGAATGTTGCAATCTGCAACATTTGAAAATGGTGTATACTGCTTAGCATCGCTCAAACCCAGGCATCATATTTCTGCAAAGTTAAATAAGCACAATATGGGAAATAAAACAGATACTAATACAAAAACTGCACAACTGACATACTATAATTGTCTCATCCATCAGGACAATAATTATGATAGAGGAAAACCTAGGTCGACTACTATAATTTATCATGTGAAGTGGGACACCATTAAAACAGAAAGGATTCTGTGGTATTAAAACCCTAGACCTTACCTTTCACAGTCCTACACTCACAGTCAGGGACGTCGGGAGGCGTACTGACTGTACACATTTCAGTACAGTGTTTGCATGGAGGGGGTAGCATAAGGCAGGCACTAGGATCTAAGAGAAAAAGCTAAAGTTGTGTCTTCTCCTTTAAGGAGGGTCATGTGTGCATCGTATGCATGCTAACATGGATGTAAGCATATTTTTCACTCGCGCGAGCAATTTAAAATAGTCGCTTCATTGAGACAGAAGGTAAGTACGTAAAATTAATGGTTTGTGTGTGTGTGTGTGTGTGTGTGTGTGTGTGTGTGTGTGTGTGTGTGTATGCATGTGTGCATGCACACATGTGTGTGTGTGTGTGTGTGTGTGTGTGTCTGAGAGAGAGTTGCTTACAAATCCCTTGGACGACAACCTTTTTTTCTGATGAAGTGGCTTCTTTTGTGCTTAAGAAGTAATTTACACAAATAGGATAGCACTTTCTTTTCATCAATATTTTACTGTAGTTGTTACATATAACATGAATTTCCTCTCTGTTGTATTCCATTCTAGTCTATTATTTTCATTCAGGTTTGTTTTTAAAATCTCAGTGGTTTATAATATGTAAACTAAGACAACAAAAGTCACTTTTACATGACCAAGTCTGCATGACAAAGTAGCCATATAGATCACGCATGACTTGTAAAAACTAAATGAATGAGTTAATGAATATAAAATTTGGTATACGCATAGCAAAAATGTGAAGAAGTAGCCATGGAAAACATACAGGAAGTATGCTGATGAAGTAGATATAGACATAGAAACAACATGATTAGTAAACGTGACTACACACACATGCTGGGCAGAAACATGTTATTATGAGCACAGTTATTTTGCCTGGTGCCTTTAGTGGATGACCGTAGGTGCTGCATACAAGGTCAGTAATCTGAATAATATGTCACAGTATGTAGTATGTTATATTTAACAATGAAAATATGTGGTAGAAGTTAAAAGAGATGGAGGGGTTATGAAGCATATTAGTAAAGCTGTAGGATTGAAAATTAAAATACTTGTGCAAGGTGTACCTCAGGTTAAGAAATGCTGATTTCCTAGGTTGTATATCTTGAGCTTGCATTTAAAGGTTACAAGTGCATTATACTTCACTCATAGAAGTCCCGGGAAATTCTAGTGTTTGATGATGGCTGCAGCAAATGACCATAGTATGACAACTCTTTTTAACCTCACAACTATAAGCAGGAGAAAAAAGGACAGGTAAGAGGGTTGGTCCTAGAGGTACAGAAAATGTTCATTATTTTAACAGTGAAACATTTGCAAAGAATAGCAAGACTGTTGTCAAAGAAGAGGCAAATGAGATGGCCATCAATCATGCATTGCTTCGGGTGATTATAGTATTTACACAAAGCTGCTGATCTTGTGTTATGCTTGCTGTGAAAGTACGAATATCTACACCTTAGCTGAGTTAGACATTACTATAGATGAAGAAGGCATGGATATGGTTTATGCTATTTTTCAATAGGAGGTACACACTAAAAGCAACTAAAATGAGTGTAGAAACGGTATGAAAAGGCATACTGAATGTCTTAACTAAAATGCAGTATTCATTGTATATGCAATGCTGTAAGCATTCATATTGTACTCAAAACTTCACCAGTCATTAATATAAAAACTATAGTCTACATTTTAATAACTACTAACACTGATATTTTATTTGTTACAACCAATGAGAATGTTCATCCAATTAACTTGTTAATGATTTCCCAAGTTTCATGGTAGCATATATTCAAATTTCCCATTGTTTTAAAAGCACAGTAAACTATTTTTGTCTACACAGGCATTAATTTTAACCTCTGTTTTAAACAATCAGAAAACAGCATAATACAGTATCCTGTTTTGCATAAACATTAATTTTCAGCCTCTGTTTTAAGCAAAACAGGACATTTATTGTAAAGACTATATGTTAAATGTGCTCCAAAGTATTCTGCCTAGCTGATTTCATGTTTAAAAAGCAATGCACCACATCATCCTCTATCTGATTTATGTAAGCGCCTGTAATACCATCTATGTAAACCTCTGGTCAGTTCATATATAGGTTCATAAGTTCGCAGGGGGTTACTAGGCTAATGGCCATAGGACCTTTACAAGCCTAGACACCAACTGGCCAGCACTCAAATGCTGGTTCAAAATGAAGAAATGCTTTATTTTATCAGCCCAGTTCAAGAAAGACCTGAACTGGGCTGATGAAATAAAGTATTTCTTCAGTTTGAACCACCATTTGAGTGCAGTTTTTTAGTTTGTCTTGCTGTTTTGTGGGCTGCTGCACTTGCCTTATGAGTGGAAGACTTGCTTTGGCTTTACAAGCCTAACCATATGAAAACCCCAAGTACCCTAGTTGACCATAATTAGATGATCGTTGTTTGCAGAGTGACATGATAATCAGCAGTGAGTACCCCTGCCCATATAGGCCATAAGTCCCACCCCAGGGGAATTTGTGGTTTTTCATCCAATTGTCAAGGTTGCCCATAAACAGGGTCATTGAGGTGCACTGCTTCACATGAAGAGGGAGCTTATTCCAGAGGAGTGGCAATCTCTGGGAGACATATCTGTCTCTTGCCCAAAGTCTATTAATGTCATAGGCTAGGTTGAGATCTCTGGAGTGAGTGACTCTGGTTCCATTTGATTTCCAGATGTGCAGCATTTCCACTAGGGCAGGGTTAGAAACTGCTCTGTAGGCCAGGCACAGGTCACCTCTCAGCAGCCTGCATGATACAGAGCACAGTGACAGGGCTTTCAGTCTTTCCATATAGGTCATGTCTTGGAGACCCTGAATTCTCTTGGTTAGAAACCTCTGTGGCCTCTCCAGCTGCTGCAGGTGTATGGTGAGGTACATACAGAAGGGAGCATTACACTCAATCAGTGGTCTGATAAGGGCTGAGTACAGCGGAGTAATGACCTCCCTGGTCTTGGATGCGATGTCCTTATTTATGAGATGAGCTGTGTAGAAGGCTTTCCTTACTACTGTGGATGCAGGTGATGAAAGTTAGATTGCTATCAACCTGCATTCCCAAGTCACGCACCACTGTGTTTGAGCTTAGAGAGGTGCTGTCTATATCATAACTAACAGGGGCTACTTCTCTGCCAAAGGGGATAATGAGGCATTTTTTTGCATTTAGTTTCAGTCCATGGCCTTGGCACTAATTGTTTCTCTGTGTCAGTCCCTTTTGTAATTTGTTGATGTCACTGGGGGACTCTATCATTGTGTCCATTTTACAGGTGTCTGCAAACTTAGTAAACCACAGGCCATCAACATTTGACTGGACTTCAGAAAAATAAATTCCAAGCAGTAGAGGGCCCAGTAAAGATCTCTGTAATGCACCACTGGTAACTGGTCTACTGGTGGAGGTTGATTTCCCAAAATTGAGTGTGCATTCTGTATAAGAGCCAGTTTGCTACCTATCTAGTGACAAATGGGTTGATACCCAGCTGGGAGAGTTTCTCAATGATTCCTGCGTGAGGAATTGTGTCAAACACCTTGGCCAAATCAAGAAAGGCAGTGCGTACTGCTTTACCCACATCCAAGGCTTTGGTGACTTTCTCAAAAAAGTTCACCAGGTTTAATAAGCAAGATCTACCCCTGACAAAACCAAACTGGGTTGGGTCTATAGTCTGAAGGTTGCCTATGCCCTGGTTGATAAGATCCATGGCGATTCTTTCCATAGCCTTGCAGATAAGTCTGGTTGGGCTAATGGGTCTATAGTTCCTGCAGTCAGTTAATGGACCCCCTTTGTGCAAAGGGATTACTGTTGCTGCAGCACAAAACCAGTTCTCAGGCTGTGGTTAAAGAGACAGCTAAGTGGTTCTGCTTGGCCTTGTTTTAGACTGTTTAGTATGCAGCCTCAGATGTTATCTGGTCTCATATAGACTGTATCTTTGTCCTTAGAGACCTCTTGAATGACCTGTCCTTTGGAGATACATGGTAGAAAACAGGTGTCAGAAATGCTATGGGGTATAGCTGGTGGGGGCAAAGGGGTGAAACTGTCACCAAATCTGTCAGCCAGCAGGTTGGCAATTTTTTCAGGTTCAGTGTGAGTGCTGCCATCCACTATAAGTTCCGCACACAGATGGGTATTCCCTTTAAGGTTTCAGACGTAACTAAAGAATGCCTTATGATTATCTTTAGTTAGGGATGCCAGTCTAGTCTTGTAACTTGCTTTAGAGGACATTACAAGGTTTCTGATTTACTTTTTTAGGCTGTATGGGGTAGTATTCCTTTGCTGAGTATGTTCCTTCTTGTTCTTAGAAATCAGTTTCTTTCTTTCATTATATAACTTATTTATACTTGCAGTCCACCAGGGTGGCTTGTTTTTGTGAGAGCACCCGGTTTTAGTCCTGTCAAGTACTGCTGAGTCAATACATTTGCTTAAGTGGCTATATAGGGCAATTGTGTACTTCTCCACATAGGAATTGTTGTTGCCTGTGTTAGCAGGGGCTTTGAAACCATTTACACCATCGCTTAGGAGGTGATAGTTTGTTTTGGAAAAAAAAAAGTTTTTTTTGATCCTTTAGGAGTGTTAGGTCTGATCTTTACTTCAAATGAGATAGAATTGTGGTCTGACTTAACTAGGGAGGGCAGCACACTGGGGGTAGTGCAGTAGCCCCCCATGGTGGTAAGTAATAGGTCTAGGACATTTGAGCCCCTTATCGGGGTGCAGACTAACTGGTCCAGTGCATTTGAGTTAAAAAAGTGCAAGAACCTCCGTGCAGTCATGTTTGTGTTTATGTAAGCCACTCACTCAATGGATGGGTAGTTGAAGTCTTCCGTGACCAAGTTGTTTGGCTGTATACTGAGTGATTTAAGCAAGTCCAGGTAGGTAGTGTGTTTATCCTAGTTCATGGTGGGGACTTGCAGCTAGCTATGATGTGGTATGGTGTTTTGTCTGTAGTTATTTGGACCTGGTGTAGCTCAAGAGAGTCATACTATTTCACCAGTCACGAGGTGTATTTGGATTTAATGAAAATGGATGCACCTTCATCTTTAGTTCTTTCATGCTTGTTTTTGAGTCAGAACGGATGGAAGGCATTTATTCCTGCATGGCCAGGGTACTCTCTATGACTTTGAACCAAGTATCAGTCACTGTACAGATTTCTGCATCTTCCAAGGTGAGGAATGCTTTCAGGGAGTGCAGCTTACTGTTTCTAACATTAAAAAGCATGACCTTGAGTTTGTCTCTAGAGTTTTGTTCTTTTGACATAGCCTAAAAAAGACTCTATGGGGGAGGCAAGCATCTTCACTAATATCCTAAAGCTTTGAGGAGACAGGTGATTGCTATTTCTAGTGAAGCATCGAGGCCTGTCGACTATGTCATCCCAGGCTGACAGTTACTGGATCCAATTGGAGTGACACCAGAAGCTAAGCCAATTGTAAAAAATCAATAATTTTTTGTCTGTACTGTGGCATCATCCTAGGTGAAGTTAGAATGCTGCATAGTGCTAGGGCCATACCTGCCTAGCACACATAATCTGCGAGCTCTATCATGTCTGTCTTCATATAGTCCAGAGAGGTATGTCTCAAATCATTCACTCCAATATGTACTATGACAAAGTCATAGCAGTAATTGCTGCTGAGTGACTTGAGTGCGTGCATGATTTAGCAGATCTTGGCACCCAACAGGCAGCTGACTATGACCTTCTCCTTGTCCAGCCCAGTGAGAGGGACATCTGTGTGTCTCACAATTGAGTCACCTATGACTAGGAAATTTGGTTTTGAAGTGTTTTGCCTTAGGGCCTTGATTGTTGAGATACTGTTATATGTGTTAATATGTGTACTGGTGTGTACTAGTATGTGAGGCTTGTCTGCGTTTGGAAGGTCTCTGGTCTTTTGGTAAGCTTTTACTGAGTACCACCACTTATGCGGGGTTTATGTGTCTTGACTTTATCTTGTGTAAGAGGAAAGGTATGTGAACTGACAGTCTTTTTGATGCATTGTTTATTGTTATGTGAGAGGACTGATTCAAGTTTCATGGTATAGTGACATCTCTTGCATACTGTATTTGTTTGCTTTAGGAACAGGTAGTTGTCAGTACACATGAGGCAATTGCTACATTACCTCAGGATACCCATGTCAATCAGGCTGACTGGAGAAACGTTAGGAACTGATTGTCCATAGCAGCAGGTAATTCCTGGTTTGTGGGAGGGTGAAAGATCAGCTATTGCTCTGGGATTAGCAAGAGGACTTAACACTATATAGGATTAGTGAAGAAAGTAGGACGATGCTTGACAGTGCTTAGCTGAGCTGTCTGCAGTGCAGCGGTGTGCAACCGAGTTGCCCGAAGAGCAGCAAGGAAGCCTGAGAGGCTTTCACTGAGTGTTGTTCAGGGAAAAAATGTGATTCTAGGTGTTTGCATCTATACAAGGCTCCACTAACCCCCAATGCACTGTGTGCAGCTATGAGCAAACACGGTGCTTAAATACAAATGAATTTAAACAGTTCTAATACAATCTACCAATAGAAAAGCCCCTCACAAAGCCTTTATTTCAGCAATCTCCAACTCATATGGGTTCTGAGCTACATACTTCTGCCACAAGGGTACAAGGGGGCCTCTTAATGTAAGATGGCTGGTTTTAGTGATTAAGTGATACCAAACAGTCTAGATTCAGCAAGGCTGATTCTAGCCTGTGCTATTTAAGGCAGATGCAGCAAAATATACAAGTGCAGAAAGAATGAGTTACAGCAGCAAAAACAGTATAAAAAAGCTATAGTTCAGTGAAATACAGCACACAAGTGCAAAAAACAGGTTCCCTATTATATGATCGAAGACACATTCTTTCGAATGCGTCTTGATCGAACTTGAAAGCACGAAATGGCAAAATACCAAAACGGCATATCAGCAAATTCTTTCCCTGGGAAAGAAATACCTTGGCCGCCTTCGTTATTTTGCCATTTTCGTCACTGTAATGCGATCTCAGAGTTGGTATATTTAAGTAGGGGGCTTACATCGGGGGGGGGGGTGGGGGTGAAGCCCCCCCCCCACTTTATGTAATGTTTTAAAGTTTTTTTTTTTCCTTTTTTGGAACAGCAATTTTTTTTCCCTGGTAAAGAAATCTCTGTTCTAAGTGTTCGGGATTGTAAGCTTTCACTTACATGGGGTTGATAAATCAGCATTTGCTTTTTTAAGCATTTGCTGATTTAATATAGACCCAAAACAGGCTTAAATTCTACTTATTTGTTGAAGATTTCAGTGGATGTCATGGATTCTCTTAAATGTACTTCAGATCTCTGGCTAAGAATGCCAAACTCTGAGCAGCTCCGGCAAACTGAGAGCAAATCCATGCAAATACAGTGCTTAAATAGAAACAAATTTAAACAGTTCTAACACAATCTACCAATAGAAAAGCAACTCACAGAGCCTTTATTCCAGCAATCTCCAACTCAGATGCAAAATGCATAATTCGTAATGCAAACAATATACAACTAATGCAAAAAGAATACAACTCACTGGACATCCCTGTCTTACACCACTCTTCATAGGATCATAGGAAGTTACTAGGCTATTGGCCCTGAGGGCCTTATAAGCCTAGCCTAGAGTTTAGCCCATGTTTAGACAAGTCCAGCAGGGACACAGGTGGAATCCCAGCTACACTCCTGAGTGTGTCCTCCTTTGTATAAGATGCCTAGTAACTTGTTGTTGGATTGTCAGTCATTCCCTATTGCAATATTACCAGCTTACCATTTTTAATGTAACAGACAATTTATTCTTCAAAGGCAGCAGGCACTGAATTTGTAGATTAAACATTGAAATGTAAAGTTGTTTGCTAGTAGCAACCTCTTTTCTTAGTTACAGATCTCTTTAAGGTAGAATTGTCTGGATGACTTTTACTTCTGAAAAGATTGTGCTTTTTGAGTAATATTGGTGGATTATAATGATAGAAGTTTGAGTGGCATTTTATGGTCAAAATTTAGTGAAACGGGTAGCTTTATCATTATTTCATTCATTTTGTTTCATTGCTTTCTAGAAGAATGTTCATAACTACAAATTTAAAACACCATTCTAAAAAATTGTGATGTATTATATAAGGAATGTAATTTATCATGAGGGTGAATCAAAGAACACATACATGTGTGCATGGCCCTATAAATGTGTGCAAGGAGCCTATGGTTTGAAAACAGCTCAAAGGTAAACTTAATCCTCCACTGTCAGATGCATTTTCTTTTAATGTGGGTTTTCATGCCATATCAATGAATGTGAGTTTCAAGGGCAGAGAAGTTTACTGCGCATGCTGAGTCTGTTTTCATTGTGAGAATGTATTTAGCAAATGACTATCAGTGCTTGTGCTATTTTATTTCAATATCTGTAATAATTGTAGAAGTAAATAAGAAAGTGGGTTCCCTGTGTCTTTATTTAAAATATCTATGATAATTCTTTCCATGCGTTTACATACAAGACCAGTCAGACTTATGGTCTGTGATTATCCAAGTCAGTAGAAGGCCAGACCTTGTGCTAAGGATTAACTACTGCAGTCCTCCATTCACTAAGTATGAAGCCAATTACTAGGCTAATGTTGAACAGTGGTTTTAGAGTGCTTGATACCACATGTTTCATGCTATCCAAGAGGTATCCCAGGATATTATCAGGGCCTATTGAGGTAGCATTCTTTGACTTGGAGAGTGCATTGAAGACTTGATTGGTAGTGATATAGAGGATTTATGTCGAGGGTGTCTTCTGAGAGGTATTGAGGGGAAGAAGGGGTGAAACTGGAATTAGATTTATCAGTTAGCAGGTTTGCTATATCCTCTGATTCCTTTTAAGTGGTTCCATTTACAATTTGTTCAGCACACAGTCATGTTACCTTTGAGGTTGTGAACAAAGCTGATGAAGGCCTTGTTATTATCTTTTGTCTTTGAGGATATTTCTGCCGCAAATCTGGCTTTGGTGGGCTTGATAAGATTTATGAGTTGCTTATTTAGTTTGAGGAGTTTCATACCCTTCTGGGTATTGTAGTTCCTAGTATTGGCCATGGTTTTCCTCCTTTTTTATACAAGTTGTTGATACTGGGATTCCACCAGGGTGGCTTGTTATCTGTGTTGGTTCTCTGCTTATTCCTTGTGGGTACAGCTACCTCAGTGCAGCTGTTTGCATGATGGCATAGGGTTTCTGTAAACAATTTGCATAGTGGTAGCAGAGTTCACGTTGTTTTGGGGGATGGAAATTTTAACATGGTATAAGTCATTAATACAAGGTTTGCTTTGGAATAATTCCTAATTTTTTGAGGGTTACATGGCATCCATTTCTGAGAAGTGTTTGGACAGGTACATACTAAAAGGTGCATTATACTCACTCAGTGATTGGCCTAATGAATGCCAAGTAGAGGGGAACAATTGTATGCCTGGATCTGGATGATATACCTTTAGATATAAGCTGTACAATGAAAAAGGATTTCCTTACAATAGTGAGTATGTTGGGCCCATTGAAGTCCCACCTTCATGAAAGTCTGTTGCATTCTTTCATTCATCCAGCACAAAACCTGTTTTGAGATTAGTACTGAATAGCCTTTATAGGGGGTTCAACATATCAGGTTTCAGACTAACCAGTAGGCAGTCTACTATGTTAGCCAGTTGCAATAGACATTATGTTCTTGGCCTTGGGTACTAACTTCAGAAATTGAGAGATTTGAGGGGGGTTTAGATGCAGGTATTTTATGTGAGAATACTGGAAGATTGGTGGGATAAAGTTCAATCTGAATTAGTTGGCCAGTGAATTAGATATATCGTCTTGTCCAAGTATGTGATATAATTTATCAGCTCACTGTAGTGCCAGTCATTGTTTAAGATTTCTAGCACAGTGAAAAAATACTTTGTGGTTATCTTTCACCTGGGTTTATGTTTTTACCTCATATCAGGCTTTGGTTGATTTAATCATAGTCCTGAGTTCATTGTTTTAGTTTAGCGAGAGTGTTTTTAGCTTTCTGAGAGTTACATTTATTTTTTCATGCAGTTAGTATTTTTTCTTTTATTATACTGCCCATAGGGCTTTATTTTTGAATTTGATGCTGTGTTTATTTCTGAGAGTGGAAGATATGTCAATAGAACTATTTAAATATGCATAGAGCTTGGCAGTAAATTATTCTATACAGTGGAAGTTTGAAACAGGCTTAGTAGAGGGACCCCATTCCCAACTAATGCCCTGTACCCAGCATAGTCAGAAACCAGCACTACTCAGATATGTGCACATGAGATCACTTACACTAGCTTACAAGGGGGTTCAGAACCATGTGGTCATTTTCTTTGACATTTTCCACAATCAAACCTGAGTGTCTTCATTTGTTCTTTCAGCATGTAAGAGCATAGGGCTATACATAAAGTGACTGCTTTCATTTTGTGGGAGGGTTGAGAGGCAGCCTGCATTTGCAGATAAGCTTTTTGTCTTTTCAAACTGTTGCCTTCTCAACATATTGGGTGGTATTGTGTCAGCTTTGACCATTAAACTTTAGGCAAAACTTATTTTTTCCTTGAATTTCTTTTCTTTTCTTTCCAATAATTTTGTTCAGGCTATCACTGGATCATAAGACTAAAAAAAACTCCAAACAAGTGCCTAGAGCATGTGACAGTAAACAGTCCCACCTGTTCTAGCGCCTAGGGTAATTTTCTTGCTTTAACCAATTTCCTTTTAGCAAAGGCTTGAGATTTACATAATGTAAGTAGGGTAGTAAGGATGTAAATTTCAACTGCTTTACTTTTTGCTTGATTGACTCTCATGGGTACACATCTTCATTAATTGTCAGTGGCAGTATGACTTAGCCCAGCTAAAATGTATTTGCTGTTGGGAATGCAAGGTTTACCATTCCAAAAAGGCTTAGTGTAACTGTAGGCCATAGGAGTGATCATGCATTGCCAGGTGACCCATGCTGGTGAAAGGGAGGTAGTTGTGGCTCATAGCTTGGGTGCTACCTAGGGAGAGCACTGTATGTTGTACCTACAGACCACAACACTGAGGAGCATGTGATGCCTAGACCCTGACAGTCCTTTAGTCAGCAGCATCACTGGAGGTGTAATGAGCCACTACAGGGGTTAGGGGCTGCAAGGGGAAGAAGAGTAATCTTGGGGGGGTAAACTGATCTGTCCTAGTGTAAATGGAAATGTATTTTGTTTTTTGACTTACGGAAGATGTACCTTTGGAATGAAAATGTTCATGCACCGTGTCATTACTACCCTGGCATATACTTCCAAGTGATCTGTTCAGAAATCAGCAATATAAAGGGGGCGTGGCTTGGCCAGCAGTTTTAATGTGGGTGTGTCTTGTTGAGGGGGCAGCAGTCTGGGAGTTGTGAGTACAAATTTGAAAATCCTGGCTACACCCCTGCTCACAGTAGCCCCCACAACAATAATGAAGATGTAAGTGTCTAGAATTCATTGCATTGCCGGCTATTACAAGGACACATTAAAGAAAAAAAGCTGAAATACTTGTATTTGAACCCAGGACCATGTGAACTTAAAAGTGACACTTAACTCCATACACCACAGGAGAAATCACATCAGTTGTGGCTACATTTGTATTCATTATAACATTCATACAGGATCAATGTAAGAAAAAAGTGATAACATGCAGGAAAATAAATCAATTTATGATATATACAGTCCAATTTATTAGTACACAGGGCATATACCTTCATACGTGTGCAATCCAGATCAACATGCAATGTAGATTCAGAACAATGCATGGATGCTTTAAAGCTGCTGTTCACACATACACCACTGTAGCAATCAGTAACACTCATTCAGCACACAATCAACTTCAACAGGGAATGTACATTTATATTGAAATAGTACATGTTAGATGTACACTTAGTGAAATGTTTAACTTGGAAAATACTTCACTTACTCCTTACAAGGGCTGTTATGATTCTTGCTTTCAGATACAACACTGTCTAAACATGCTGTGTTCCCTGGTCAGTCAGCAATCCTCTGACCAGTACTGCGGTACAGAGTGTGTGTTAAAACAATTCTTTATTATTGCCTTTACAATGTTTAAGGATATTAAGTGGGAATATGATATGCAGCTGGCAAATAAGTAAAGCCATGTTGGCTAGCATAAACACTCATTGACTATTATTTGTGGGTGGGGAGCAAAGGCATCCACCCCTATGTGAACCTGTGAAATATCCCCCATAGCACACATCTTGAGCAGTTGGGAGATGGGGCATACATGGGATTCATGCTAACTGGCAGGTTTACCAGCATACATGTGGCACATGATACACATGCTGTTAAACATGACTGCAGTTTGAATTGTACACATCATGGTTAATGTAGATCCCATCCTGTTCCCCATTTCTTGTTGTCATGTGTACATGACTCCAATGTAAGGCACACATTAATTTAGGATAATGCAATACATGTTAAAACTGCAGCATTCCTCTGTAAAAAATACACCAAACTAATGTTTAAATTTGCCATGTTGTAGCATACCATGCAGTGATGTTTTGAAGACCGTGAAAGGTGATGCCTGGAACACATCAAGCATGCCTCCTGTTAGTGTGTGGCTTCCTGCACTCGTCTCTGTCTCTGAGTCAGTACTGAGAGAGGTCACTCAGTTCCTCCAGTGTCTATATGCCCTGCAAACTTTTCACCTTCTCTGTGTATGGCTATTGATAGCAGCAGCAGCAGTGTCTTCAACCTGTATTACAGACAGATGTAGTCAAAACGCAGCAGCTAATAACAATCTATTTGTGCCTACTTTGTGTATCTCCTCCAGTATGTTCTCAATCCACAAAAAATAAAAGAAAATGGAGACAACATGGATGCTTTTATATCTTGTTGACTAGCGCCACAGGAGTGGTTGATAAGCATGCAGTTCAGCTGTGGGTGCTGTAATTAGCGTCTCTGAAGCACCGAGTAGGACACATGCAGTCAATTATTGATGTACTCCATTATAAAAAGGCAAATGAGTAGCTGGGTAAACTGATGTGGATGAGAGTTAGTACATGATTGTAACTCAGATACACATTTCTTCAGATTCACTATATTTTGACAGAGGAGTATTGCACTCCATCAGGTATGCATTTATCTTGTAACCTAAATAATGCATATGCTGGAATGTAGATAATAATGGTGAAGTAAATCTGTATGCATTTGTTATAAATACACGCATCATATGGCTTTCTTTATCAGCAATGTGAGCAGTACAGAAGCTGTAGGGTAGGCATACAGTAAAATGCAGTGTGCTAACTATGTACACATGTTCCAAGGAAAGATCCTTTGATAGTACTTTTAACATTTCCCCATTGTTTGCTTAACAACATTGTTCCTGACCCTG